>NC_057344.1:164774777-165078110 GCF_016509475.1 Prionailurus bengalensis | reverse complement strand
ATTTAATGTATAGTTATGTTGATTTGAAAATTCTGATTATTTACTGGGATCTTCCTGTGGAGTTCTAAAATTCCACTTAGATAAAAACTTCTTTTTAAAAAATTATTTTAATTAATATGATTATGTTAATAAAATGATACACCCAATTTGCGTGTAAAATTTTGAAAGATACTATTTTTGGAGTGGTGTGTAAGACTTTTGTAAGTAGTTGTTGACTGAATGTCATGTTGGCATTGGTTAATTTCTTTTAAAGTGTTTATATGGCTTTTCTTGCTGGTTATACATTTTGTAAACTATGTTTAATATTTGTTCCTGTCATCTAATATTAGGAGTAACCACTTCCTGATTTTTGCGTCAGTTTTTGACTCTTTAATGATATGTATTCCTACCTTGACTCTCCTTGGGAGAGAGAAAGAATAAATGCTGGTTCCCCGGCCAAAATTATCACTGCCGCTTTTTTCTGCCTTAGTATTGCATCCATTAGATCCGAGAAAAATGATCCGTGCTGTCATTAAAGTCTATATTTTATACTTCTCAGTATGTATTTTGAAGTGTTTCTGTTTAAGTATAAAGATAGTAAATTTTTTTTAATAGTTATAGTTATTTGCATATAGGCTCTGGTTATAGGAACATTTAACTATACCAAGTAAAATGTGTACTATGTCAGGTTTTGTTCAATTGTCACTGGTATGCTATATTTCTTTTTAATTATATAAAAAGTGTGACTAATTTTCTAGTTTAAAAACTAACATTTTCGTGAATATGAATTTTGCTGGCATATATTATGATATCCATTCTTCTGGCCCTGGTTACTTTTTAATTTTTTTATGTGGATTTTAAATTTTAGAAATAAAAGCTTAACAGTGTCCAAGAAAGTCAATTTTAGTTTTGTAATGATCTTGGGAAAAATTTGGGATGGTGGTAATAATTTGAGCCTTTATTTTACTTTATTCTGTTTTTATCGTAGGGAAGAAGCATTTCTAAAATGTAGTTGCTTTGGATTTATTCAAATCCTTTTATCGCCATTTATTAACTGTTTGTTGTTTTAGGACCTGATCCCAACCCTGAAGAAAGTCCTAAAAGAAAAAATATTACATATGAGGAATTAAGGAATAAGAACAGAGAGTCATATGAAGTAACTTTAACACATAAGACTGACCCCTCAGTCAGGCCTATGCAGGAAAGAATGCCAAAAAAAGAAGGTATGATAGTTTAGTATGAATCACTTTACTCTTTAGGATTGGAAACTACAGCATTAGTTTAAAATATTAATTATACGAATATGTGATTTAACTCCTCAAGCAATTAACAAAATAACCTTTTTTTAAAAAAAAGAATAGCTATCAGTTAACAATTTTTCCTTTTCTGAGGTGTTCCAGAGACCATTTGTGTTAGAAAATAATGAAGTCCAGATGGTAGTATGACTTAAGACAATGAGACTAGTTTTAACACATTGTAGAAATTATAAATCCATTTGAATGTTTTCTCTTATCAGAAGTCACCTTGGGGCTTGATAATGTTTTTTAAATGATGCATCTGTTGCATAAAACCGTATCTGGTGACTTGATAATGGGCTGTAATGCCACTTTTAGCAGAATCATGATTGAGTAGTGAAATTGATTTTCTTGTATGTTTTGTGAAATTGGAATAAGAGTTATTTGCCTTACAAACCGGCTTTTAGGGCACTTCCAAAAGAGGAGTTTGACCTTTTTTTTCCAATAGTACTTTTACTTTATAAATTTAAAAATCACAGTTTGTTTTAATTCCTTTTGGAACTGCTGTACATTACCCAAAGTAAATTTTCTGGCACAGAAGTTTACCCCTAATGGAAGAAGGCATTTTGAATTGGGGTTTGTACCTGTTTCAGTGTTAGAGTTTCACGATGTCTTTCTTGAGGAATTTTAGAGGGTATGTCAGTTGTTTCAAGGTTTTCTATTTACTACTGTAAAAAAGGGAAGGAAGGAAGGAAGTCCCTGGTACCTTCTTGAGAGTCATACACCACAAAGAACGCAAAAATACATAAAAATCTTTTGTGTTTTTTATTATGATTGTTCTTTTAGAACCAATTTTTAAAAATTTTTTAAATTGTTTATTATTTTTGAGAGAGAGAGCATGAGTGGGGAAGGGGCAGAGAGAGAGGGAGACACAGAATCCGAAGCAAGCTCCAGGCTCTGAGCTGTCAGCACATAGCCCGACGCGGGGCTCAAACTCACGAGCTGTGAGATCATGACCTGAGCCAAAGTTGGATGTTTAACAGACTGAGCCACCCAGGCGCCCCTTAGAACCAATTTTATTTCTAATCAGTAGCAGTTGCTTCATTTAGAATTTTGTTTTCCTAACAATGTTGGATAATATTACTGTCATGGTATTAGTGTAAAAAAAAACCCAGCTTTCAAATATATTTGTAATAAATACTTGTTGATGTTTATCATTAAAGAAGCTTTAGCATAAACATTATGCATTCAAGTGGCCATTACTTTGTAATATGTAAAGACTTATTGGTACTTGTTCACTAATTAATTTGAGGATTTAGACTGTAAGCTCCACGAGGGCAGGCAGTAGCATTTCTCTCATTTCTGTATTCTTTTTCTGCACAACGTAGTACCATGCCCTGATGTTTCAGATATGGAGTGTTGTGGTTGGGCCTTAGTAATAAAGGTTAACAAAATAGATCTTTGGCATTTGCTGGATTCTGACATTTGTGGTTTTGACTGAATGGTCGTGAAGTTCTGTCACATGACACTAATATGAAATAATTTTTTTCTTTGTAAAAAGAAAGCTGTGTGTGTGTGTGTTTGTATGCTTTGTATACAGAATTTAAAAGAAAACAGTTTTGAAATAGTTTGGGTGATTTTTTTTTTTTTTAGAATGTTCTGTTTTAGAGTCTAGACAGAAAATTTGACATTGGCTGAGACATCACTGGTCAGAAAATGTCACCTAAAATATGTTTGTTGACATTCACCTAAATCAGAAATTAAGACTGAGAAATTTCAGAAACAGAAGCTTATTATCAATCAGTTGTCAGGGCAGTGATAGCACCACATTATATATAGCTTCTAGAAGACTACCTTATACTCATGAGGATATGAAGGTTAGGGAAAAAGTCAAAATATGAGGGGGGAAAACCCTATAATATCTTCTTATAATAATGAAATAGTTTTAAACAGACTCCCCAAAAGAATCTTGGGGAAAGGGTCCCTAGTCCATACTTTGACAACGTCTCCTTTACATTGTTATGAATACTAGAACAGCTGTAATCCATCGATGAACCCTACATAGAACAGAGGCTAAAAGTAAGAGAGAGAAGACAGAGGAGGCCTTGTTTCAAAATGTAATTTCATGTAAGATGTAGGACTGTGGAAACTTTCCTTCTTGTATAGTATTACAGCTCATGGGAGAAAAGAATGAATTAACCACAACCTGAAGACTTGATCATTTCTATTACTATATTTTTTGTGGAAAACAAAATTCAAATGTTTGTTACTATATTTTATTTCCTGGTAACTTTTTGGTGTGTGCTATAATATATACCACACTTAGTATGGCAAACTTGTAAAGGCACGCATGCTTTGGACCTAAACAGACTTGTGTTCTGATTTCAATTCTATTTGCTTTATTAGGCTTGTACCTTGGGCAAGTTACTAATCTGTTTTCTCACCCTTAAAATGGGGGCTGTGTTTACTTTATAAGGTTGTTATGAGAATCAAATATTTATGTCAAGTTCTTGATAGAGTGCACCATTATTTGTGTCTGAACTTCAATTTGCAAAAGTCTGGCTAGCCCCTTTCTGTCATGTGCATTTATTCAAAATGAGAAGCACTTTTTAGTATAATAGCAAACTTAAATAGTATCTCTTACTTATTACGGTTTGGAATCATCAATTATTTGTGCTTTTTTCCTAGTCAAAGTAAACAAATATGGAGATACTTGGGATGAGTGAAAAATTGCATCATTGGACCTACTGAAGGAGTTTTCAATATCCAGCCTCATCTAGGTGGTCATGAATATCTGCATGCTTTGAGCTCAGCAGCAGTCTTCATAAACACATTTAAAACTAGAACCTGGGTTCTTGTGGTTTGGCTTAATTAAAATGATGTTTAAAACACAGATTTTAATGTGAATGTTGTATGGCCATATTCACCTTGAGGAACTATATGAATGAATGATGGTGTTATACCATGATCACATGCAGTTTGTGAAATTGTTTTAAGTTACAGGATAAGGATACTCTTCTAAAACTGTAAAGAGTCTGTAATTCTCTAGGATCAGCATATATGAAAATAAATGATAGCTGCATGTGGATTTGGGGTGGGTGGCGGGGGGGAGCAAGCATAATTTTAAGTGTTAAGCTTTACATTCAAAAAATTATTAAAAAGCCTTTCTCCGGTGTTTGCTGTATTTACTTATTAATGTGTATGGTAAATAAAATATAAAGGAACATGCATCTTCATTGATTTCATGGTGTTATTGTTTGTAATCTCTTAAAGTAAGTGGTGTTTCATGGGGATAGGAAATAAAATCATCTATTTCTGAATGATAACGATACAGTGACTGTGACTCATGACGGTTAGGAGCAGAACGCCTTAGAGTAGTGGCTGTGTTTGAAATATTTGCAAACTCCACAGGAATGAAAATTGGTATACTTCATTATTGACTTAATATTTGTTTCTGGTTCAGGTGAATGGAAAATGAAATTACGGTCTCCTCTAAATTCTGCTTTCTCATTGCAGTTCTACCAGAAACAGAATGTTCGATTAGCTATTGTAAGTCCCCAAACTCAGTGGCTTTAAAATGTCACTTATTATCTCCATTTTCTCTGTGAGTCCAGAATTCAGGAAGGTTTCAGCGAAGTGATTTGGCTGTGTCTCTCAGATGCCGCATGGCATCTCTCCTTTCGTCTGGGTTCAGGACCTGGTCACATCCCGTGGGTGGGTTTGTGGACGTCTCACAACATGGTGTTTTCGGGACAGACTGTGACCTCTTAAAGCTCTGATGTGAATGGTGCAGCAAGAATGTCAGCAGCCGCCTTGCCTTTTATTTCTGGTTTGGCCTCAGTCCTGTAGCATCATTTCTTCACAAGCCTTCCTATCAAAGGGCAGGAACATAAGACTCCCACTTAGTCACATTTTTAAAAGAACAGTGGGGTGGAAGGTGTTGCAACTCTTCACCCTTTGGCCACAGCAATTGACATCCCTCTCATGCAAAATTAACTATTTTCCCAGGACCTCCAGTTCACATCCATTATAACAGCTCAGAGTCTGGGAGCGCATCTCATCAGGTCCAGTTGCGGAAGAGGCACTAAGGTGAGTGTCTGAAGTACCCTTTCTCAGGCTTCAGACCTGTGAACTGAAGAGAAGCCACCCGCCCTGTTCATCCCAAATAGCTGTTGGGTATCATGTCACCACACCTGCTCAGAAGGGGGAAGTGAGAGGCTCAATGCCAGTCACTTGTCCATGGCGATTCCCACAAGTCCAGCAGGCTCACGATGCCAGTTCTTTGTTAGAGCTTAGGCGTTCCCACCCAGGGGTTCACCGTAGCTCTCAGTCCTGCCTTTCCCTGGAATGTAGTTCCCATTGGCAGCAGAGTAATCCAGCATTCCAAGACCTCTACTATCCCTGTCCAAACTGATAACAGTTTTTTAAATCTGTGCAGTTCTGGGGCGCCTGGGTGGCGCAGTCGGTTAAGCGTCCAACTTCAGCCAGGTCACGATCTCGCGGTCCGTGAGTTCGAGCCCCGCGTCGGGCTCTGGGCTGATGGCTCAGAGCCTGGAGCCTGTTTCTGATTCTGTGTCTCCCTCTCTCTCTGCCCCTCCCCTGTTCATGCTCTGTCTCTCTCTGTCCCAAAAATAAATAAACGTTGAAAAAAAAAAATTTAAAAAAAAAAAAAAAAAAATCTGTGCAGTTCTGAAGTATCCATTTACGATCCATTCCATTACACAAAAGCCATCCATAAGTCTGTTGGAGACTCCTTTTTCTATGCTGGGCGGCTCCCTGCAATTAGAAACCTTGGACAGGGTCTACAGGTTACGCCTGTAAGACTTCTAAAGGGCCATTTGTGTGTCTGAAATGTCCTATGAAGCACTGTCGTGTGTTGTTGAACAAAACCTTTTGTCCCACTCTGGATTTGGTCTTTGCCTGGAAGCCATTTCTCAGTATGAGAAACTTGTAGGCTTAAGAGACTTAATGAACCTTTATATTTTCTACAAATCCCATTTGGAAGTGGAATATATTCTTTATTATTTTTAATGTTTATAAAGAGGGCGAGAGAGGGGGAGACACAGAATCCAAAGCAGGCTCCAGGCTCCGAGTTGTCAGTACGGAGCCCAAAGCATGGCTCAAACTCACGAACTACGAGATCATGACCTGAGCCCAAGTTGGACACTTAACCGACTGAACCACCCAGGCGCCCCTGGAATAAATTGTTCTTTATATTAATTACATCTCCTCTCATTTTAGACAGCTAGAAGAAGCCAAGTGTCACCCTCAACATGGCCCGGAAGTCTCAGCTAGATCAAGTTTTAGGTACATTTTCAATTTTCTGTGTCACCACGGGTAAGAGTTTTGCTAAACTCTGTGTGACTCATACTCAAAATCTCTTCCAGCTTCCAATAACGTTTCCCTCTCCTGTGATCCTTGACAGTCACCTTGAGAGCCTCATCCAGGCTTTTTAGTTTACACTAACCATGTCCCCAAAGTCCTGTCAGTACATGATCTGCCTCTTGTCCCCCAGACCAATGTCGCGTTTTAGGTTTGTGTTATGGCAGCACCCCACTTACAGCTACCAAGTTTCTGTATTAGAGTTTGATAGAAAAGCCGAATTGCTCTGATACAGAGTAAGGGGGTTATTATAACGACTGGGTCTTTGGCAATTGTGGAGCTGGAGATCAGTGTGCAGGCTTGTGCCTCTGCATCTAGTGTTGGGCCTGTCCTTAAGACAGAGACACAAGTAGAGGGGTACCTGGGTGGCTCAGTCGGTTGAGCGTCCAACTTCGGCTCAGGTCACAATCTCACAGTCCGTGAGTTCGAGCCCTGCGTCAGGCTGTGTGCTGACAGCTCGGAGCCTGGAGCCTGTTCAGATTCTGTGTCTCACACTCTCTCTGCCCCTCCCCTGCTCATGCGCTGTCTCTCTGTCAAAAATAAACATTAAAAAAAAATTAAAAAAAAAAAAAGAGACCCAAATAGAAACACACAGGGCTTATAAGGCTTAAGTCTGGAACTGGCACACCTTCATTTCTGCCCCACATTCTGCCTAAACCAAGTCATGTGGACAAAACCTAAGGTCAAGAGCTAGGTACTGTGCCCCACTCACAGTGGGAAGAAATGCAAAATTCCATGTCCGAAGGCAAGGATGTAAGGAGAGGTGAAGAATTAGGCTGGTAATACAATCTACGAGGGCAGCAAAGGTAACTATTGCTGCCCCGAATTCCAGTGGGCCTTTCATTTGTCTCATACAGACACTACCCCACATTGTATTACAGCTGTTTATTTACATATCTTTTCTCTACTTCTTGTGTACGAAAATACCCCCCTTTCTTCTGGCACATTGCCTTGCATATTGTAGGTACTGAAAAATTATTGTCGAATTAATGAAGGAAGCCACTTCTGGGCTTCCAAAGCATCAGGCCTGTGGTAACAGCCCTGATTTTCAAAACCAGGGAGGTATTAAGGGAAGTTCCTTTTTGATATTTGTTTCCCCACCGTTATTAATTCCTCCCTCCCACCCTTCCCCTTTTGTCACCTCCCCTTCCTAGCCTCATTCCTGTCCCACCATATCTAGAGATGTCTCTTCTCTCTAATAAACCAAACTACTCTTCAAGGTTGTAATACATTCTTCAAGACGATCATTCAGCCAATAAAGATTGAGCACTTACAGGGACACTATACATTAAGAAACCAAAGGGGTTAACTGAATATTTTCCAGGGCAGCTGACACAACACTCACCTGTTGAATTACAAATTTGAAACTCAAAAGGATGGATAATAGCATCATGAAATCAAAAAGAACTAAAGATATCATGCGTTAGACTGGAGTTCAGAATGAGCAGCTGCCTAAGCATAAAATGGGGAGACTTGACTTAAAGGTAGGTCATGTGAAAAGCTTAGCACAGGCCAAAAAAGTGTGACACGTACTTTTGGACTCCAATTAAAAGTCGTGGTAGTCGTAGTAATAGCTAACATCCCTTGGTGGTTATTCTGAGCCACGCATCATTTATTGGAAGCATTTTGTAAGTATTAACTCATTTAAGGGGTATGTGCCTGGTTCGGTGGTTAGAGGATGCCACTCTTGATCTTGGGGTCGTGAATTCGAGCCCCACATTGGGCATAGAGAGTACTTGAAAAAAATAATAAGTAGTAGCTCGTTTAATCCTCATGAACAACCTGTCAGGACAGTCTAAAATGTTTCCATTTTACAGATGAGAAATGGAGGCACAGAGCTGACTCAGTCAGCGGCGGAGCCTGGATATGAGCACAGAGCGTCATGCAGGGTCACTCTTGTCAGTGCACGTGCCTGAAATGAAAAGCTCCATGATTCCGGTCTTTTCTGAACCGGTCAATCCATGTCTGGGGTCTTGGTGTAAGAAAGGACAACAGGTACCAAAGGTGTCCCAAGACCAGGATGTGACAGGGCTGGAAACCCACTCCAGTGGTTGAAGAAACTGAGAGGAACATGTGTTCCAGTATTTAAAGGCCACTCTGGGAAAGAAGAATAAGAATCCTGTTTTGTAGCCACAGAGAAATTACAGGTGTAGGCTGAGAAACATAAACGAAGTCCTTATATCTGACCAAGAACTCGGGTTGGGGCTGGAGACTCAGACATCAGTAAAAGAAGACATACTTCTCATCCTGGAAGAGCTTCCAGTCTAGGGGGGAGGGAGGCGAACCTGGGCTCCCATAAGACCTTTCCGAACACTTTTGCACAGCTGGGCGGTGTAAAGCGTGGCACCGTAGATCAGCAGGTGTCCTTCCCCAAGAAGTACATATGTGCGTCCTGGAATCTCACCTGCCCAGAGAGTGGAGGGGATTCTCACAGCGGTGGGTGGTTGGACTGGATTTCATGCCGCAAACTAGCAATAATAGAAACTCCTGGGGCACCTGGGTGGCTCAGTCGGTTTAAGCGTCTGACTTCGACTCAGGTCATGAACTCACGTTTTGTGAGTTCGAGCCGTGCATCAGGCTCTGTGCTGACAGCCCAGAGCCTGGAACCTGCTTCAGATTCTCTGGGTTCCTTTCTCTCTGCCCCTCTCCTACTCTCACTCTGTCTCTCTCTCTGTCTCTCAAGAATAAAGATTTTTAAAAAAATTTTTTAATGTTTTATTTATTCTTGAGAGAGAGACAGAGCATGAGCAGGGGAGGAGCAGAGCGAGAGAGGGACACAGAATTCAAAGCAAGCTCCAGGCTCTGAGCCATCAGCACAGAGCCCGATGCGGGGCTCGAACTCACAGATCATGAGATCATGACCTGAGCTGAAGTCGGATGCTCAACCGGCTGAGCCACCCAGGCACCCCAAAAAATTTTAAAAAAAAGAATACCAACTCCAGAAAGACATAGAATTCTGTCAGTTGTGTTCACTGTTGCATTTCCAGGATCTAGGATTGTGCCTAGGCACAGACCGGGTGCTCAGTAATTGAATATATGAAAGAATGAACATATAAAAACCAGAATCCTCACATAAAAACCTGTGTTATTTGTTTTGAAAAGCTGGAAGATCTGGCAACAGTGGGCCCACATATTTGTGTGTGTTGTGGAAGAAGACTGGGTTTAACATGCCACTACACTAGTTCAGCTTCACTCGATTATCTGGTCCTGGACTTTGCTGCCTCTGGGTTAATCACTGAAATCTCTGCAAACTTTTGTTTTGTCTTTTGAGAGAGTGAGAGAGAGAGAGAGAGAGAGAGAGAGCAGGGAAGGGGTTGAGGGAGAGGGACAGAGAATCTTGATGCAGGGCTCGATCTCATGACCATGAGATCATGATCTGAGCCGAAATCAAGAGTCAGGCGCTCAACCCACTGAGTCACGCAGGTGCCCCTGTTCAAACCTCAAATGTCTATGAAATCAAATTCTATAGTTGAGCTCTAACATGGAAAAGTTTTGTTGATTACCAGATTGCATTAGTTGAACATCAAGAAAATGATCTGTATGACCTTTTCATTGCTTAAGTCATTCAAGATAACTTATTACTTTCATGACATTAACAGACAATAGATAAGTCATTTATTCTGACAGCAAGGGAAGAGAATATCTTTGCTTAAGTGAGACATATTTTTTTAATGTTTATTTTTGAGAGAGAGAGAGAGAGAGAGTGTGTGCATGTGCATGCACACGCTCACATGAACAGGTGAGAGGGGCAGAGAGTGACAGTGAGAGAGAGAGAGAAGATCCAAGGTGGGCTCAGCACTGACAGCAGAGAGCAGATGCAGGGCTCAAACTCATGAACCGTGAGGTCATTACCTGAGCCAAAGTCAGATGCTTAACTGAGCCCCTTAAGTGAGAATTTTTAAAATATGTAAGCATTATATACAGTACCTCTTTTTTGTCTGTTTTTATCATGAAGGCAATGCTCTCATAAGCTTATGACCAGCTTGGTGACGAGTGCTGGTAATCTCTAAATGCTGCAAGACAAATGCTACTCTTTTGACACATCTTCCTGCAAGAAACATTCTCCCCACGATACATGCTTCCTAATATACGCAATAGAGAAAGCAGCAAAATATTTGAGATTTCTTGGATGACCTTCCAGTTTTTTCTTTATTGATTTCCTTTCACCCCGTGAAAGGAAAGATCACTGTGATGAACTGTTTCAATGAATAACTTACCTGCTTAGGAAAAGCAGAGAGCCCAAACAATAAATCCAATTTGACTCAGGAGGAAATATGAAGACGTCAGCTATAAAAACAATGGGCCTTTTCAACAATAATAGATTCATCTTTTCCCAGTACCCCAAGACTGATTTCAACACTGACTTGCTGTGCTTGGCAATCTGAAGATGTTCTGATCCCTGGGAAATCATTTTCTGGCTTGTAGGAAATAAATGTGCCTAATTCTGAATTGTTGCCAATCACCCAGAGAACAGAGTCCCCACTAGTTCGTTGCCAGAGTCAGGAGTTCAACTGCATCCACGAAGCTAGGATTGTTGGCTTCTGATTTACAGAAATAGAACTTTATCAACTGAAAGACCAGGATATGTACTATGAAGGAGATGAAGTCAAAACCACACCATTTCAGGTACGCCTGGGTGGTAAGCGTCCAAGTGTTGATTTCAGCTCAGGTCATGATCTCAAGCTTCGTGAGATCAAGTCCCACGTCAGCCTCTGTGCTAACAGATTCTCTGTCTCTCTCACTCTCTCTGCCCCTCCCAACACTTGTACTCTGTCTCTCTCTCAAAAATAAATGAACTTAAAAAAAAAAAAAAAAAAACCCTCCATGTCATACACTTAAGGTTCATGTAAAAAGAAAATTTCCCAAATATTTTTGATATTTAAAATGAGATATTTCAGATCAATTATTAACTTCTGATGAGATTTTCCTTTTTATACATGGTTTCAAGATGTATTAATACAAACAGGTACACGTACGCACAAGCGTGCACGCACACACACACAAACCAGTAAATAAATGGCGACACGTACATAAAGCATTTTCCTGAGAAAATGCGAAGATGCAAATTAAATGTTTATGAAGGTCTCAGACAACTCGCCATAAAATGCAAGGTCTCCAGTGGAAGAGGTTAGCTGGCTGGTTGGTTGGTTGGTTTTTTCATGCAGAGAACCTGGTAGGAGAATAGGAATCCAACTCCTGGGGTTGGATTGGCTGCTTCTGAGCTCCTTATAGCCCCAAAAGTTTATCATTCCGTGAATTAATTCTTCAAGTGATCGTTCCCATAAACAAATTGTTCCTTGGGAGAAGGAGGGGCAGTTTGGAAAGTCAAGTTTAAGAACCCAGTTCTTTAGTGCTGACCATGAGCATGCTAAACAAGTAACCTAAAGATGATGGGTTCTTCCAAAACTTCACACCAATGAGGCACAAAGTCATCTATGTCACTGAAAGGGCAGTGGATTCAAATTCTGACTCTTCCAAGGGAAATATTTTTTATCAACTTAAACATCTTGGTTCCTATATTTTAGAAAGCACTTCTCAAACCTAGAAGACACAGTCCCGTGTTTCTACCTCTATACACATTGGTTTTCTAGTCCCGTGTTTCTACCTCTAGACACATTGGTTTTCTTTGGGGCATGGCTTCCCAAGTTCCTGAATATTCACTCCCCTCCTGTATCCGCGATCTTAAAACCCTGGACAAAAGCAGAGTGAAAGAATGGATGGCCCAAATCAGCGAAGGCTTGAAGCACTTTTACTCAGCTGTAAGCAAGTTAAGGAATGCACTGTAATTTCTTTTTTGGTGTGTGAATGCCCCCGACAAGTTCTCAAATCGCAGACAAACATATACTGCTCGCTTCAATTGAGAATCTTCCCCAGAAAGCATGTCAAAAAGAGAGAAGCACAATGTTTCTGTTCCACTATACATATGTTATTTTAAAGTACACTTGAAATTCTAAATGTGTACAAATTCAGAGAGAGGTTTAAGGAACTTCCAAAGCCATAGAGACAAGTTTAAGAAGCTGAAGGCTGAGAGCTTCCCTTCTCGTGTAATCCGTGCTTGATTTTGCACTCCTCACAGGTAAGCAGGCAGTGCCTAGAATGGAAGCAAAAACAGAAGTCTGTGCTTTGTCACTGGTTGGTCTATCTAGTCTTAACACAGCGTGACTGAGAGGCGTCTTCTATCTGGAAGGTCACTAGCCTAATTTTTTTTTTTTAATTTATTTTGAGAGAGAGAGAGTGTGCGTGCAAAAGTGGGGCAGAGAGGGAGAATCTTAAGCAGGTTCCATGCTCAGCACGGAGCCTGACATGGGGCTCGATCCTATGACCCTGGGATCATGACCTGAGCCAAAAGAGAGTTGGATGCTTAACTGACTGAGCCACTCAGGTGCCCCTCACAAGTTCTAATATTTAAAGGAAAAACAGGAGTTGTCTCTTGGTTTGAGACCACCCCCCAGAATCTCATCCCCCCCACAAAGGTCAATAATGATCTTCACGTCTGATGTTTTCACAGGTTTCATGCTGCCTTTCAAATAGAACCCACTGTGACAAGTCAAGGTCTTGAAAGAAATGGGTTCCTAACACCAAACCTATCAATACTATCATAGAAATAAGTACTATTTACTGGGCCCTCACTGTCATAAATAATCACTCCTATTCCTTGTAACATGCCACGAAAACAATTCTGATCACCACTTTCTACAGAGGAGGAAACTGAAAATCAGAGAGGGTAAGACACTTGTCCAAGGTTACACAGCTTTGTAAGCAGTAGAAGTGGTTTTCACCTGGGTACTCTAACCACCGGGGTAATGTCCTTAACTCCAGAGTCCCGTGGCTGACACCTCGAATGAGAATCGCAATACACGCCAACCTAGAAGGGTTCTGAGAAGTCCCGCTGTAAAGAAACCTGTTCAAGTCCGGTGTGACCCCGTGATGGTAGAGGCCATGTCTGCTGATGAAGGTATTCGTTAGAGACCTGCACGATGTCTCGAACACAGTAAGTGCTCAATGTTGAGCAAATGAAACAGGTAATTATTATTGAATAGCAACAGCTCAAAAAATTGAGAGTTAAAGAGGTTTTTTTCAACAGAGAGATATGTTAAAAATTGTCTAATATTGTAAGTGGTGAAAAGGCCTTATTTAACTTTTTATAATTATCTTCATTACAATCCCTCAGTCAAAGGGGTGTCTGGGTGGCTCAGTCGGTTGAACATCTGACTCTTGACTTTGGCTCAGGTCATGATCTCATGGTTGTTGAGTTTGAGCCCCACAGTCGTGGGATCAAGCCCCGCATTGGGTTCCATGCTAAGCATGGAGCCTGCTTGAGATTCTCTTTCTCTCTCTCTGCCCCTCTCCACTGCTTGTGCGCACGCGTGCTTACTCTCTCTCTTTTATTTTCTCCAATAAAATAATAAATAAATGAATAAATAAAAACAGTCCCTCACCCAAAAAGATTACAAACCTGTTGCGATGACATGGATAGATCTAGAGAGTATTATGCTAAGTGAAATAAGAAAGACAAATGCCATATGATTTCATTCATATGTGGAATTTTAGAAACAAAACAAGTGAGCAAAGGGGAACAAATTAAGAGAGAGAGAGAGAGAGAGAGAGAGAAATTAAAAAACAGACTCTTAACTATAGAGAACAGTCGATGGTTACCAGGGGGGAGCTGGGTGGGGGGGGCTGGGGGAAGCAGGTGAAGGGGATTAAGAGTACACTTGACATGATGAGCACTGGCTAATACATGGAGCTGTTGAATCACTGTATTGTACCCCTGAAACTAATAGAACACTGTGCATTAATTACTCTGGAATTAAAATTTAAGAACTTAATAAAAATTTTTAAACAGTTACAAACCTGTTATGCCCTGGACCAAAACCAGCCCCACGGAGCTGATCTTCGACGGAATGGAATTTACTCTGGCACACTCGTATGTATGATGCCTTTCCAAGGGCAAATCCCAAGATACCCGCAACTGTAAAAGCAGGTGAGGAAAGATAATTGAAAAGCTCAGCATCGCCTCTATTAATTATCTTCTAGAACTTTCTACATTAACAGTAGTAATTCTTACATGAAAAGTACTGTGATAAATCAACGAACAAAACCTCTGACAATGAGTCTCCCTATTAAAGAGCAGGATTGGGAAATGGAGGCTTTCTGAGCTCCTCAGTTTTGAGCTGGTGGTGGAAGGGCCAGGATAGAGCCAGCAAAGGTGGTGTCTCCGAGGCAGGCAGCCAGTGGGAGGCCCAGGTGGCAAACAAATGCCTGAGGCCCCAGGGCAGGGAGGGGTGGGCTTTGGGCGGTGGGTGGCTGTAGGTGGATTCCAAATCCTGGGGCAAAGGCCCTTAATTCTCTTGATGGGTTACAGTAGGGGCAGCGGCACTCCATCTTGCCTGCAGGGAAGAGAGCTCACGAGGCAGAGGGAATCTCCTAAGGGAGAAATGTCCAACCTGCTCTTCTTGCTGGGAATGAGGTTTCAGACCCTGAACTGGAACGCGTCCTCTTTGTCCATAACGGGTCTGTGTATGAGTGGAAGAAGATGAAACCCCAAGTTTGTGGGAAATGTATTACTAGAAAGTCTCTGATTTTTAAAAATTATTCATTTGGTAGGTCCATTATAGAAAATATCCTGGGGATGCCTGGGTGGCTCAGTCATGATCTCGCGGTTTGCGAGTTTGACAGCCCAGAGCCTGGAGCCCGCTTCGGATTCTGTGTCTCCCTCTCTCTCTGCTCCTCCCCCACTCATGCTCTGTTTCTCTCTCTCAAAAATAAATAAACATTAAAAAATTAAAAAAAAAAAAGAAAATATTTAGAAAAAACCCGGCTAACTAGCCAAAAGAAGAGAATGACAGGCCCTAATGGCTCTATCATCCATATCATCTGCTTGGTCTCTTCTTGTATGTTGTGCCCATGCCTCTGAGTCCAGGCTTTAACGAGGCCTAAGGTGGAGTCCCTACTACTCAGTCTTATATCAGAAAGTGTTGAATGAACTAAGAACTTCAAAGCGACAAAAAAACAGACTGATTTTTCAGAGAGTCAACGCAGGCAGTTTGTTAACCTGACATTCATATCTCCAGTTGCTATAAACATCTTGTTTTTAAAAAGAAAAAAATGAATCTTTAGGGTTTGTTTTTTTAACTTCTATAACTTACGTGCAACTTTGGGCAATGATCCAAATCTTGGATTAGATGCTAAATAACCTAAGAAGTAATATATAAATACATTATTATTACATTTTATATCTTATTTAAATTTATAAAATGTAAATAAACCTTTAAAGGAAATCTTGATATACACAGATTCTTAAAGAGATGATTTTTTAAAAGTTATAAGTCAATTCTTAATTGAACTTAACTCTCAATCATTTTTAGCAAGTAGCAAAGTATTAGTAGCTTTAATGTACAGAAAAAGAACATAAAACAGACCATTTAAGACTAATTTAAATATATTGAGGGGGGGCACCTGGCTGGCACAATCCGCAGAGAATGCAACTCTAGATCTTGGCGTTCTACATTCAACCCCCACATGGGGTGTAGAGATTACTTAAAAAATAAAATTAAAAAAAAAATGGTATTGGGGCGCCTGGGTGGCGCAGTCGGTTAAGCGTCCAACTTCAGCCAGGTCACGATCTCACGGTCCGTGAGTTCGAGACCCGCGTCGGGCTCTGGGCTGATGGCTCAGAGCCTGGAGCCTGTTTCTGATTCTGTGTCTCCCTCTCTCTCTGCCCCTCCCCCGTTCATGCTCTGTCTCTCTCTGTCCCAAAAATAAATAAACGTTGGAAAAAAAAAATTATATATAAAAAAAAAATGGTATCAATGCAAAGAGGGGGCTAACAATCTAGTTCCAAGCAATTAGGCATAGTCCCCTCCCCTTTTTAAGTAACTCAACACGAAGTCTCAGTTTAGAGATTCACAGTATATGTATCATAATTTTAAGATGAAAACAATAAAACCTATGGAAGGCAGAGTAATGGTCTCCTAAAGATGTCCACATCCCAATCCCTGGAAACTATGAAGAAAATGGGACTAAGGTCGCTAATCGAGTAATTTTAAAATAGGAAGATTATCCTGGATTATCTGGGTGGACCCAATGTAATCAAGATGCAATCATCTTGAGGGCCACGTGGGTGGCTCAGTCAGTTAAGTGCTGACTTTGGCTCAGGTCATGATCTCGTGGTTTGTGAGTTCGAGCCCCCGCATTGGGTTCTGTGCTGACAGCTCAGAGCCTGGGGCCTGCTTCAGATTCTGTGTCTCCCTCTTTCCCTGCCCCTCCCCCGCTTATGCTCTGTCTCTCAAAAATGAAATAAACATTAAAAACATTAAAAAAAAAAGATGTAATCATCTTGAATATGGAAGAGAGATTCAGAGACATATCATGGCAGTATGAGAAGATCTCGCCTCAGTGTTGCTGGCTTCACAGACAGAGGAAGGGGCCATGAGCCAGAGAATGTGGGTGGTCTCTAGAAGCTGGAAAGGGAAAGGAAGCCCCATAACCCCCTCACCCCCCCCCCCCCCCCCCCAAGGAATGCAGCATTGCCAACACTTTGATTTCAGCCCAGTGAGACCCATTTTGGACTTTTGACCTCTGAAACCCCGAGATAAGCAATTTGTATTGTTTTAAGCCACCATATTTGTGGTAATTTATTATAGCAGCCATGGAAAATTAATATACAAACCTGGAAAGGTATATCTGTACACATGCAGAAAACTGTAGATTTTAAGCAGTTTAATATTTATAAAACATAACCCCTATAGATGTCATGGCCATATTTTTTTGTTGTCAGAAGTGGTCTGATGAAGCCTTGTTACTGATTGATGAATATATTTCTATAAAAAGGCTACCTTGAAGTTATAAAAATGAAATTATATTTAACAAATCACCTTTAAAGACAAGAATAATATTGAGTGAAATGGGATTCTCCTGGAAATGTGACATATGTGGTCTCTGACACCCCAAAAGGAACTAGAACATTTTCCCTCATGTTTGCTGGGTACAAATAGTCTTTTAAAAATCCTGGTAATTGGGGCACCTGAGTGGCTCAGTCAGTTAAGCGTCCCACTTGATCTCAGCTCAGGTCTTGATCTCAGGCTTATGAGTTCAAGCCTGCATTGCACTCTGTGCTGGGCATGGAGCCTACTTTAAAAAAAAAAAAAAAAAAATCCTGGTAATCAGCAGTGTTTAGTATAGTGGTCTTCAACAAGGCCAGGTACCTTCTTGTTATCTGGGGACCAAGCAATGTCTATGGAGGCTCTGGTGAGATGGAGAGAGAAGAAAGAAGAGAGCGTGAAAGGGAGAACAGACAGGAAAAGTGGAAACCTCTAAGAGGCAGGAAGAGGTTATGTGGGGAGGTGCTGGGCGGCTGCTAGTTCTCTCGATCTGTTGCTCAGATTAGACAGGGTCCCTTCCTTAGGCAGATGTAGCCTCTTGCATGCAGCCTCTTGCCATGAGGAATGGCGTGATGGACAGAGTTCGGGTGGATTTCAGTGTGACTTACCTCCTTGGAGCACAGCTGGGCGGGAAACAATCTGTCTAACCATACCTGGAGACCCTGGGAGACACAGGGACTCTGGCACAGAGAGAGCCGCTGCCTCAGTATCCTGTGGCTGCTGTAACAACTCACCACAAACTCAGTGGTTTAAAGCAACACAAATTTGTTACCTTATAGTTCTGGAGCTCAGAGGCTCAAAATGGGTCTCACTGGGTGACAGACCATTTGGGCAGCTACACCAAAATATGGCAGACTGGGTGGCTTAGCAACAAAAGAAATTTATTTCTCACAGTTCTGGAGGCTGAAGTCCAAGATCAGGTGCCAGCATGGTTGGGTGAGGGCCCTCTTCGGGGTTGCAGACTTCCTGTTGCATCATTATGTGATGAAAGGGGCTGGGGAGCTCTGTGGGATCTCTTTTACAAGGGCACTAATCCCTTCATGATGGCTCCACCCCTGCCCAAGGCCCCCTTCCTAATACCATCACACTGGGCCTTAGGAGTTCAACAAGTGAATTTGGGGTGACACAAATATTCAGACCACAGCACTGGGCTAAAATCAAGATAGTAGTAGGGCCGCATTCCTTTCTGGAAGTTCTAGAGTTTCTCTCGTTTCCAGCTTCCAGAGGCCAGCCACATCCCAGACTCCTGGGCCCCTCCTCCGTCTTCATAGCCAACAGTGTGGAACTGAGCCTTTCTGGTGCTGCCATCCCCCTGGTTCCATCTTCTCATCCACCCTTGCATTTTTAATGACCCTTTGATTACACTGGGCCCATCTAGATAATCCAGAAAAATCTACTTAAAAAAAATTTTTTTAATGTTTATTTATTTTTGAGAGAGAGAGAGAGGGAGACCCAGAATCTGAAGCAGGCTCCAGGTCTGAGCTGTCAGCACAGAGTCTGACACGGGGCTCAAACCAACAAACCGCAAGATCATGACCTGAGCCGAAGTCGGATGCTTAACGGACTGAGCCACCCAGGCGCCCCAATAATCTATTTTAAGGTCAGCTGATGAACAGCTGCAACTTTAATTTCTCTGCAACTTTAATTTCCCTTTGCCACGCAACTTAATATAGCCACTCCTTCTGGAGATTAGGACATCTTCGGGAGAGGGGGTGCTTAGGCTGAAAATAAGCAAAAACCTGCATACATAAATCTTCCACCAAAAAACAAATGCCAAGTGCCAAAAAGCTGCCAGGAGCATCACTGAAACCTGGGCTCTCAAGTCGAACAATAACTGATTCTGAATCTTACCATGGTGGACTAGTCCTTGGGTGGCGAGCATGCTCACAAGAGAAAAAGGCAGAGCTGCAAAAGAAAGATGCCATTCAATATCGCTAGTTTAAAACTTGGCACCTCACCCAGAAGTCAGGGGAAATTAACCTGTGTTTTCTTCTCTTATCTACCTTGGCAACGAGGTGTTAGTCATTTGTTATTTTACTTATTCAACAAGTATTTATTAAGCACCGCATGAAGAATTTTCTTGAGATCTGTCCCAGTCACTCAGCCGGGAGGCACAGCATTACCATGACAAAACCTAGCCCCGTGCCACTCCAGCTCTGACACCCGCCTTTAGGGACCGCCCATCACGCACCAGATGCTGAGCACCACAGACGACAAAGGTATCTTAGTGAGAGTGCACACTTAGCCGTTGAATCTGGGAGTCACCTTTAGCTGTCTTTTGAAAATTTCAATCCTACAGAAAAGTTAAAAAACAATACACTAAACTCTGGCATACCTATCTAGGACCGTTCCCAGCTTTTGTCTCAGAGGATATTTTGGATATGTCACAATTTGGATATGTCTATTTTCTGAAGATTATGAGATTATCACATTCATGTTAAACATGGGCGGTGCTGAGCTATGATTTTTAAAACAGGCAAGTTAGTCTGGCAAAGGCAGTATCTAGTTCTATCAAAACGCAACACTTCTTCCAAGAGCAAAGACCACTGATCAACATCCAGCTCCTCCTAGCAAGAGAAAAATCAAATAGCAACCAATGTTTCCACTCATATCTACCTGATGGGAGACAAATGGGTCATACTGAAATGTTAATCTACTAGTGCTTACTTAAATTACTTATTCATAGGTTGCAAAAAAAACCCAAAAAACCAAAAACAAACCTGTGAATTTCTAGGAGCACAATCAAGAATCATAAAATATAATATCAAGTTCTAAAGTATTGCTTCCAATTCCAAAACAATTGATATTGAACTTGAATGATTTGAGAAATGAAAAAAATGTGTATTTCAAAGTATAAATTATCCCAATGCTGCAAAACACTGGGACTAAATCTATGGGCTCTATTATGACATTTTCAAATGACAAATCATGAATTTTTTAAATTGGAAGAGACCTTAATGCGCAGCATGAATTCACACCCTCGCCTTATATAAGACAGGCCCAGCAAGAGGAAGTGAATCAGCAGAAAAGGTTATTTCAGAGACATTGTAAGAGAATTATTATTAACGGAATGTTGCCACTTTTTACTCATATCACAAAAATTTTAATGTTTATTTATTTATTTATTCTTATTCCACAAATATTTAATAGGCAATTTCTATATGTGTAGTGCTGTGCTTGGCTCTGGGATGAAGCAATGAACCTGATATTGTTTCCAAACTCAATGAAAGTTTAGTGAAATGTAGGAGGGTCAAATCTTTCCAGAAATTCTAAATAACACTCTTGGCACACGTCTTTGGTCACACAGAGGAAAGTGTGTATCACTTCTTGCTAAGTGAGGGAAGGTGTTCCTACATCAGGTATGACCTCTGCACTTAAAAGGGCTTCAATATGGATTTAGAATGGAAACAGCCACTGATATTTAAAGTTCTTCAGGGAATTATGCAGTCTCTGCTCAAAAGGGACTCATTACCATAATTCTACTGTGATATTTGGGCAGTTTATTGCAGCAAATATGGTGTTAGCAAAGATTAAGAGGGGTTCAATTACCTCTCTTCCAGAAGCTTTCTTCTTGACACTCTCGGATAATCTTTGAAATCTCTCCTCTGTGGATGTGCAGTTTTGATTTTGGACAAAATAATAGACTCTGCAAGGAAAGTTATGTGGTGAGTTGACTGAAATCATTAGAAAAGCATCTGCTGTTTTCTCTAGAGGAGGGCAGGGAGGTCTCTTCACTCAGGTCACACAGCGTGTGTCCTGTGTGGCTGCCAGCAGAGTAATGACCAGTCTCAGCCAGTGCCTTCCAAGTGGGAACGCTGGGTGGGTTTAGGCAAGGAAAGCATCCCAGCTGCAGAAGCAGAGTGACTCATGGACTCGCGAGTATGGAGCAGATATCTGGTCACAATGAATCACTGTCGAGGCCACATTTTCTTTCTTACCCCCAGCTTCCGTCCATGCGGCTCATCCTGCCTGCAATGCTCCTCACTCCCTTTGCCTGCCTGGTGTCCTTGAGACCCAGTTGCCTCCTGGGTGAAGAAGAGATTTCCCCCAAAGCACAATGTTTCCATCTCTGGGATCCCATTCAGGGCAGTGTACTACAAGTTAGCTATTTATAGATCTGCATTCCAATTCATCTGTTTATACTTCTGTATGCATTTTTAGGCTAAGAACTCGCCAACAAACGACTTTTAGTCATCATACTCTATCTTAACAGGTTTCTTTTTTACACATTCACAAGTGGTCTGCACGTAATTTCTGATGGGATGACCAACATGGTTTAAATGATCACTTTTACTAGATCTTTTTATTGTGTTGATATGCTATAATCTGGACTAACTCCCATCATATACCACCCTTCCCCTTTTGTGGGTATATATTACTCACTCACTCTTACTTCCATTCTCTATTCTCATATTCTCTATCGCTGCCATTCTGGGGGCTTAATGCCGATCATTTGTTGGTATGCATTGCTGCAAAATGTTCACTGTTATGGATGCATGCATCTTTTTTTATGCAAATGGAAGTTTTGTATATTTAATTGTATTTTAAATGTTAAAAAATATTTTTAATGTTTATTATTTATTTTTGAGAGAGACAGAGGGTGTGCAGGGGAGGGGCAGAGAGAGAGAGAGGGAGACACAGAATCTGAAGCAGGCTCCAGGCTCTGAGCTGTCAGCACAGAGCCCGATGCGGGGCTCGAACCCATGAACCGTGGATCGTGACCTGAGCCAAAGTTGGAAGCTTAACCGACTGAGCCACCCAAGCGCCCCTTAAAATGTTTTCAACTCAGCTCTATGCTTTTAAGATCCATCCATGTTGCTTACATATCTAGTTCACTGTTCCAACTGCTGGCTAATTCTCCAGGATGCTTCCTGGAGGATGTTTCCTCACCAGGGCATGTCTCCTTACAGTCCCCTGTGAGAATATTTCTCAGATATACCCCTAGAAGTAAAATACAGGGCATGTGTATTCCCGATTTGACAAAGTCTCGCTAGAGTTCTCTCCCTAATGGCTGGATCGTACTTACCCACACCAGCAGTCTTGAACATTCCTCTATGCCTACAGACCCCACCTAGGGGCCAGTGAAGCTGGACTCTAAGCAGGTTAAAGAACCAAAGCTTGGAATATTTGGCATTATCCAGTTTTCTAAATGTTGACAGTCCAATAGGTATAAATGTTAATATTTTATTTTCATCTGCACTTCTCTGATAACTAATGTGTTTGAGAATCTACATATTCTTCAGCCACAACGCCCTTCTCCTCGAATGTTGGGGCAATCCCTCAACTGAACCTGGGCTGTGCTCTTTTGTTATATGGTAGTTCAATGCTTTTTGATTGTGGTAACACACACATAATACTTACCATTTCAACCATTTTAAAGTAGACAATCTACGGCACTGAGTCCATCCACAATGTTGGGCAGCCACAACCACTGTCTAGTTCCAGAACTTTTTCATCACCCCCAAAGGAAATTCCATACTCATTAAGGAGCCTCTCCTCATTTCCCGCTCCCTCCAACCCTTGGCTCCCTGGCGATCACTAATCTGCTTTCTGGCTGCACAGATTTGCCCGTTTGGGGTAGTTTTATGTAAGTGGTGTCATACAGTATGTTTCTTTTTGTGGCTCTCTTTTCTCCCTTTGCATGATGTTTTCTAGCATGTGTCAATTCATTCATTCCGTTTTGTGGCTCAATAACATCCCATTGCATGGATATACCACACTTTGTTTCTCCAGTCATCTACTGATAGATATTTGGGTCATTTCTACCTTTCGGCTGTTGTGACTAGAGCTGCTACGAACTGTTTGAACACCTGTTTTCAATTCTTCTGACCCATACGGTAATTCTATGTTTAACTTACTGAGAAGCTGCCAAACTGTTTTCCCACCAACAAAGTATGAGAGTCCCCACCTTTCCACATCCTTGCCAACACTTCTCATTTTCTCTTATGTTTGTTCTTTTCAAATTAGCACGTTAAAATTCTCAATATGAATTATTTCATTAATTTATGCTAAATAAGCTAAGTTGTTTCTGTTTTAAATTATGGTCATGCTAGTGATTGTGAACGGTACCTCATTGTGGTTTTGATTTGCATTTCCCTAATGACCAATGACATTGGTCATCTAGTCATTTGCTTGTTGGCCATTCACATATATTCCTTGGAGAAATACCTATTTAAGTCCTTCGCCCATTTTTCTAATTGGGCTGTTTTTCTCTCTGATGTTGAGCTGTAAAAGCTCTTTGTATATTGTGGATAATAGACCCTTGCCAAATATGCATTTGAAAATAATTTTTTCCATCCTCTGGGTGGTTCATTCGTTTTTTAAAAAAATTTTTTTAATGTTTATTTTTGAGAGACAGAGAAAGAGACAGAGCGTGAGCAGAGGGTAGGCAGAGAGAGAGGGAGACACAGAATCCGAAGCAGGCTCCAGGCTCTGAGCTGTCAGCACAGAGCCCGACGTGGGGCTTGATTGAACTCACGAACTGTGAGATCATGACCTGAGCCGAAGTCGGAGGCTTAACTAACTGAGCCACCCAGGTGCCCTTCATTCATTTTTTAAAAACAAATTTTATTTAATTTGCTCCTTACTATATTAGTCACACTTGTATCTCCTTGTTTGTGAATTATTTATGTAGGACCTCTGCCGTTTACCTCTTGGATTTTTCATGTTTTTCTTGAGGTGCAGTTCTTTGAGTTTTGCCTTGCTGATTTTGCCAATATTCATTTTTGGACTCTTTGTAGGAGATAACAATGTGGATGACAGCCACCGTTTCTTGAGTACTTTTCCACGGGCCAGGCACTGTGCCAAGCACTTTACATGCATGATGACAGGTGGGAAGACCTCACGGCCCCTATGCCTTCAGAGTTCTATAAACCACTCAAGCAGGCGACCTCTGTCTTCTTTCTCTGTAACTCCCCACAGCACAGCGCCCGGCTGACAGTGGTCAGGGTAAGTGAGTCACGGGGTGAGAGAGGGAGCTCTTCTCACCCTCCACTTACCTTAGTTCCTCAGCAAGCACTCCTTATCACAGTGTAAATACCTCCTCTTGGTTCTGCCTCTGGGTGCAGCAGGGGTGGGGCACATCTCCCTCCCTCCTTTGTCCCAAACGCACACATATATATGCATCCAGACTCAGGGACCCTGACTACCACACTTGCTGTGAGTCCTGCAGTCAAGACTGGTGCTCCCACACAGTCTCCACAGAGGAGTTCTGGTGACCCTTTCCTGTAGAGCCATAAATGTTTCATGGTTCTCTATTTCACAGAGGCAACTCGGGTGTCTAAATTCTTTTCCTTGTGACTGCGTGTCATTTGTCTGTTAACCTCTCCTAAACTTTGCTCCTTAAACATCACCCCCCCTTCATAAACTCATTTTAGCTGGGAAAGTTGATGCTGGAGAACAGGAACTCCATTTTCCCATCACAATACTTTCTCTTTGCTTCATTTACGTGTCCCCGAAACATCTACTATTCCTTCTGAACAATTTGAAATATTGTGCCTGTGTTAACACCAGGGTTGTCAATCTGATCGCTAATTTAGTGGTTAAGGAACACCTGTCAGCAGCATAGATTAGTATGATTAGCCCTGGTAACAAAAATGTAAAAGCAGGCATGATGTATCATTCTGTTAGATTCAGTTAAGGCTTTTGCTCTGCTAAAGGAAACCTCTTCAGTCCTGGACAGCCTACGTTAAGAGTCAGGCTAGATTCTAAACAGGGAAGAATAAAGGAAGGATTTTATAAGTAAAAACTGAAAAGGCTCCTTTCAAGGAAGCTAGAAAAATAGTTTCCTTCCCCACTCCATTGTCTCTGCGCCCATCCAACAAAGTGCCAGACTGCAAAAAGTAAGATGACTGGCCAAGGATGAGGTCTAAGGAAGGTTCTGGATGATGTTCCTCTTCAGTTGGCAGACGTCCAAATTAAAAATATACCTGCTTGCTTGGTGGTGGCAAATGGGGGCCTTTATCTTGATTTCCATGAGTAGACACCGAAGCCATGATGACTTTGTCTCTGCTTCTCTTCTAGTTGCGCGTACTCAGCTTATTCGTTGACGCGAAGTCTAAGGAAAGTAGAAGGGAGTCACTATGCCGTGGCTGAATGTTTAAATCAACCTTAAAAACACCCTTAGTATCAACTCACCAATTTGGAAAACTTCTTTTCATTTTATCATTAGTCTTCATCTCCAGCCACCTGCGAAACTCACATTCTAATGCTTCTTCCCCACCAACGCACACAAATTAACTCACCTAGTGACAGATTAGAGTGTAGTGAAATGGCACTATGCACAGTGCTACTACTTAAAAATTGTGTCCTAAAAAAAAAGTTTCAATTCATTACAAGGTCACTAGGTACGACAAATATTTCTGGAGGGCCTACTATGTGCCAGACCAGGGAATACAAAGATGGATAAGACAAATCAGTGCTGAGGAAGCCCCGGGTCTAAAGGGGAAGAAAGACAAGTCAGCAGTTACACAATAGGCAAAGGGCTCCGTTACAGGTACGTACAGGGTACTAAGGAAGGAGAAAGAAAGGTCTATTCTCTCCAGTCAGTTCTGAAGACACCAAAGGCTAAGATTTTTGAGCTTTCAAGGGGTGGGTGGGCTCCAGAGGCAGGAAGACCAGTTTGGAAGGTAATATATTGTCCAGCCAAGGAACTGAAAAGACCTGAACCAAGAAGACCATGTGGAAGGACAGAGATGATAAATCTGAGTTTGGAAATGCTGGATATGGGTGCCTGTGGGTGCATACATTGGAACTAGCCAGCAGGAATTAGAATATTTGATAATTTGGGTCTGGAGTTACAGATTAGGCATAGGCTGAAAAGATGAATTTGGGAGGTGCCATCGTAAAGACGATAGGTAAAGCAAGAAACATGAATAAAATGATCTACAAAGAGTATTGGAAGATGTGAGCTTTGAGGCCAAGGGAATACCAACAAGAGAAGAAAAACAAAACAAAACAAAACAGGCCAAGAAAATGACTGAGAAGGAATAGTTGATACAGAGGGGTAGGAATTTCTAAAGGAGAGAATGAATTATCAGTATCACATGGCTCAGAAAAGTGATTTGGCAATGTTGGGCATAGTCCAGGGGGACCCCACCCCACTCCTCACCCCAACAATGGCCACTACACTCAATAGCCCTGGATTCTATTTCCCTGCAAAGTAAATATTATACACATTTCAGTTTCCTACTAAAATGCCAGGCATATGAGCCAAGGGGACCCTTAGTTGTACCACGTTTCACCTCAGATATCTAATGTTATTATAGAGGAAGCATGACGATACCCTACAGTGAAAAGTCTTGAAATCGGAGACCTGAGTTCAGATCCCGACTCTACTCCTCACTAGCCTTGTGCTTTGAGGCAAGTGATTGAATGTGTCTGTGCCTCAGCATTCTCACCTGTTACGTGGGGGTGATGGATACAGCAAGGGGCTTGAGGGGCTATTGCAAGGATGAGGAAGGAAGACGAGGGAGGAGTCCATAAACCCCAGCTCAGGACCCTGCGGATCCGCGGGCGGATCAGCAGTAAAGGGCAAGCTGTCAGAGTGGCCCTGGGCACTCTATTTCTTGAGGATCTTCAGGAAGCCTTTGCTGACCTAAGGCCAAATTAGATAGTCTTTGCTTAGGCACTGGGCCCCTGCCTCAAATCCGGAAGCAAGGACACCACATCTCAGCTTTGGGGGTCCCCTCAAACCCAGTGAATCATCAGTCCACATCTGAGCAAACCTCCCGGGAGCGTGCTGCCTTCCAGGTGCAGCTCCCGCCACCGTGCCCGGGGCTGGTTTGGGGTCCCTCTGCTTCCCCAGTGCTTGGGGTTGCAGGGGTGCTGGCAGCTGGGCAGTGGGGGGGAGGCCCGCAGCAGCACGAGGAGGGGTGCTAGCTCAGACGGACAGCGGAGGGGGTCGCCGCACTTTCTGGCGGCGGGGGAGGGAAGCCGGAAACAGCCCGCAGGACTCTACCTCGATCTACACCCTGAGGCCACCTGCACAACCCCAAACGTCGTACGTTTGCCCGATGTCGGCCGGAGCCCGAGCCAGGAGAGGAGGGGCTGGAAGGGGCGACTCTAGATGTCCCACCCCTGAGGACCCTGGCGGTAAAGCGGCAGAGGAGCGCCCTCCCCCCCCAACCCTTCCCGCTCCTCGCAGTCCCTCCCGCTGTCGCCCGCGGTCAGCCGGGGCGGGCTCACCTGCGTAGGTAGGGATCCGTCGCTGGCCGCGCCTGGGGGCCCGCGGAGCCGAGCCCAGACCGCCTCCTTCCGCGGCCGCAGCTGCAGCGGGACTGCTCCCGCCTCCCGGCGCCGTCCCCGCGCCTCGGCCGCCTCCCCGCCGCCGGGCCCCCGCCTCTTCCCCGAGCTGCCCGCGCCGCTCCTTCCTCCTCTTGCTCCGCCCCTCGGCTCGCACGGCGAGTGCACCCAACCCCCGCCTTTCTCCGCGGTGACGTCAGCGCCGGCTCGCCAGCGCTCCGGCTGAAACGCTGCTCTCGGAGGCTCCCACCCCCTCACGAGTCTGGACACCTGGTAGGTTCTACCTCCTCGACGTTCAGAGAACTTCTTTCATCCCAACAATAACTGCAACTACCATCTACCGAACACTCTCTCTAGGCCAGGTGTTCACATGCACTTACAGGCGAGCCTTCCTTCCTTTTTTTTTGCCGGGGGGGGGGGTATAATTGACATATACCATTATATTTCAGATGTAAAACCTCATGATTAGATATTTGCGTACATTGTGAAATGATCACACTAAGTCTAGTCGACGTGGCTCACTATACAGTAACCAAAACCAATTCATTTTTCCCCCTTGGGATGAAAACTTTTAAGATCTACTCTCTCGGCAACTTTCAAATAGGCAATGCAGTATTATGAACTGTAGTCACCATGCTGTACATTACACGCCCATGATTTACTTATTTTATAACTGAAGTTTGTACTTTTTGACCCCTTTCGCTCATTTCACCCATCCACGTGGAATCCTTTTTACAACCTTTAGAGCGAGTACTGTCATCTTCATTTTATTGAGTAGACAGGTGTTGTGCAAGGCCTGGGACTTTGGAGTCAAAGCCAGGTCAGCCTGGCTCCCCAAGCCTTCTCTTTCTATTATTCTCTGTCCCTGTGCTCTGGCTGCCTGCCACTCCCAACGGCTGACACTGACACTGACACTGAGGGAAAGCTGCCGGGTGCCTTTGTCATCTTTATCACTCACCCCAACCTCCTCATCCTTGTAAGCTGAGCATCTTCCCCTGGGATGCCCAGCACTGGGGCTCAGAGAGTATGTTGACTTAGAAGTCAGGTTGTAAGTCAAGTAGAAGGCCCTCATCATTTCTCACTGTTTCCTACCATCCTGATTGGTCTCTAATGCCTCTGGCTCTCCACAGTCCTCACTCCCTCTCTAGCCCCTCTACCAGCCACCCCTGCCTGCTTTCTATTCTTCTTTCTTCAAGTTGAGGCAGCTCTGCCCACCTGAGGCCTGGCATGGAGCCTCTCCCTAACTGGAGTCCCCACCCCATCAATCCTGTCCTGGTTCGTTCATACTCATCCTTCTCTGACTTTTCCTCAGAAAGCCTGACTTGACCCCCCATCAGACAAAAGTAGGTCTCCCTTCTCTTTCAAAGCAGGATGCCCCCTTGTTTTCTTCCATAGCGCTTATCATGAATTGTTATTATATACTTTTTAAAAAGTTTATTTATTTATTTTGAGAGAGAGAGAGTGGGGGAGAGACAGAGAGAGACAGAGAGAGAATCTCAAGCAGTCTCCTCACTTCCAGAAAGAACTTACCACGGGACTTGATCTCATGACTGTGACATCACGACTTGAGCTGAAATTGAGTCAGTCACTTAACCAGCTAAGCTACCCAGGCACCTCTTATTATATACTTACCAGTGAGCTTCTTTTTTTTATTTTTTTTTTAATTTTTTTTTTCAACATTTATTTATTTTTTGGGACAGAGAGAGACAGAGCATGAACGGGGGAGGGGCAGAGAGAGAGGGAGACACAGAATCGGAAACAGGCTCCAGGCTCTGAGCCATCAGCCCAGAGCCCGACGCGGGGCTCGAACTCCCGGACCGCGAGATCGTGACCTGGCTGAAGTCGGACGCTTAACCGACTGCGCCACCCAGGCGCCCCGAGCTTCTTTTTTTTAAAAAAAAAACCTGTTTGCTCTGCCTCAGTGTAATCTTCACGAGCTACTGAAGAAGATGATATCTGTTTTGTTCATTGTTGGATATTTAGCACCTCAGATATCGAAGGGGCTCAAAAATGGCTGTCGAGTGAATGAATGAAGGAGACTGGGTTCAAAGGCTGTCTGTCAAGATGCTGTTGTTTTGAAGGATCAGTGCTCCCTAGTAGAATTCCCCCAGACCACATTACTCTTTGCAATTTACCAGCTTCTTTCCATTCCTTTTTTCCTTTCCAAATGGAAGGGGATATCATTCTTTTTTTTTTTTTTTAAGACTTTATTAAGTAATCTCTACATCCAACACAGGGCTTGAACCCACAACCCTGGGATCAAGAGTCACCTGCTCTACCAACTGAACCAGCCAGGCACCCCAAGGGCATAGCATTCTATTGTTACTTTTACATTGTGGTACCAGAAGTCAGAAATAACCCTCTGCCATTTTCTGGTCTGAAAGGAACAGCTTTCTAACTGATTTGGTTAAAAAAAAAAAAAAGAAAGAAAAAAACAAACAACAAAAAAACCCGAACAGCCTTCCATTACACCAAAGTCTAACATCCAATAAATACCCTAGGGGCTTTAGCATCTTGCTAAAATAATGTCCATGTCCCAATCTTCATCTCTACTCTCCATCAGAACGTTCAGTTAATTGCTTTAAATAACTAGAAATTACCTATATGTAATGTGCAGGAACTGTAGAAATTCCTCACTTAGTATTTGTTGGACAAATCTGGTGTGCCCACGTATTGTTTTAGACACTTTCAGACAAAAGAGAAAAGATGTGGATCCTTCCCACAAAGAATTTGTCATTTCCCGAAAAATTAGAATAAAGTAAAATAGTTTTGGCCCTAGAAGAATATAACATTGAACAGAGTCCTTTTTTAGGCTTTGCTTCAGCATCCTACAGAGCTTCAGGATCATGACCACAAAGATGATTATCGTTGGCTAATGCTGTGAAAAATGGGGCTGATTTAGAAAGTGCCAAACTGTTCACAGCAGGTTCCAGCTTGAACTCTTTCCATAGCCCTGCACTGTCCTTAGGCAAGAGAGGTGCTAGGAACATATTCAGTCACATAGCCAGGAAGTGAGAGCACCAGAATCTGAACCCCGGCTCTAGAGCCATGTGCTTTCAGAGCGATGCCACCCCGCTGTCCCTCAACTGTCATCACACTGTGTTACAACTACTGATGTCATTCATTGCCACCTCTTGACTATGGGCTTCTTGAGGGCAGGGACTGATTTTGTTCAGTAACTGGGACATTGTGTGAACTCGGGAACAAATAAATGATTTCATTGGGGCACAGAATGAAAAAAAATGAGTAATACCTGCTCCTTTATTTCAAGGGGCCCACAATTCTTTTTCTCCTTTTTTCCTTTCTTCCTTCACAAAATGGCTGCAGGACCTTTAATTTAAATTAATTAATTAGTTAATAGGAGGAAATAAAATTTGATGACATGTGTAATCAAATTCACATAAAATGTGAGATTCCTGCAGGGCCTTTTAAACAACGTGAGAAATAGGTATTCTCATTCTGACTTTACATGCAAGAAAAATCCGGCCCAGAGAAGGTAACTAACATGGCCAGGGTCATAGCTGGGAATTGGTACATCCAGGGTTCAGACCTTTAGTGGCTTAGCTCCAGACTCATGCTTTTAACCTTTGTAATTATCTATGTCCCCAGTAGCCTCACTGGGCAGAAGAGATGCATAAACTGATACAGAACAGGAGATAGGTACAGACAGAAGCTTGGGCAGGAGCTGGTGGGGGCAGGGAGGGGGGGGGAGGGACCCAGCAAGCAGACAGCAGGTGGGAGAAAGCACAATGCCATGTGGCTGGCCCTCCTGAGGGTGGGAGGGGTGGGGATAGATTTTAATGCAGGCGGGACTCTAGATCAGCCCCACAGGGAGCTCCGGGCTCATTCACAACCACCTCTTCTTCCCTGCTGGGTAAAAGGGGCTGTGGCTGGTTTCCTGGTGGGGAAGTTTCCTGGTGTGTGTGTGTGTGTTTGTGTATGTGTGTGTGTGTGTGTGTGTGTGTGTGTGTAGGGGGGTTGGGGGAGGGGCATGTTGGATGACATCAGAGGCACCAGAGCAGCCCTCATCTGCCTGTCATCTTTTTTCCTGCCCCAGCCCTCCACTTGCCATCTGCCTAGTTCTGTGAGAGGCTCTGTGAATCACAAGATCCTGTGAGTCACTCATTCGTTCTCTGAGGAATAAATAACGTCAAGTCTCACAAAAGCACAGAACAGTCGGGTTTCTATGAGGTGTCACACAAAGATTGAGCACGGGTTCTGCTTCCCTTTATGAGCTGACACTCCTGTCAGGAGAGGCATGTCGCCAAGGTCTCGGCTTGAGCTTTTGGGCCATCAACCCAGAGTCCTGGCCGCGTTAGGTTCATCTGCATTTGATGTTGAGACTGCCAGACTCAGCAAGAGCAAAAGCGTCCCTGGAGATCACGATTTTCCCCAAACGGAGAAAACCTGAAATGTGAAGATGAGTGCACATTGATTTGGTTGTGTCTCCAGTCTTCCTTGAGACTGGCTCATCCTTTCTTTCACTCACAAATGCTGCTAACAGACATCCTGCAAGTAAATGTAGTGCTTGAATATTCCAGAACTGCTTTCCATAGCCTATGACATGCAAAGCCGTTTGAGTGCAAAAAGCCAGAATGCTCCTGGTATAGCAGAGAGACTATGTGGTCGAGCAGAAGCCAGTAATACTTTGTGGCAGTTATATGTGTGTGTGTGTGTGTGTGTGTGTGTGTGTGTGTGTGTGTGTGTGTATGTATACGTATATATATATATATATTTTTTTTTCAAGTTTATTTTTGAGAGAGAGAGAGACAGAGTGTGTGGGGGTGGGGAGGCAGAGAGAGAGGGAGACACAGAATCTGAAACAGGCTCCAGGCTCTGAGCTGTCAGCACAGAGCCTGATGCAGGGCTCGAACTCTACACGGTGAGATCATGACCTGGGCTGAAGTCCGACACTCAACCGACTGAGCCACCCAGGTGCCCCCTTTGTGGCAGATATTTTGATCTCATTCCAAGAGTGTGTTGTCATCTCTGTGTCCTGTGTCTTCCCCAAGCCTCTCCCTAGGGCATCCTCCCACCTGGCTAGAGTCAGGGTGGGAGAAAAGCAATCTGATTTTATGGTGAAAAGTATTCACAACAGGGTGTTAATCCAAACACAGATTATCTCCTTGCAGGGCATGATTCTGTTCTAGAAGAGAGGCTTGAAAATCTAATTGATAAAGGTTGGGTAAGACTTACTTACAAAATAGGCTTTATTTTTTTAGAGTAGTTGTAGATTCATAGTAAAATTGAGTAGAAGGTACAGAGATTTTCTATATCCCCCTTGCCCCAAGTCATGCATAGCGTGCACCCCCCCCTCTATTATTTGCCTCTATTGTAAGATGTAAGATCCCTGAAGACAGGGACTGTCTTTCTCACCTTCACGTTTATGGCTGGACAGCCATCTTGAGATATTAATTTATGTTTTGTACTCATTCAGCAGCCTCAACAAATAGTAGGTATTCTCCCTTCCTTGTTCCAAGAAAGTCACCAAGGAGGGGGGGGCTTACCTTCAGGATTGTTCATGTCTTTTGTGTTACAGAAATAAAAGGAGAGTTCATAAATAAAGCATGAAACAGACATCCAGAATATTATCAGTATATAGAATTTTGTTGTAGAGAAAACCCCAGCCGAGGGAGGAAGAAGTGGATGGATCTAGAGGGAAGATTTTTGAGCTTTCTGAGAGATTGGCAGAGGAGCAGAGGTGTGCAGGTCCTGGAGTCGTGGAGACAGCATTTCACTTCCTCCCACAGCTCCGCTCTGTGGAAGGACCTCATGGCAAGAGAGCTGCTGGATGTCCTAAGGCAGGAGGCTCACTAAGCATGTAGCTTCCCAATCTGGGGCCCAGACCACTGCTTTCAAGGCACCATGAGGATTTCGACACTGAACGTTTTGACGGTGGCCAGAGGGGATCGGAGAGCCTTCTAAAATGCTCTGGACTGTGCCAGATCCCCAGATCCCCTCTCCCGACCCCAGGAGAAGAATTACCTCCTCATCCTGTACTGACCAATTTCACGAAATTGAATATCCTGAGTGGATGAGGGCTTGGGACAAACCTAACTTTATTTGAGACACAAAGAAACATGGCTTTTTTTTGAACCTTGGTGAATGCCTGCAACCTGTCCTTGGTCCTGGCAAAAGGAGGCACATGGAATATTTGGTGAGTAGAGGCATGCAGGAAGCATCTTAAAAAGTATCTGTGGTATTTTAATAATACCATGGAAACAGTGTTTGTTTACCTGCCTTGAATAAAGGTTTTTCAGGGCTATTTCCTGAGCATTTAAAGCACATTCAAATGAGTTGCCTTGGAACAAAGATTCAAAAGACTTTTGTGTCTGAAAGTTAGCAACAAGTTGAATTTATAACTTAATCGGTCTCGACTTGTTGGTTGCCTAAGCAACCAAGGCTGTCTACTTTACACTTTGACTCTGGAAAGATTGGCATCTCCAGTCAGAACTTGTATCAGCAAACTGCACCTCATATGATAAAGCTTGTAAGACAAAAACCCCAAATCCTACTGTGCATATTGGCATCCGTTTCACAAGGTTGCCTTGTGCCTACAATGCCTGGTCCTTGCTCAGAACGAAAGGTGCTAAGCTGTTCTTTTTTCCACTCTCAATCACTTCTGGTCCTTCATCCGGGGATTACTCGAATGAATCAAATCTGGAAAGAATCCAAAAATGTTTCTTTGATCATTTGTTTCTGCTCATTCCCCTCTTCGGTCTTCAGAGACTTCTTTCCAGGCTGCTGTAAGAGTCTGCAGACTTGGTAGAATTTTTTTGCCCTTCTAAGTATTGTAAAAGTATCTGAAATGCAGATAACAAATGGAAAAAGTAGGAACAAGCTAAACACTAAGACAGAGCCTTCAGGCAAATCTCAAAGGTGAGATATGCCATGGGTCCTCTGTCCTGGATTCTCAGCACATCATCACCATAAAGACAGAGGCTGCTATAGAGGAGAAGAAATGGAAGGGACCCAAGCATGTGTGCAATGTGGTCCTGGATTAAAGCCTAGGGTGTACAGTTTTTAACACCTACAAGATATATTTTGGGAATGATTATGGAGATTGGAATATGGCTTGGGTCATAAATGATATTAAAACTCATTAAGATGATGAATATTGTGCTGTGTTAGGCCTGCTAAGTATTTATTTGGGTTATGTCAGATGTCCTCATTTTTTTGAGTTGCATACTGAAGTATTTAGGGGCGAAACATCATGATATCTGTAATTTAAAGTGAATTACTTTTTGAAAAAACCTATTTTTTTCAAGTAAAATACTTCAGCGTAAGTAATATGAGTGTAATGGAATAAAATCTGGGTGTCTTAGTTGATTGAGTGTCTGACTTCGGCTCAGGTCATGATCTCACGGTTTGTGGGTGCGAGCCCCGCGTTGGGCTCTGTGTTGACAGCACAGAGACTGCTTTGGATCCTCTGTCTCCCTGTTTTTCTGCCCCTCCCCCCTTGCACCCTCTCTCTCTCTTTCAAAAATAAAAAAAACATTAAAAAAAGTATAAAATCTGGAAGAACTGAACTGATCTGGAAGATCTCACATTAGATTTTTAATTTTTTTTTTTAATGTTTATTTATTTTTGAGAGAGACGGAGTGTGAGTAGGGGAGGGGCAGAGAGAGGGAGACAGAATCCAAAGCAGGCTCCAGGCTCTGAGCCTGGAGCGGGGCTCGAACCCACGAACTATGTGACCATGTCCTGAGTTGAAGTCAGTCGCTCAACCAACTGAGCCACCCAGACGCCCCTCACATTAGATCTTTATTACTTGACCCAGTAAGTTGAAAGTCTGCTTTGTTGCAAGTACCTGGGTAGGGAGACAGTACACGTATACTTGGTTAGGGAAAGTACAAGGCAGCTGGGGCATGATTTGCCATTTAGTAACTGTGTGATGTTGGCCAAGGTACGTTATTGCCCTGTGCCTCAGTTTTCCCAAGTGTAATATAGGTATAATACTATATTAGTAAACCTACTACATAGAGTAAATTGTGAGGTTAAATGAGTTAGATACATACAAGCCCATTAAAACAGTTACTAGCACAAAGTAATTGCTAAAGAAGTGTTAGCTATTATTATTACCATTATCGTTTTTGCTCCTGAGGAGCATGACCCTAGAAGATGCTGGGTTGGGGGGCGCCTGGGTGGCGCAGTCGGTTAAGCGTCCGACTTCAGCCAGGTCACGATCTCGCGGTCCGTGAGTTCGAGCCCCGCGTCAGGCTCTGGGCTGACGGCTCAGAGCTTGGAGCCTGTTTCCGATTCTGTGTCTCCCTCTCTCTCTGCCCCTCCCCCGTTCATGCTCTGTCTCTCTCTGTCCCAAAAATAAATAAACGTTGAAAAAAAAAAATTAAAAAAAAAAAAGAAGATGCTGGGTTGGCATAAACTGCTACAATCAGCACGGTTTCTAGGGTTTTCTGGTATACTGTTCATAGCCACGGGAGCTCAGATTCCTGGGGACCCATCTTTTGAGTTCTTCCTTTCACCACACCAAGAAAAGCCTCAACAAATGTTTTGAGGTTGGTGAACCGTGGTGAGGCCTAATAGCATTTTTTCTCATTCTAGGCGAACTTTAAAATCATGAGCCATACCTTTTCCAATTCAGGACTGCCAGGCCAGTAGACTTTGTCTCTCTGTTACAGATATCTGACTGCGACGATTTCCATACACTCCAATAAAAAAGGACATCACAGTGCATTTCCACAATACAGTGACCTGAATTTGCTGGGAGAGCCTGTACTTCACCAGGTAAGGCTTTAACTCCCTTAGCAACCAAATCACCATCGTGCTGCAGTATATAACAGTCTCTGTAGTGGCCTGGCCTACTTGGGGCACAAGGACACAGAAGCACGTGGGTCCCCAGACAGCATAACCATATGTGCATCCATCCCACAATTCATGGCTCAAGGCCGCTGCTCATAATGTTACCTGGGCGAGTAGTTCTCGATCAGGAATATTAAAACAGCTGGTATTTCCCCATAGCTAGTTTCTGTACCTACCGGAGCTTTCTATAATTTAAAATACAGCATTAACTTTTCATATTAAGCATTGAGAGAAACAAACTGGATACCCTCAGCAGTAATTATGGATATATAGAATGAAAAAAATCATTGCTAGTATTATACCATATATACTTATGGTGTTGAAAACAGTCTTTGTTTCTATTTTCAAACATGATGATTTATGATCTTTATATCAGGCTCCATTTTACAGCCTTAATACATACATACTGCATTATAGAAAGTGAAAGAATCTTGAATCTGGAAATAAGATGTCCCTCTCCTTCAGATTTCTGAAGACAGCACTCATTTCTTTTACCCTTCCTTGAGAAGGAGCTCATGTGATTCATAGTAATGTAGGATTTTTTAAAAACAATACCTAGGAGGTTTGAGCTGTGCATAAATAATTTAAAACAGACATCATTGGGATACTGAGCTTATATTCACATAAAAATCTATCTAGTTCTCTTCAATTTTATGAAAGTCAAAAGCAAAGTCTCCCTGAACAGAGAGACATAGATAACTATAGCACCATGGACTTGGATAGATGAAAAATGTCAGTGGGGGAATATCAAATCACGAAAGGCACAGTGAGAGTTGATGAGGCCCTCATTTTCCATCATTTAGAGAAATCACTTCTGTCTTCTTGAACACCTCATTTTCACTCATCCACTTGCATAGTCTTGGTTGTGAAACAGACATGTATATTATATTTTTGTTTCTTATTATTGGTGGAGGTTTTCTTTTTCTTCTCTTTCTTGTCACTAGGGACAATTTGAAAAACAGGCCATTGGATAGATAAAGCCTGTGGATTGAGACAAAAAATGAGTTCTAGTGTTGGCTCTGGGTAACCTGTCTACATTTCTGTTACAGGGCAAAATATTCCACCTTCCTGGGCCTCAGTGTCATATCTTAGACAGGAGAGCGGTAGACTAGATTAACTTTGAAGTTTCACTTTTGGCTGCAAAACTCTAGGATTTTAATCTCGTTTCAGCAATGATAACTAAGTAGCAACATGGCAGCTATAGGAGGTTATTACATATTCTGTAACACCAAATTCATAAGGCGGAAATGTAATTGAAGTTCCTTCGAGAATAGGCAGCCCATGGGACAGTACTGTTGGAGGTATAATGTTACTTCCCACTCTTTTCTCTTTTTTATTTTTTAAAAGTTGATCTAATTTAATTTTTTTTAATTCACATCCAAGTTAGTTAGCATATAGTGCAACAGTGATTTCAGGGGTAGATTCCTTAATGCCCCTTACCCACTTAGCCCATCCCCCCTCCCACAACCTCTCCAGTATTCTCCATATTTAAGAGTCTCTTATGTTTCGTCCTCCTCCCTGTTTTTATATTATTTTTGCTTCCCTTCTCTATGTTCGTATGTTTTGTATCTTAAATTCCTCATATGAGTGAAGTCCTATGATATTTGTCCTTCTCTGACTAATTTTGCTTAGCATAACACCCTCTAGTTCCATGGCAAATGGCAAGATTTCATTCTTTTTGATTGCTGCGTAATACTCCATTGTATATATACCACATCTTCTTTATCCATTCATCCATCGATGGACATTTGGGCTCTTTCCATACTTTGGCTATTGTTGATAGTGCTGCTATAAACATTGGGGTGCATGTGTCCCTTCAAAACAGCATACTTGTATCCCTTAGATAAATACCTAGTAGTGCAACTACTGGGTCTTAGGGTAGTTCTATTTTTAATTTTTTGAGGCACCTCCATACTGTTTTCTAGAGTGGCTGCACCAGTTTGCATTTTCACCAGCAGTGCAAAAAGTTTCCTCACCCTGTGCATCCTCACCAGCATCTGTTGTGGCTTGAGTTGTGAAGGCCACCTGTCACACTCTGACAGGTGTGAGGTGGTATCTCATTGTGGTTTTGATTTGTATTTCCCTGATAATGAGTGATGTTGAGCATTTTTTCACATGTCGGTTGGCCATCTTGTTGTCTTCTTTGGAGAAGTCTTTTGTCCATTTCTTCACTGGATTATTTGTTTTTTGGGTGTTGAACTTGATAAGTTCTTTATGGATTTTGGATACTAACCCTTTATCTGATATGTCATTTGCAAATATCTTCTCCCATTCTGTCAGTTGCCTTTCAGTTTTGCTGATTGTTTCCTTAGCTGTGCAGAAGCTTTTATCTTGATGAGGTCCCAATAGTTCATTTTTGCTTTTGTTTCCCTTGCCTCTGGAGAGGTGTTGAGTAAGAAGTTGCTGAGGCCAACATCAAAGAGGTTTGTGCCTGCTTTCTTCTCAAGGATTCTGATGGCTTCCTGTCTTACATTTAGGTCTTTCATCCATTTTGAGTTTATTTTTGTATATGCTATAAGAAAGTGGTCCAGGTTCATTCTTCTGCATGTCGCTGTCCAGTTTTCCTAGCACCACTTGCTGAAGAGACTGTCTTTATTCCATTGGATAGTCTTTCCTGCTCTGTCAAGATTAGTTGGCCATACGTTTATGGGCCCATTTCTGGGTTCTCTATTCTGTTCCATTGATCTGAGGGTCTGTTTTTGTGCCAGTACCATACTATCTTGATGATTACAGCTTTGTAATACGGCTTGAAGTCCGTGTTATTTCCCGCTCTTAATGTTTCCTTTCATTGGAAGGGATAGCCATCATGTGACACTCCTGGCATCTCTCTGCACTATCAGTCACTCTTCCCTTGGGGAGATGCAGTGACTTGTCTAGCTAGTGGGTTTAGAAGGAGAATCTGGGTAGAGTAGCCAGCCCTCCCCTCTGCAGTCCTCTTGGGAGCTGGTGAACCTACAGAAAAGGTGTATCCTGCTCTATTCCTTCATGCCAAAGGTTTAAAGGGCCAGGGCCCTGCCCTGGGAGGTCTGAGGTCATCCATGGGTCAGTCTGTCTAATTCGGGGAGTTAGTATTAGGAAAACATTTGGCTCTTAAATCCAAACCACACATTCCGCAATATCAGGTTTCTTAGCAGTAAACATGATATTTCGATTTTCTTGTGTCTTTTTTTTTTTTTTTTTGGTCTGTTTCTCAAGTAGTTCAGAAATTAGATGAGGTACTATTTTGGGGGTTCCCTGAAGTCACAACGAGCAGTACTAGATTGTAATAACAAATGATGTTGGCTATGAACTTTACATCTAGATTCATATAGGTCTTCTCCCAGCCTCGATTGTCTCTGGTAAGGCCTCGACAACATCGTTGCAAATTCTGGCCTTCAGAATGCCAGAGATTATTATCTTCATTAGCAATTACACAGCTGCATGGTCCTTGTGGTTCTAAAATGGAAGCCAAATATTGAAGCCACCACCATGTGCCTAAAATATATTACATCCAACTTATTACAGAGCAGAGTCAAGATGGAAAGAAAGAGGTTCTTATTACATGATTGAGGATGTTGGGTGAAATTCGAATAACCAGTCTACCCTTATTATAATTTGTTTTCCCCATAAATCCAGAAAGAAGGAGTTGAAGTCACAGGAGCTATGGATTTTAATAAATATTTGAGGGCCTAGTAAAGTACCCAGACTTCTGTAGGTCACAGGGGACACAGCTGTGAACTGAGCAGAACAAACATCCATATGCTCAAGGAGTTCATATTTTAGTGGGAGGAGGCACACCATAACCAAAATAAATAAGTAAATTATGTAAATAAATACATCAGTATAATAGTACAATGTAGTGGCCCAGTGTCTGAAATCAAACAGCCTGGGGTCAAGGGTCCATCACTTACAAACTGTATGACCTCTGGGAAAGTTCTTAACCTCTCTGTGCCTCAGTTTCCTCATCAGCAAAATGGGGTTAATAAAACTTGAAAAAAAGCAAGACAGGAAAGCAGAAGAGAGCAGGTGAGGGAACCATGCAGTGGCATGGCCTCAGTGGATACAGCCTGGCCCATGGGGAGCTCCGGAGGGGGAGCTGCACGTACAGAGTGTGTCCCCCACTTTGGGACAAGTGGGCTGGACTTTGGTGTCCTTGTGTCAGTGAGTCATTGGCAGCGGGCTGCCAGGTGAGGTGGTGCTTCGTCCCTTTGGGCTGTTCTACCAAAACCACCGACTGGGTAGCTTGTAAACAATAGAAACTTGTCATAGTTCTGGAGGCTAGAAGTCCAAGATCAGGGTGCCAGCGTGGTCAGGTGAGGGCCCTCTTCTGGGACGCAGACTCCTCATTGTATCTTCACATGGTGAAAGGGGGCAGGGAAGTCTGTGCGTTCTCTTCTAAAGCGCTAATCCTATTCATGATGCCTCCACCCTCATGACCTAATTCCCTCCCAAGGGCCCCACTTACTAATGCCATTGCACTGAAGGTTAGGATTTCAACATATGAATTTGGCAGGGACATAAACATTCAAACCATAGTAGGTGGCTCCCATTGGCCAAGGGCAGTTCCCAGGACAACGAGCTGCCATGAGCTATTCAAAGCAGCTGGAAGGTGGTGCACCAGCCTAGGGAAGGGCATCTAGGCAGGACTCAGAAATGTCACTACAGGAGGGTAATAGGAGATGAAATCACCTTTTCTAGGGGACTTGAAGGTCTTTTGTATCGCAGTTCTCAAAGATTGGAACCTGAATGCAGTAAGAGTCCCTCTGTGTCCACTCCAGGAACCAAATCCAGGCATTGTGAAGCTACATACAGTCTTCTCACTTCTATTTTCTTTAGAAGTTTATTTATTTATGTCATGTCCACCCCCAACGTGGGGCTCGAACTCACACGCTGAGACGAAGAGTCAAATGTTCTTCTGACTGAGCCATCCAGGTGCCCCTCTTTTCCCTCTTTTCACTTCTATCCTTATGCTTCTGAAAAACTTCACAGTGAAGGCAGCGTGGTGCTTCTACAGATTTTTGGTTCTGACTTTTGATAGGCCCTTGATACTGCTTTAGAAAATCATGCCGTAACTCCTTGGTTCACCCTGGCTGTGGGTTCAGGACTAGTATGGGCTAATGAGAGGACGAGAGATTCCCCATCAGGTGGAGGCTCTCACTTGCACGAGCCTTTTCTCCAGATGGGGTGCCGAGTGCAAACACCAGCACTCCAGGAGGCCTTGGAAATGATCCTCTCCTTTTTCAGATAAGCCAGGGAGAGGATGTAGGAGTCAGCCTGAGACCCCTCCCTGCTTCATGGGCTTTTCTGGGAGGAGCAGAAGCCTGTGGTGGGACCCTGTTTCCAGGCAGACGCCGAGAACTTCTTCGGAGATAAGCTATCTCAGTCCTCTGTTGGAGGGAATCCTAATGCTGCTGACTTCTCATAGGTAGAGCGGTGAGCTGAGGACACCCCAGACCTAAGAAAATCTCCTTGAAGCCCTCTTTGGAAGAAAAGTGAATCAGATGGTTAAATTATGTGTTGGAGGGGTCTTCTAGGAGGATTTCTACAGACTAGTTATGGGCTTGCAAAAGAATCACTGTCTACCGAGTCTCAGTGGAAGATTCAAGACCACCTGGTCCCTGGTTCAAAGCAGAGCACGAGACTTATGCTGAAGATCTCTCCCTGAGTTGACCCTTCTAGATAATAATGGGCAAATAAATAAATAGGCTTGTAGATTCCTTTCTGTATGCTAAGCACTTTTCTAAACACACCACTTCAGATGTGGTAACTTATTTAATCCTCCTAACGGCCACACTAAGTATTGTTATTACGCTTCATTTTACCGGTAAGGAAACTAAGGCACTGAAAAGTTAGGTAACTCACTTGAGGTTGCCCAGCTTGTAAGTTGTGGGGCCAAAGTAGAATCTATTCAGGCTCTCTCTGTGATCTGTGTTCTGCACCTCGACAGCATCCTGCCTTCCAAACTACTCCCTGCACCTGCTGTATGGAATTCTGTTCACCTGGCTTTCCCCAAATCCCATGGTTGGGTGGAGTGGAGACAGGGCCTGACTTAGACATCTGCTGTTCCAGGCAGGCTAATAATTTGCTTCTCCAAATTCTTCTTCTTTTTCTTCTCTTTCTTTGAAGGCGACCTGAATTTAATTTTTCAATTTTTTAAAAATACTGAAACACAAATATGGCTCAAAAATTCATACTGTATGCAAAGGTATACCTTGAGAACTCTGGTTCCCATCACTGTCCTTGTCCACCACATTCTTGTCACCCTACCCCCACCCCATAGGTCACTCCTTCTGTTAGTTTCTTGTAACCTTTCAATGCTTTGAATGTACGAGCAAATCCAAGTGTGTGTAATTATTTTCCTCTTTGTCTCATATAAAGTGAGCACACCGTTCTGCCATTGAATTCTATGCCACATTTTATTTACCCAGGCCCCCATAGATAAATGCTATGGTTGTTTCTAATTTTTGTGTATGCTGCAATGAATACATCAATAGCAGAATTTTGCACATGTGTAGGTATATACAAGTTCATATAGTTGGTAAATGGTGAGGGCAAAATTCTCAGCAGTGGGATTGTTGGCCTAAAGAGTAAGTGCATTTATTACTTTATTTTATTTTATTATTTTTTAAGTGTATTTATTTTGAGAAAGAGAGAGGGAGTGCAGGGGAGGGGCGGGGGTGGGGTGGGGAGAGAGAATCCCAAGCAGACTCTGCACTATCAGCACAGAGCCCAACTCAGAGCTCAAACCCACGAACCATGTGATCATGACCTGAGCTGAAATCAAGAGTCGGATGCTCAACTGACTAAGCCACCCAGGCACTCCACATTTATAATTTTAAGAGCTGTTGTAGATTTCTCTCCAAACCTATATTCTATAAATGGTTCCAGGTTTATTTCTAGGGAAGCCTAACCCACAGTAGGCAAAGGCAGCTAAGAAGTGTCGTAAGAGGCATCCCACTGCCTCACTCCATGATTCCGGTCTGGTTCCAAACTGGAATATTCCACCCACCAAGCAATAGCCCTGCAGGGAGACAGCTTCACATCCGTAGAAGGCGGCACAGTTATCCTGGATTGTAATTGGAGCTAGAGCTTTGGGTGTCTTACATGCTACCCTGAGCCGCTTATCAGACTACTTACTGCTTCCAGCCACACAGTATTTGTCCCTGAGAGGAGCTGTGCTGGCTTTGTACAATGTCGGCTTAGCTAAATTGGACCTGCAATTTCCAGATACCCAGATACAGGAATACCTTGTATGGCTCAGAGTCACTACCCAGTTGCCACAAGGGACATTTGTATGATATTTGAGAGCCAGAAGTGAAGCAGCAGCCGTTACATTTTGGAAATCAGTGGAAGTCGGTAGGGACAGCTGCAGAGGCCCCACCGGGTTCCATTTTGTTCATGCTTTTCCTGCTCTGACTCCAGCTCTTCTTCCCGACTGTTGGCCCTACTGACCAGCAGTGACTCCAGATGCACCATGAGATGCTTTGCTGTGAGCTCACAGAGGTGGAAGCCACAAAGAGCCAACAGCCTTCCAGATGCTTCTACACCAGCCTCCTTCGTGGCTCCTCTCCAGCGGTTGGATGCACCAAGCATCAACAAGCTCTGACTTGTCCACCAGCCACAGGGCCGGTGAGGACTTTTCTGTGATACTTTTGGAAACTTTTCTTCCTCAACTCCTCCCCAAATTGTGTGAGGTCTAACACTATAATAACTAATCTATCCTACAATACACATAGTGGTCTTGCTTCCCTGATTGAACTTTACTGGAGGGAAATCTAATTATCTTCATCTTATTACATTTCCAGGAACATTTTATCATTCTTTATATATGGCCATACCAGACATCTTTCTGGATCGTTGTCCTTGAATATAATCAATATATAGCAGTATGATCAGTGTGACATTGAATACAATGTCCTTGAATATCTGGTAGGGGAGGCACAAAAGAACTCTTTCCAGGAGAACCTTAATGAGTCAATCTAAAGATCCTTGTCGGTGAGGGACGCCTGGGTGGCTCAGTGGTTTGAGCGTCCAACTCTTGGTTTCAGCTGGGGTCATGATCTCACGGTTCGTGAATTTGAGTCCCGAGTTGGGCTCTGCGCTGACAGCATGGAACGTGCTTGTGCACTCTCTCTCTCTCTCTCACTCAAAAATAAATAAATCAAATAAATAAATAAATAAATACTAAAAAAAGGATCCTTGTTAGGGAGACAAACAGTACCTGGGGGCTGGAGACACAGTGGAAAGACCAACTATTTCCCCTCATATCTTGCAAAGAGCCAAAAATCTCCTTTCATCTCGAGGGCTGAACGTGTCACCTCCTGGTTTCTGCTTGTTGTTTTGGCCTGAGTATTTCCCCCTCATCATAAAGCACTATGCTGAATGGAGGCCAGCAGGACTTAACTGAGCCACAAAATTGCTAACTTTCCTCATTCATAATCTTTTGGTGTAATGGGAAGCATGTTGGCCTGAGGCACAGGGGATCTGGTCTCTGGTCCTAATTGCCAAGAGCCATCTGTGGGATTAGGGGAAAGTCGTCCAGCCTCTTTGGGCTTCAGTTTCTTTGTAATTTGTTTTATGATAGCAAAATGCTAATTGGATAGATTATAGATCTTCTGCCACATACCTGAATTCATTGCTCTTGTAAAGGCCTTTTTAGATACTTGCATTTCAATTATTTACACAGTATTCCCCCCTTATCTGCGGTTTTCGCTTTTTGTGGTTTCAGTTACCCACAGTCAACCGCAGACCGGAAGCAGATGATCTTCCTTCTGACACGTTGTCAAAAGGTCAGTAGTAGCCTAATGCTAGGTCACAATGCCTACGCCATTCGCCTTGCTTATCTCTTTACATGGGCATTTTATCATCTCACATCAGGAAGAAAGGTGAGTACAGCATGGTAAAATACTTTGAGAAAGAGAGGACATGGTCACATAACCTTGATTATGGTATATTGTGATAATTGTTCTATTTTATTATTAGTTCTTGTTAATCTCTTATTGTGATGAATTCATAAGTCAAGCTTTATTGTATGTATGTATAGGAAAAATATAGTACATATAGGGTTCGGTACTGCCTGTGGTTTCAGGCACCCACTGGGGCCTTAGAAAGTATCCCCACCAATGGGGGGGGTTGTATTATAGTTGTATGGAGTATGACACATGCATCCCAGAAGCATTATAATGTTAAACACATGGATTGACATAGGCAGCCTCACTTGATCCAAACGTCAGATGGTCTTGTGTCTTGGTTGTATCACATGGAGCTTCTCTGAGGAGAGACTACTGGGAATTCTAGAAGGTTGAAGGTGGTTTCCTCACTCTTGCATTTGTTTTTAGCAAGCAATTTGATTTTAGTATGATGCATCACCATTTTGCCATAAAAGCCCTTTGGTTTAATTACATTAACTATCTATCATAAAATAGACAAATGACTTCAAAGGCATTTCCTGCAAGGGAACCATGGATTGAAGTGAAAACAATAACACAAGTGCAAGCAGACAAACACCAAAAGTGACAAAACAGATACTCTTACTCCTAAAACAAATGCTTGGCTATCCACATTAAAAAATAAAAAATAGGGGCGCCTGGGTAGCTCAGTCGGTTAAGTGTCTGACCCTTGATTTTGGCTCAGGTCATGATCCTGGGGTCATGGGATGGGGCTCCATATTGGGCTCTGTGCTGACAGCATGGTGCCTGCTTGGATTCTCTCTCTGTATCTCTCTCTCTCTCTGTCTCTCCCCTGTCCCTCCCCTGCTTATGCTCTCTCTTGCTCTCAAAATAAATAAATAAACATAAAAAAATTTAAAAGGTAAAAATAATGCAGGTCAAATTAGATCTGAAAAAAGTCAGGCAGGGGCACCTGGGTGGCTCAGTCGGTTAAGCGTCCGACTTTGGCTCAGGTCATGGTCTCATGGTTCGTGAGTTCAAGCCCTGCATCGGGCTCTGTGCTGACAGCTCGGGAGCCTGAAGCCTGCCGGATTCTGTGTCTCCCTCTCTCTCTGCCCCTCCCCTGCTCATGCTCTGTCTCTCTCTGTCTCAAAAATAAATAAAAAACATTAAAAAAAAAAAGTCAGGCAAAAATACTCAAAATTATCAAGAAGTTTACAACTGGATTTGCATCTACTATCACTAACGAGGAATCTTTCCTTAAGGGCATCTTGTGTCCTAAAATATTAACTAGGGTAGTATGATGCCATTGTGATTAGCAAGGCATTTCAAAATGTTATTTATTTCACTTTTACATGATCTTTTTTTTTTAAATTTTTTGTTTCAACGTTTATTTATTTTTGGGACAGAGAGAGGCAGAGCATGAATGGGGGAGGGGCAGAGAGAGAGAGAGACACAGAATCGGAAACAGGCTCCAGGCTCTGAGCCATCAGCCCAGAGCCCGACGCGGGGCTCAAACTCACGGACGGCGAGATCGTGACCTGGCTGAAGTCGGACGCTTAACCGACTGCGCCACCCAGGCACCCCAACATGATCTTTTAATTTTCTTTTTTATGTGCATTCATTGTAACGCTCATTAACACTTTGGTAAGTACGCATATTGGAGGCATGTACTGAAGGCTTCTTACTGAATAGAAGGGCAGGACCAAAATGCTGGTGACCACTGCTTGGGACTGAAACTGACGTGTCCACATGTCCATCTGACATATGATGAAGTGGTGTGGGTCCTGGCCCAGCTCAGACTCTGCATTTCAGCTTTCGGGATTGTTAGACATTTATCACTCTACTTTTTATGACCTATGACATAATTACGGAAATTAAGAGAAGGATTATACTTTAGAAATTCAGTGTTTTCTTTCCATGGTCAGACCTCTCCCTCCCCCAACTTCTATGAAAAACAACACTATGTTTAGCAATCTTTCAGTGAGTTGTTTTCTTTCTCACTTTCACCCAGGTCAACATCTAAGTAAATCAACATTTCTAACCTGTTGGTTTTTTGCAACAAAGGGAAGATGTGAAGATTTTTCACATGCAGAAAAGACTTCTGTTAGGGTGTTGAATACGTGCAATATTTATTTTTAAGTCTATTTTGCAGATCTAAAGTTGGGAACAATAGGAACAACAAACTCCTTGGTTTGCTCACAGATTATTTATGGTATACATTTTATTTTATTTTATTTTATTTTATTTTATTTTATTTTTTTTATTATTATCTTTTAAATAGGCCTCACGCCCAGCACACAGCCCAATGCGGGGCTTGAACTCATGACCCCAAGATCAAGAGTTGGATGCTGAACCAACTAAGCCCCTCAGGTCCCCCAATGGCATACTATTTAAAAGTGTACTTTGTGCAGAGAATAGCCATATTTAATACTCTAAGTTATTTTTAAATTTTGTGAAAATATAGACAGAGACAGAAAGGAAACAGGATGTGAATGAGGGCTAAATTGTGCACCAGTAACAGAAAAGCCCCTAAATCTTAGTGACTCAATGCCATAAACGTTTATTTTTTACTCATACTATGTGTCTAGCGCTGCTTGGCAGGTGGGGTTCTGCTCACTGAAATCTCTCAAGGACGCTGGTAGAGGGAATAACGGTCTCCAAAGATCTCCACATCCTAGTCCCCAGAACCTGTGAATATGTTGCCTTATATGGCAAAAGGCTCTTTGCTGATGTGATGAAGTTAGGGCTCCTGAGATGGGGAGATCATCTTGGATAAGCCAGGTGGGCCCAATGTAATCACAAGCATCCTCAAAAGAGGGAGGCAAGCAGATCAAAGGCCATAGTAGGAGGAGGCTGGAGTGATGCAAGGGAGAACCACAAGTCAAGGAGTGTAGGCAGCTGCTAGACCCTATGAAAGGCACGGAGAGGATTTTCCCCTGAAGCCTCTAGAAGGAGCCAGCTGTCAACACTCTGACTTAAGCCCAGTGATACTGATTTTGGACTCTGACTTCCAAAACTGTAAGATGACAAATTTGTATTGTCTTAAGGCAATTAGTTTCTGGCAATTTATTACAGCAGCAATAGGAAACCAATAGCGGGGCCTGTGTTCCGGCCTGCCAGACTCTCTCAGGGGCCCTAAGGCTGAAAACAAGAAGTGGTGAATTATGTGTCTGCTCTTAAAGCTTCAACCAGAAGCAGCAGCATGTATGCGTCTGCTTGCGTTTCATTGGCCAGCGCAAGTCACGTGGTCGCACTTGATTTCCGAGGAGGGAGGTGTGCGGTGCTGGCACAGTGGGGAGCCAGAGTGTCTGTGAATAGCTGTAGGGACTAACATGCAGGAAGAGCAGAACTGGAAAGAATAGCACTTAGAACAGCAAAACTGTGACTCATCACAGGAAAACTCAGTAGGTGACTTAGTGGACACCATCAGACTTTTCTTAAAAAAAAATTTTTTTAGGGGCGCCTGGGTGGCGCAGTCGGTTAAGTGTCCGACTTCAGCCAGGTCACGATCTCGCTGTCCGTGAGTTCGAGCCCCGCGTCAGGCTCTGGGCTGATGGCTCAGAGCCTGGAGCCTGTTTCCGATTCTGTGTCTCCCTCTCTCTCTGCCCCCTCCCCCATTCATGCTCTGTCTCTCTCTGTCCCAAAAATAAATAAACGTTGAAAAAAAATTTTTTTTTAACGTTTATTTATTTTTGAGATAGAGACAGTGTGAGCAGGAGAGGGGAAGAGAGAGAGGAAGACACAGAAGCAGAAGCAGGCTCCAGGCTCTGAGCTGTCAGCACAGAGCCGGATGCGAGGCTCGAACTCGTGAACCATGAGATCATGACCTGAGCCGAAGTCGGACACAACCAACTGAGCCACCCAGGTGCCCCAGAATTTTCTAAAAACCAGTTCAAAATTTCTCACTACTAGATTTGGAGTAGGCACTGGTGAATGACGCGGTGGCTGCCGAGACTTCGTCTGAATCCCAGAGACAGGACGATTCCACCTCTCCTGGGCTCTGTGGATCTAGAAGAGACAGCCCACCCCTGAGAAGAGAAGGGGCCCTGAAGATCAGGGTCGGCGAGCTCAGACTGTTTTAGACTGGCTGCAGTTCTCAGGTGTCTTAGATAGTTACTGCCTAGGTTTGGCCAGTGGGAGGCACTGGTAGGAAATAGGCTGGTGGGAGGAGCCAGAGTATTTCTCTCTCCTTTTCTCCTTAGGTGGAGACAGGCATCGTATCTCTTTTTGTCTCCTGCTTCTGCTGCATCAGGCTTCTTCAAGGTAAGGTCTGCCAGATGACCTCAGACCTTGGCCTCAATAACCCCATCCCCTTCTTTTGTCCCTCCAGGCTAGGGATGGGAATAAACGTTACCCTTTTACTAATCTGTGAGTTACTTCATTATTTTCTGTTTCTCAAGCCTCTTACATCATCTGTAGAGGCACTTCTCTATATTAAAATTCCATTTGATTTCTGGTTTCCTGGTTGGACCCTGAGTAACCCAGAATCTGACAAGCACACTACCATCAAGGGCAGCTCTGGACAAAGGAACGTCCTTCTGGTTCCAAGCAGATTTAAGACAGAGTGGATAGAGATATAAGGTGCCCAGATCAAATGTAGGTATGTTTCATGCAATTTATAAACGATATAATTTTTTGTTGTCAGGGCTGTCCCATGTATCGTATGATATTTAGCAACATTTGGAAGATACTTGCACTAAAAGATTATGCATTGTAGGGGGCGCCTGGGTCACTCAGTCATTAAGCATACGACTCTTGATTTTGGCTCCGGCCATGGTCTCATGGTTCGTGGGTTCACACCCCGAGTTGGGCATTGCGCTGAAAGCACGAAGCCTGCTTGGAATTCTCTCTCCCTCTCTCTCTTCCCCTACTCCACTTGTACTCACTGTCCCTCTCTCAAAATAAATAAATTCACTTAAAAAGAAGACTATGCATCACTTGTATGAAATTCAAATTAAACTGGGCATCCTGCATTTTTATTTGCTAAATCTGGCAACCTTAATAGAGAAGAAGCTCATGTAGTGAGCTGGCTTCAATGCCAGATGCTCAGGCATAAATACGGGGGTACAAGGGTTCAGTGTTGGAAAAAAGTTGGGTGCTAGAATCAGACCTTGACTGAAGTCTTTGTTATAAACTACAGTCATTGTGACTGAGGCAATTAGGAAACACGGAGTAGTCCAATCAGAGGACTGTGGAATGAAAACTCTGAAAAATGTCCGTGCACATGTGTTTGCATGGTTAAATGTACAAACACATTACAGGAACTCACCTGAAATAATGGCCTAAGTCTAGCCATTGCTAGAGAAACATTCTCAATTATTTGAGAATAATAGGGACCTAGCATGTGCTTTTTCAGGACAATGATTGGAAAAAAAGGTATCTTTTAAAGACCAAATGTTCAAACTTGGTGATCTCTCTAAACCAGTGGTTCTCAACTGGAGGAGTTTTGTCCCTCAGGGGATACTTGGCATGCCCAAACACATTTTTGATCATCACAAATGGAGGAAAGTGCACCTGGCAGCTAGGGCGTGCATACCATGTACAGGACAGCTCCCCAAAGAATCCCCTGGCCCAGAAGGTCAATAGTGCCACTGCTGAGGAACCCTGGCGTAAACACATATGGAAAGGGAGTAATCAGCACACATTCCGTAAAGGCATCTACAAAATGTGCCATCCTAAAAGTGAAACCAGATAAGAAGGCTGCAATTCCATGAGGACAGATTCCACACTGAAATAGAAGCAGCTGGCCCCACAGAGGCCCCTCATTTGTCATCCCCTATCTGGGATTTAGCCACCTCCGCAGGCAATCAATCACCATTGCATGGCATCGCTATCCTGTGTAATCAGTATCCCTGAATATTTTAACCGGAATACAGTGCCACTGTTTCTTCAGGATGATTTATAATGCTGAATGATTCAAGAGATGGATATATGCGTGGCAATATGGTTCATGTTCAAGGAGTTCATTGGGGGAAGTTGTAAACTAAACCAGGCCAAGGACATGGCTGTAAACCAAGAGAATTTCAGTCCCTGGGAAAGGTAACCGAATGCATTAATCAAAGCTGCGTCGAGTCTAGGGGACAGAAATCCACTCCAGTTGGTTTAAAAGCGGAAGAGAATATATTGGTTCACATACCTGAGACAGTTCTGGCTTAGTTTATAAGCTTGTACGCGGTAGTGCCTATTCCCGGGATGGGGCACCACCAGAACTCTCTTGTTTTCTCACTGTTTCTCATCTCTGATTTCATTTTGCAGACACATTTTCTCCCCAGGCTCATAATAGGGAAGATGGTTGCTGGCAGCCAAAATGTCACAGCCTCCCAACTTGGAACTTCTCTTTCCCGTTATCCACGTATCAGACTCAGGAAAGTCTCTGGCTCTATTTGAGGCATCACCCACTCCTGGATTACTCGTTGTGCCTGGGGAAATGCGGTTATGATTGGCCAGGTATGTGTCATGGGCCCACTCCTGACATCAGAAGTGAGGTTACACTTTCAGATAGTAGAGCCGGAAACTAGAATCACTTACCTGGAACCACATTACTATGCATTTTCTAGTCCTGATGCCTCTTGACGCAAGAAGGCACCAGCTGCTGGCAGGAGCTGGACTGGTGACAGCTTTCATCCCTGGCTGAGTGGGGCTACCTTGAAGACACTGCCCTGAGCTCTTGGGCTAAGGCACTGGCTCTCTTCATGCAGGGAAACTGTCCTGCACTAATGAGCCCTTTGTATTAAAGAATTACAGAATCAGGGGTGCCTGGGTGGCTCAGTTGGTTGAACATCAGATTTTTGATTTTGGCTCAGGTCATGATCTCACAGTTCGTGAATTCAAGCCCTGCATCAGGCTCTGCACTGACAATGCAGAGCCTGACTGGGATTCTCAACCTCTCTCTCTCTGCCCCTCCTGTGTGTGCACTCTCTCTCTCTCTCTCAAAATAAATAAAATAAACATTAAAAAAAGAATGACAGAATCAGAATCACATGGTAGGAACTCAATGATACATGATGGTGGGTTAATGGCACTTTTTTTTTGTTTCTGTTTTTGTTTCCACGTTTACTCAAGAACTCATACAAAACGTTCCAAGTAAACAAGTTTTAATCCCATCTTCCTCCCCTTCTTCATTGTGGTTAATGTGGTTAAGGTATTTGGTAACTCTGTTTCCTGTTAGCAACTACATGCAGCCAAGCATGTTGATTGTTCAAACATTATTATATATATATATATATATATATATATATATATATATATATATAATGTATGTGTGTATATATATATATATATATATATATATATTTTTTTTTTTTTTTTGGTGAGATACTTCAAATACTTTTTAGAAAAAGTCACTTCAGGAGTTAAGCTGGTCTTGCTCTTGCTCCTTTCAAGGTATACAGCCCCTTCGCCAAGATTCCCAGCTTTTCCATTCACTTTGATTCTTTCCCCAAAAAAATTGTTCCACGTTGGCAGCAGCCATGATTCCATCTTCTACAGGGTGGATGCAGTCAACGGTGAACTTCAGAACCCGCCTCTTTATTTGCCCCCCACAAGTTTTTTCATGGGTGCCACTGAGGCAGTGGAGGCAGAAAAGGGTTAGTGGTATTTCCGTACCTCCTAGGGTGCGTGAGGGTAGTGGGCAACACACAGTCTGCAGCCCCCTGGCGGCTAATGGCTTCCCCCAGTCATTGAGTGATGTAAGAGAGAGAAAGCACAGTCTGTGGGGTCCGGTAGACTGAGTTCCATCCCAGTTCTACCACTTACTAGCTGAGTGACTTCTCTAAGCCCCACCTTCCTCACCTGTACAATGGGCCAACAATCCCCACCTCCCCCGGATTCTGACATGACCTATGAGATTACCTATGCACCGTGCCTGCAAACAGTAAGCACCCTAAAATGCTTCCTTCCTCTCTCCTCTTCTGTAGATTTTGGCCTGCTTTTAGCAAATTCGGAAGGTGCTGGATTTCTTTCGGTTTGGTAATGGACGGCTCCACCTGTAGGAACAATTTGGAATGTTGACAAGAACACCCAAGTAATGTATTTGAAACTATCTAAATTAATTATACTTTAAAATAGAAGACATCACACATGATACTTTGGTAAGTAAACTAAGCTAATCATAATTCAATCTTTATGTTCCCAGACAAAATGACTTTAGATCTGAAGGGATGCTAAAAATAAATATTGGAAAAAATTCCATTCACTTCACCCCACCCTTCCAAGGTCCGAATTCTGTTTTCACTCTGAAGTTTCAAAATGGCTATAAATTTCCCTTCTCTGGTGGGTGAACTACCACTAGGGTGTAAATGTCTCACCAAATGCTAACTCATAGGATGCTCTGCACACCATCCCAAGTTACTAAGAATAAAGAACATAGAGCCTTTCTAGAACAGTGCTATTTGAATAAATATTCTGGGGAAAGTACTTTGAGAACGGACTGTATTTCTAAAGATTCCTTAGTAATGATAATTCATCTCAGCCTGAGCAAGAATGGAGATTTGTACTTTAAAATAAATGGATAATGTAACCTAGCAACCTGGGGTTTAAAGCTTTTTATTAGTCTTCCTCTGCGCTTGGCATATCTAAGAGGAGAAACCCAAACATCATTAAATAGAGAGTTTATGTGTAAAGTGTGAGGTCTAAGAGACCTTCATTTTCTATTGCAGCTGAGAATATCTTTGTCTAGAGTGTTGGTTGGCATACACAAGATGAAATATACACTTAAATTATGGCTTGACAAGTTTTATGTACCCGAGGAAGGTCTCAATTCTCGTTGATGGTTTTTTGGTTTTTTTTTGCTGTTTCAATTAGTTTACTTATAAAGTGAGTATGTTATATTTATGCAACTATGTTGAATTTATGAACTTTATTTCTCATTTTATTTATCACCCTACTTCAAAAAAAAAAAAAAAGAAATTGTGCAAAGAATGCATACCATTAGTGTCATCATTTATTTAACTGGGCAAGAGTCAATAAGGGGAATTAATTTATCGGGATTATCTAGGATTCTTCATTGCCTTACTTTCTTTAAAAAAAAATTTTTTTAATGTTTATTTATTTTTGAGACAGGAGTGACAGAGCATGAGAAGGGGAGGGGCAGAGAGAGAGGGAGACACAGAATGGGAAGCAGGCTCCAGGTTCTGAGCTGTTAGTACAAAGCCTGATGCAGGGCTCGAACTCACAAACTGTGAGATCATGACCTGAGCTGAAGTCAGACGCTCAACCAACTGAGCCACCCAGGCACCCCATTATTGCCTTACTTTCAACTGGGGTTGGTTTCTCTTCCTAAGGAAAGATGTCCTTTCTTCCTGAACCAAAGACCGCTGAGAAGATTAAATGAGATAGCATGTAGTCAATATTGGCATAAAGCAAGTTTTCAGTAAACATTGCTTTTCTTTTCAGCCCCTTCCTATAACGGGTCGTCATGCCTTCCCATAACTGCTGACTTAACAGACGAGTAGTTCCCAAATTTCAGAGCATATCAGAATCATCCCAGAAATTTGTGAAATATACCACCACCTGATACCCACTTCAAAAGCACAGAATCAGAATTTTCGGGACTATATCTCACAAGTCTATCTATGTACTTGATGGACACCAAGTATCAAAACTGCTGATCATAAGCTTTGTTTAAGTCAGAGCTGACACCAATTTCTGGGTTGATTTTGTCTCCCAAGTGTTGAATGAGTTCTGTATCAATTACAAAGAGAAATTTGGAGCTAGAAAGGCATTTAGAGAGTATCTGTTCCAACTTCCTCTTTTGCAGCTGAGACTGAATGCCAGAGAGGCTAAGTGACTTGTTAGGGACACCCAGCCAGTTGCTGTGCATGGCATGGCTATTCCTGGATGCCATCCCACACCAGGGCTGGCTTTGAGCATCAAGTCCTCCGTGGCTTTATGTGGTAGAAACATTCACTTCGGGATCAGATTTTCCTACTTTCGCTGCTTCTACATAGATGGCTCCATCCTGAATATGTCACTTTCAGGCTGTCCTGTACTTTCAGGCTGTACTTTGTACAAAAATAGCTTCCCAGTTCTTATGGCTGGCTATTTCTCACTTTGATTACCTGATATAATTACCCCTTGCCCAGTCTTCTGTGTGGTTCATGTGATTCATGGCTCTTATCAGCTGCAAGCCCAAATGCACTTTGGAAGGAGTATTATGGGCAAGGCCATTGATCAGGTGCTGTACAATCTCATTTGATTATTTTAATGTCTCAGGAGCACCGAGAGATTTAGGTAGATACATTTTGAAAAGATTGTTTCTTTTTATAGTTTCCAGGCAAGTGGGCTTTGGGGAGTATAAAGCTGTCCCATTTTTCAAATACAGGAACAGAATTTTTAAACAGCCGCCCACCTATTTAAGAATTGTATTCTGTGAACGCTGGACAAAAGACCATCATGTGTGATTGAGAGTGCTGTTTTTGAAGTTTAATTCCCAAAACTGAATGAGTAGCTCAGGATTAGGTATAACCAACGTGTCTCTCTTTCTCAGCGATCTGAATTGATCTTTCCTTCCTGTAACTCACATTATTGTTCCTGGAGATTAGTCCCTCGCAGCCTGTCCCTTAGTGATTTCTGAGCCATCCTCAGGATGTACGTTCCACGCCTCGCCACCTGTTCCTCCTGCTGTGACCTTGTCTGTGGCTGACCCTCAAGGGGGTCTTTTCTGTTGGTGGAGGTGCTCTTCTCTTACTCACTGATGATATCATCTGCACTCTGAGCAGGTGAAGGGAACGCAGCTTACACTCCTCTCTCTTCATTCCCTATGCCTCTATTTTAAGGATAGTTTCCTGGAGATTTGATAATAACGAAAGGGATGTGCAATATAGCAGAGAAAGACCAGAAAGACTCAGTTTCCCTAAAAGTACTCAGTGTCCCTGCCTAATCCCAGATGTCCCTGCACTAGGTGGGGGCAGCTCACTCTCTACCGGAGGTTCTAAACACTTCGTGTTTCGTACCAACTGTCTCCCATCCCTAGAGAGAAATGGGAGCTTCTTCCTCACTTCTGTCCTTGGCCTACTTGCTGCAGATGATTATTCTATGCACGAATGATTAAGAATCGGAAATGATCATTTCTTACTGGGGAAACTGTACGGGAGAACATGGTCTGGCCCTATGGCATCAATAACATAATCCTATCATGGCCTCATGTTTAGTACATTTCCCAAAAGCTGGTCTATTCAATCTAAAGTAAAAGCGTGTAGGAAATATCAAAAACCCAATCCAGGTTGCGTTGTTCCAAGCTCAATCCAGATAACTCCATCTCTTTTCATCAGGCGTTCATAAATGGGTAGGGTGAGAGGTCTAGTGGTTCCCGCAGTGTCTGGTGACGCAAAGAAACATTTCTCAATGCAGCACTTTCCAGAGTGTAGATATAAATGTGCCTTCTCTGTGAAAGCTGCACTCTGGGGATTCCTCCACCGCTCTGATACTTGAGTGTCCTCTCTTCCCTCATCCCTCCTCGCACTCTTCTCGAAAGCTGAAGGCCTGAATGGACAAGGAAGCCCAGTGGGGAAGTCCCTAGGGGTCAGCCCCCTGGAACACAGAGCATGGCAGTAAAGGGCAGTGGGGGCACCTGGGTGGCTCAGCCGGTTAAGCGTCCAGCTCTCGATTTCCGCTCAGGTCATGATCTCTCGGTTGGTGAGTTCGGGCCCCGAGTTGGGCTCTGCGCTGACAGTGCGGAGCCTGCTTGGGATTCTCTCTCTCCCTCTCCCTGCCCCTCCCCCACTCATGCTCTCTTTCTCTCTCTCTCAAAATAAATAAGTAAATTTAAAAAAAAAAAGAGGAAAGAGCAGCAGATGAATTCGGTGGGGCATGTGGAGAATAATCAGCACAGTGCCTGAGGTAAGAGTATTTAGGGAAATTCTGATCTCCACTGGGAATTCTCGAATGTTATTGCTCAACCTAGACCTTGGATTTTTCTTAAAGATAGGTTTCATAACTGTAACCTGGCTGTATCTGTGTGTGTGTGTCTGTGTGTGTATGTCTGTGTCCCTCTGTGTGTCCGTGTGTAGGTACGTCTGTGTGTGTGTGTATGTATGCCTTTGTGTTTATGTCGGTGTAGATGTATGTCTCTGTATGTATTGTGAGTGTCCCTGGATGTGTGTGTGTGTGTGTGTGTGTTTCCCTGCAGGGGCTTGGGCTGGGAGAGAAAAGAGGGGAACTTCTGAGGTGGAGGGCCCAGAACTCACATGCTGTGATGGTTCTGAGTCCACGAAGCAGTGCATACTCAAAGCTGACCTGCCCAGGCATCTTGGGGGCTGACCGGCACCCGGGAGAAGGATCTTGGGGGACTGAATGATGGTGATTTTGATTATGCAAGGCAAGTTTTGTTGTGGCACAATAGGATCATCCTTCTTAGAAAAACCATCAGGCCTGGACTGCCCCTAATATTTGAGGGGCTCATTCAATAGTATAAATGAAAGCCCGCATGCCACATCTCTAAATGCTGCAAAAGTATAAATCAAGCTCTATTGCAGCCTAGCCCTTGTGCCCAGCATGGTCACAGCACTCCCCAGGGATTGTCCTGGCAATCTGGAGGCTAAGGGAGCCATACCCGCCCCCTGCCCTCAAGGGGTAGTCCAGCTCCCCTAAGGTAGGCAGCACAGACAGGCCACGGCAGCCCAGGCTGTGGGCTCAGACTCTTGTGAGTGAATTCACCTGCCTGAACTGGGGACAGGCCCTGACGTGGACCACGCTTCCTGGGGAGTTCTCAGCTGTCAGTGCGTCCACCATCAGAGCAGAAGGATTCTATTGTCCAATTGCTTTGGGGGATGCGACATACCAATCTCTGTGTCCCCCCTTTTGGAGATACACAATTCATATTATAGTGTAGAGTAAAGGTTATGATAGATCATACGATGAGAAAATCTGCCTGACGTTGTTTAACTCAGCATTTCCTAGATGGAGTCCTTTTTTGGGGAACCTTCTGTTTTTTTTTTCTTAAGCCTTAGTAATATCCCAGGGCATTAGGGCTCTCACCTAAGGAACTACTTTTTTTGAGAAGGTTTTTTTTGTTTGTTTGTTTTTCTTTTTCTTTTGAGCCTGGGCTTCAGCCATTTTTTCCTCTTCCTGCATTAGGCCAATGTGTAAGTAATACTGCTCCTTAGCCTTCGAAGGCACTGCAGATTTTACTGACCCCTTTCTCTCCAGTCCCTCCCTCAGCTGACCTGGAACACGTTGTTCACTCATTATTCCAGAGAAGGTGCCACTGAGCCTTAGACTTTATCATCAGAAGTTCAGGCCTGTTGTGCTGCCTGTGGAAAAATCCCACGTAGCCACAGTCTATTCAGTTCTAAATTTGCTGTTTTTCTTATGACTATGCAGTGAATTGGTTACAGAATTTTCCCTCTAGATCCCTTGAGGTCTAGGACTTTAGAGAGCAATCAAATGATAGTGAGTCAGTAGTTTAATTCCAATGCCTGGCCCCCAACACTAAGGAAGAGTTTTTGGACCTCAGGTGCAGAGGACTGGATGAATCATACTCCTCAGTTTGTAGCACATGATTATTCCTGGTTCCTACAAGGCCCCTCTCTAATTCAGTCATTCATTATCTGGAGCCAATTTATCATCGGGCACAGTAAGCCTGGTGCTTTAGGGCTGGTCATTAAAAATATGATTTATTTAAAAAAAATTTTTTTAGCGTTTATTCATTTTTGAGAGACAGAGACAGAGTGCAAGTAGGGGAGGAGCAGAGAGAGGGGGAGACACAGAATCCGAAGCAGGCTCCAGGCTCTGAGTTGTCAGCACAGAGCCCAAGGCAGGGCTCGAACCCACGAGCCGTGAGATCATGACCTGAGCCAAAGTCAGATGCTAACTAAATGAGCCACCCAGGCACCCCTAAAAATGTGATTTTTAATTTTTTTATGGACAGAAGGAGCCACGAGTGCCAAAGGGCCCAGGGCCTGTGGAAATCAGAATGTAGCCCTGCATGTATGTATTCTCTTTATCGTATGTCTCAGTCCTATTGTCTCCAGTAAGTTACCCTTTTGATGTGTACATTTATTTTTTTAAGTGTATTTATTTTTATTTTGAGAGAGATAGGGCGTGCAAGCAGAGGAGGGGCAGAGAGAGAAGGAGAGAGAGAGAGAGAGAGAGAGAAAGCATCCCAAGCAGGCTACACGCTACATGAGCAGAGCTTGATGTGAGGCTCAAACTCGCGAACCACGAGATCGCGACTTGAGCTGAAACCAAGAGTCAGATGCCCAACCAACTGAGCCACCTAGGTGCCCCTGTTTATATCTCTTCCTATTTTGTGTTTTTGAAAAATGTATATTATTGCCTTGTGTAATATAGTTTTTATTTAAGTGATGTTGTATTATTCTGCTTCCTGAATTTCTCACTGAGCACTATGTTTTTAAGATCAACCCATGCTGCTGTAAATATGTCCAATTCATTGCTTCTACTTGCTGCAAAATCATCCCCGTTTGCTCACACGTTTCCCCATTCATTCTCCCAGTGATGCATGCCCAAGACCCCAGCTCCCTGCCACTACTATGCTGCAGTGACCTACAATGTCTTTTCATGGGCCTGGGTGGGAATGTCCCCAGGACGTATGCTCAGCAGTGAATTTCTGAGTCAGAGGGCACACACATTCTTCATTTGGCTAATAAAACCAAAAGGCTCTCCGGAAGGAATGCTGTTTTCATTTTTTTTTTTTTATTTTGGGGGTTAGTCACGTCAGGGTTTGCTATCAGTTATGTTATAGAATAAATTGGGTAGTTCTATTTTATCTGCCAGAGCAACATACATTGCACTGGAATTAATTGTCCTTTGAAAGTGTGAGAGTGTGGGCAGTATGACTGTTTGGTGTTAAAGCCCATGGATACAGCCAATTCTCTGAAAATGTTTTCAATTTCTTCCGTGGGTGTTGGGTCTAATAAATTTCAATGTTTTTTGTTTGTTTGTTTGTTGTTGTTGTTTTTTAATCTGATGTTGGCACCTCGGCAGGAAAAACTAGGTCCATGTGACACCAGGATGTATATTTCTGTTATTTGTTACTTTGTAACTCGCTGTAATACTTGAGGAAGATGCTCTGTGAGCACTGGATGCCTCCAAACACTAGGATTTCATTCTCTATGTCTTGCATAAGATTGCCCTGGTCAATAAATGGGTTTTAGTTATTTTTCATGATCTCAAATTTTTGCTTTTAAATTGATGGTGATTTCACGTACTTTTTAGGTATTACGTGTATATATATATATATATATATATATATATATATAAAATTATAATATATAATAACATAATTGTATATTATGTTACATATATAGGTTGCATATATATATATATATATGCATAATCTCCTCAAGGATTTTTCCTCAAGGATTTTTCCCTCCTCAAGGATTTTTCCCTCCTGAGGAAGCGAATGCTGGCAAATGACTACTTATAAATCATGTGATACTTTTGGAGTCTGAATCATCCTGACTACCCAGAGAGCATTTTTTTCTTCCTTAATAATAGGCATCCCAAAATTGCACTTGTATCACAAAACTGTCCTGTCCTAAATCCTGTTTCAGGAATGACTAGTTTAGAGAGTGTGTGCCCCATTCCTGACTAATGACTGCACTGGAGACAGACATGTTTCCAAAAAGGAAGTCATCAGTAAAGACGAGTTAAGTGTTTTTAATTTCTCAAGTTCTTGGCAAATTACATTATTCAGATACACTCCATTTTAAATAAACCCACAATAGCTAAGTTAAAATTTCTAGAATTATGTAAGAGGGGGCTCACGTGTCTTCCTGAAGAGTGTTCTGTTGGATCTATCCATAAATGATTCCTCCAACCCACCCAAGAAATATGCCACTAATTTTGCTACGCTTTGAGAGAATGAGATTTCCTATTCAGATATGACTACTATAACTTATTTTGCTGGAATATGACCATTATAAAAAAGAAAAGGTATGACAGTTGGATACTAGGATCCAAAGTGACTCAGAGGCCCAAGTTTCTTCCTTCTTCTGACGTTTTCCAGCAGTAACCTAAAATCCTAGGTGTTTAAGAGAAGTTTCCAGAAGAAAATCCTGATATGAAAGCAACTTTGTGGACTTCATATCATTAATTCCGGGCAAGAAAGCACAAAGCCCATTTTCTAATCTTAATTTGTTGTACTTGGGTATCTTACGGTGTCTTTTGGTTATCTGTGGGAGGTTGGTGCTTTAATCTACTAATCGACTCAACAAGCACTTATTGGCATCTCCTCTATGCCAGGGATACAGTGGTGAAGAAGTTCAACCGCCAAAAACAATCCCTGCCCTCCACAAGCTTGCATTCTAATGGAGGAAACAGACCACAAGCAAAGTAACCAGGGCTGTTCTAATTCGGTGGGGCTGCTGTGTGGAGTATGGAATGTGATGGGGGAGGGAGGAGGGATGGCTAGTGGCTGTGACTGCAGACAGAGATGACTGAGACAGAGAGGTGGTGCCTTGGATAAGAGTGGTAGCAGTGGAGACAGAGAGAAATGGGCAGATCTCGGATAGAATGTGAAGCAGAGCTACAGATCTCAAGCAAATGATGTCAGGCTACCTAGGTTAGACTCTGGAAACAGATTCTGAGGTGGAGGTTCAGGGGCAGGACTTGCCTGAGGGGTGCTCTTGAAAGCCCATGAAAAACTGAGGAACATAGATAAGGGGTGCCTGGGTGACTCAGTTGGTTGGGCATTTGACTTCGGCTCAGGTCATGATCTCAGTTCGTGGGTTCGAGCCCTGCATCAGGATGTGTGCTGACAGCTCAGAGGCTGGAGCCTGCTTTGGATTTTGTGTCTCCCTTTCTCTCTGCCCCTTCCCTGCTCATCCTCTGTCTCTCTCTCTCTCTCTCTCTCTCTCTCTCTCTCTCTCTCTCTCTCTCTCAAAAATAAATAAAGTGAGGAGCATAGAGTAGGGCAGACAGAGAAGTGGAGCCACACTTACAGCAATGGTCTCAGGCAATTGCAGAGGAAGACCAAAGCTGAGATAGTCCCTGTGATATGTCCCCAATTGAAGCAAGGAAGGTGTAGGTCTTTGTTCTCTCAGTGGAGCAGTCATTGGAAGGGGGCCGCTGCTGGAGGGAGGACATTACCTTGGGCACGGCTGCTCCCTTCACTTCCCGGGAGGGCAATGGCCGCAGAGGGTCTCAGCTGGGAGTGGTCCTGGGCCAGCACTCTCCGCAGCTGGGGAAATGAGTGCCCAGGTCATAACTGAGCATTTGGATGCTCAGCACCCCTCAAGCACACCATTCATTAGAGCCCACGTAGCCCTCACTTGCAGCAAAGTGGATATGGTGCTGTATTTTATCCCAGGCTGATGAAACGCTAAGCTCAGATTTTAAAGCCTCAAAAATTTGTTTTTCAAGATTTTATTTTTAAGTCATCTCCATACCCCACGCGGGGCTTGAACTTACAACCCCGAGGTCAAGAGTCGCATGCTCCACCGATCTAGCCAGCCAGGTGCCCCTAGATTCTCAAATCGGAGTGAGCATCAGCATTATCTGAGAAGTGAATCCAGACTCCTAGACCCAGTGCCCCCAGAGAGTGGTTCAGGGGTCTGTGGTGTCACCAGAGAATCTCCAGTTTTAATGAGTATCCCAGGTTACTCTAATGCAGGAGTCCGCAGACAACACTGTGATGGGAGAATCCTGAGAAGCTGCCCGGATGTCCTGCCTTTGGGGTACGCATCCAGCAGGATCCCAGGATTGTGAATGAGGTGGATTTGACTCCCGTGATTACGTTAGATTATGCCGAACAATTGATTATCCAGGTGGGCCGGACCTGATCACATGAACCCTTTGAAAATGGAGAGTTTTCTCAGGCTGGTGGCAGGAGAGGAAGTCGGAGCTCAGAAGCACAAGAAGGGTTGTGGTGGTGTTGCTGTTTTGAGGAGGAAGCAGTAGCAGGGAGTATGGACAGCTTCTAGGCAGTGAGAGGGGCCCCCAGCTGACAGCACTGAAACAGGGACCCCAGTCCCACAATGGCAAGAGCCTGACTCCACCAAAGACAAGAAGGATCTTGGAAACAAATTTTCCTCACATCAGGCCTGCTGAGCTAATAGATGGGTGTTGTTTTAAGCTACTGAGCTTGTGGTATTTGTTGTGCAGCAATAGAAAAGTAAACCTACGGGCTCCTGGGTGGCTCAGTCGGTTGAGTGCCCGACTCTGGCTCAGGTCATGATCTCATGGTTCGTGGGTTCAAGCCCCGCTTAGGGCTCTGTGCTGACAGCTCAGAGCCTGGAGCCTGCTTTGGATTCTGTCTCCCTCTCTCTATCCCTTCCCCACTTGTACTCTCTCTCTCTCAAAAATAAACATTAAAAATTAAAAAAAAGAAAAAAAGAAAGAAAAAGAAGAAGAAACCCATATCATTGCATTAAACATATCCTGGAGAGGGAACAGAGAAGAAATAAAAGGGATGTGATTCTGCCACTGGTCGCTCTCGGGGAGCGCATCGCAGGAAAGAGAACCCCCCCCTAGGTTCCTCCCGGTAACCTGGAGATGATAACGCTCACCCTGCCTCCCTCATGGGATTTTGGGGACTCCAAACCAGTTATAAAAACCAGATACGAAGACTGACATGTTAAGACAATATAAGCTCCGGGACTTGTAGCAAGCTTCCTCACAAGGATTCTTCTACACCGACTATATCGCTTTTTGAATGAAACAGTTGCTTTCATTCCCGAAGATATACAGAAAGTACTTCCCCTGAGACCGAAACAAATTACAGAGCACCAAGCTACCCACTGGGGCTTGTCTGCCGAGTGCCAACAGGCCGTGGTACCCTCGCGAGTTTAGATTCATGCGCACTCTTGAGCCTGGGATTCCTCTTCCTTGCACCTTATAGGGCTAGTTCTGGAGCCTCTTCGTGGAAGCAGCCGGGATGGGCGACAGGGAGTGGAGTTCACGTAACAGCCGGATTCATGCAGGAAAACAGAAGCCACGTTGGCTGCTACAACAGAGAGAATTTAATATAGAGAATCGTGTGGGAGGGCTAAAGGAGCAAACAGGGCACACGGGCCTTAAACACAGAGCAACTACAGGAAGTAGTACCCCACCCCCCTCCCCCCAAGGGCGGCTGGAACAAAAGGGAGCGGTGGGGGTTGCCAGAACCCAGAAATTCAGAGGACGGGCCTCTGGGAGCTGGGATGTAGATCTCTGAGTTAGAAGCCATGTCCCCGTGGTGCTGGCACCACCGAGGGTGGTAAAATGAGGCTGTTTCCAGGCAGGTTGGAAAAAGCTGGAGTCTAAGCCACTCCAGCCTCTGGGGCAGAAGGCCGCTGGTTGTTTTCCAGTCTCTCTAGTGCCCTCTAATGGCAGAACCAGAGGAGCAAGCAGGCAAAAGAAAAATCTCGTTGGTACAGTCCAGCCTCCGCATTCCCGCTTCCGAACCGTCGGGTTTGGAACAGAGAAGCAACGCCTTAATAACCAGCACAGATGGTTTTCCATTGCAAGCCGGGGAAGCCCAAGCTCATCTGAAGGTCTGGAAGACAGTGGCTGGGGATGGGGACGTGAGAGGCTTATGTTCAACTCCCCTTTTGCTCTAAGCAGAGATCCATGATCCAAGTTCATCGGAAGAGGACAGATTTCTCCTGCAATAGAGCCCCGGGATGAGCTACAGGCGTGGGGGGTGGAGCTAGAGAGCACCCGTTAGGGGGCGCTCACGTGAATGATGTTCCCCAGCACAGCTGGGCGGATGGCCTAGGCTTTTGCTTCTCCAACAAGGGTGCTTGTCCCCTGGAAGGATCCAGAAGAATGCGAGGAAGTGCATGAAGCTACAGCATAAGCATGATGCCTCTTATTGGAATGTCAATTTTCCTAGAGCGTTTTTAGGAAAAATAATTTTCGTATGGAAAAAAAATATTATGGAATGGAATGCCAAATCTATTTGGATTAAAAAAAAAAATCCAAAGAGAGTGGAATTGGCCATCTCCACTACCACCCATCCTTCTAGAGCACTCCTCCTCATCATGATCTGTTACCTGAATTTTTTTTTTTAATGTTTATTTTTGAGAGAGAGAGTGGGGGTGGGGGTGGGGGGCAGAGAGACGGAGACCGAAGACCTGAGGCAAGTTCTGTGCTGACAGCAGAGAGCGCCATGTAAGGCTCTAACTCACCCACGGTGAGATCATAACCTGGGCCAAGTCAGACACTCAGTGGACTGAGCCACTCAGGTGCCCCTGTTCCCTGAGTTTTTGAATGTTCAGGGAGTGGTCTTTTTGTCTGGAGAGGACTATTTACAGGTTTTTGTTTTGTTTCTGTATTTGAAATTCCAACTGTTTAAAAGTCATAAATATTAAAACTTCGTTTTCTTAAGCCTTTATGTTAAATTTAGAAATCTCGTTAGACGTTTTATAAACCTAATAAAATAAGATCAGGTTAATGTTCGATTAACTCAATTTGAATAGATTAATATCCCCCAAACATTGGTCCCACTTACAAATTTAATTAAATTCCCTTAAACATTTTCAACTCTATTTATATATGTAATATACTTAATTTTCTTAAGTACTTCAAGTGTCTGACAAGGCAAATTTATCACCTAGCAAGCAAAAGCTTTCTAAGCATTTGGATAACTCTTGTACATTCAATAAATTAAATTTGTAAACGTAGTTATCTTTTTATTCTCTTAAGTAGTTCACTACTGGTTAAATATCTCTTCAAGTTTTCTTTTGCTTTTCAACTTAAAATTACAGGTCAAAAGCCAGTTACACCTTTCAAATTGAAGCCACAAGCATAATCCAGTAGATGTTTGAATCTGCCATATTTTTGAAACTTTTCTTAATTTTTTTAATGTTTTTTTTTTTTTTTTTTTTTTTTTTGAGAGAGACAGAGCGTGAGTAGGGGGTGGGGCAGAGAGAGAGGGAGACACAGAATCTGATGCAGGCTCCAGGCTCTGAACTGTCAGCACAGAGCCTGACGTGGGGCTTGAACCCACAAACTGTGAGATTATGACCTGCGCTGAAGTTGGACGCTTAACCGACTGAGCCACCCGGGCGCCCCACGAAACTTTCCAATAACACCTGCAGATAGTCTTAGTGATTATAAAACTGATTCCTAAAGTGAATATAAAGCTGTTATGTATAGCTTTGATTTACTTCTTCATCTGTGTTCAATTCCAATCTTTTCTAGGGTTGAAAAAGCGTTTACCCAATTACCAGAAATAATTGTACCACCGTGCCTAGGTCCAGATTACAGGATTAACCATTCCTGAGCACAGCATTGGAGTTTAAACAGCATACAGACCTGCAGGCTCCATGCTGCATGTCACAGATGATTATCTTGGATCCTTTCCATAACATTTGTGAAAATGGAGTTTTGTAGCCCCCTTTTGGGTTACATTTAACTAATTTATTTTCTAGCTGATTCATTTCTATATTTTTCTACTATATTTCTACTCTTGTCTGAGTCTGATCGTCATTTAAAGACGTCCTCATTTCTTATCTTCTGGCTTTTCCAGAAGAGCATTATACTCTTGCTAGTCACAGGATGGCAGATATGGATACATGTGGGAGAAGGCCTTCAATTGCTTCCTCTGGATATAACCTCAGGTGCAGAAAAGAGATGCTTAGGGCAAAGGACCCAGTGCTTGTTCTGGAGGAGCGAGGAGAAGCATGAGTGAGGGGCGCGCACCCCTCTCATTTCCCCTCTTGTCATTGCCATGGAAGGGGTGTAAAATTTGTGCGACCCAGACAGGAGGCTTGTGCTCTAAAAAGTGCCTCTTGACACCCCCCCCCCCCCCCACTCCCATGAGGGGGTTTTGAGCTTAGAGTATGGCCTCAAACAGATTTGGGCTTGAATCTTGCCTTCACAACTTAAAAAAAGCATGCCTATCGGGAAAGTTATCCAACCCTCAGATCCTATTTTATTTAATTCATTATTATTATTATTTTTAATTTTTCTTGAGAGAGGGAGAGAGTGCATTCGTGGGAGGGACAGAGGGGGAGAGAGAGAGAGACAATCCCAAGCAGGCTCCATGCTAGGCATGAAGCTTGACACGGGGCTTGATCCCAGGACTGTGAGATCATGAGCTGAGTCGAAATCGAGTCATACACTTTTTTTTTTTTTTAATTTTTTTTTCAACGTTTATTTATTTTTGGGACAGAGAGAGACAGAGCATGAACGGGGGAGGGGCAGACAGAGAGGGAGACACAGAATCGGAAACAGGCTCCAGCCATCAGCCCAGAGCCCGACGCGGGGCTCGAATTCCCGGACCGCGAGATCGTGACCTGGCTGAAGTCGGACGCTTAACTGACTGCACCACCCAGGTGCCCCTCGAGTCATACACTTAACTGACTGAGCCACCCTGGTGCCCCAATTTTCTCAGCTTAATTTTTTTTTATAACATTTATTTATTGTTGAGAGACAGAGACAGATAGAGCATGAGCAGGGGAGGGGCAGAGAGGGAGGGAGACACAGAATCCGAAGCAGGCTGCAGGCTCTGAGCTGTCAGCAGAGAGCTTGACGCAGGACTTGAACCTGCGAACCGTGAGATCATGACCTGAGCTGAAGTCGGACGCACAACCGACTGAGCCACCCAGGTGCCCCTATTTTCTCAACTTTAAAGCACCCAATTCATGGGATTATTGTTATAATTAGTTGAAATTATGTACATAAACCAGACAGCGTTGTGCCTGGCACGCAGTTAACTATAATCACCAATAACTGCTTTATTTTTATCATCCATGTCTATCTTCTTGTAAATAAGCTTTTATTTTTTAAATTTACATCCAAGTTAGTTAGCATATAGTGCAACAATGATTTCAGGAGTAGATTCCTTAATGCCCCTTACCCATTTAGCCACAACCCCTCCAGTAACCTTCTGTTCTCCATATTTAAGAGTCTCTTATGTTTTGTCCCCCTCCCTGTTTTTATATGACTTTTGCTTCCCTTATGTTCATCTGTTCTGTGTCTTAAAGTCCTCATATGAGTGAAGTCCTATGATATTTGTCTTTCTCTGACTGACTAGTTTCACTTAGCGTAATACCATCTAGTTCCATCCACATAGTTGCAAATGGCAAGATTTCATTCTTTGGATTGCTGAGTAATACTCCATTGTGTGTGTGTGTGTGTGTGTGTGTGTGTGTGTGTGTATACATACCACATCTTCTTTATCCATTCATCCATTGGTGGATATTAGGGCTCTTTCCATACTTTGGCTATTGTTGATAGTGCTGCTATAAACGTGGGGGTGCATGTGTCCCTTCGAAATACCTGTATTCCTTGGGTAAATACCTAGTAGTACGATTGCTGGGTTGTAGGGTAGTTCTATTTTTAGTTTTTTGAGGACCCTCCATACTGTTTTCCAGAGTGGCTGCACCAGCTTGCATTCCCACCAGCAATGCAAAAGAGATCCTCTTTCTCTGCATCGTCGTCAACATCTATTGTTTGTTGCCTGAGTTGTTAATGTTAGCCATTCTGACAGGTGTGATTTTGATTTTATTTTCCTGATGATGAGTGATGTTGAGCATTTTTCATGTGTCTGTGTGCCATCTTGATGTCTTCTTTGGAGAAGTGTCTATTTTGCCCATTTCTTCACTGGATTATTATTATTATTATTATTTTTGGGTGTTGGGTTTCGTAAGTTCTTTACAGATTTTGGATACTAACCCTTTATCTGATATGTCATTTGCAAATATCTTGTCCCGTTTTGTCAGTTGCCTTTTAGTTTTGCTGATTGTTTCCTTCTCTGTGCAGAAGCTTTTTATTTTGATGAGGTCCCAGTAGTTCATTTTTGCTTTTGTTTCCCTTGCCTCTGGAGAAGTGTTGAGTAAGAAGTTGGTGCGGCCAAGATCAAAGAGGTTTTTGCCTGCTTTCTCCTCGAGGATTTTGATGTCTTCCTGACTGACATTTAGATCTTTCAACCATTTTGAGTTTATTTTTGTGTATGCTGTAAGAAAGTGGTCCAGGTTCATTCTTCTCCATGTCACTGTCCAGTCTTCCCGGCACCACTTGCTGAAAAGTCTTTATTCCATTGGGTACTCTTTCCTGCGTTGTCAAAGATTAGTTGGCCATAGGTTTGTGGGTCCATTTCTGGGTTCTCTATTCTGTTCCATTGATCTGAGTGTCTGTTCTTGTGCCAGTACCATACTGTCTTGATGATTACAGCTTTGTAATACAGCCTGAAGTCGGGGATTGTGATGCCTCCTGCTTTGGTTTTCTTTTTCAAGATTGCTTTGGCTATTTGGGGTCTTTTCTGGTTCTATACAAATTTTAGAATTTTTGTTCTAGCTCTGTAAAGAATGCTGGTGTTATTTTGATAGGGATTGCATTGTATATGTAGATTGCTTTGGGTAATATTGACATTTTAACAATATTTGTTCTTCCTATCCAGGAGCATGGAATCTTTTTCCATTTTATTGTGTCTTCTTCAATTTCTTTCATAAGCTTTCTATAGTTTTCAATGTATAAATTTTTCACCTCTTTGGTTAGATTTATTCCTAGATATTTTATGGTTTTTGGTGCAACTGTAAATGGGATCAATTCCTTGATTTCTCTTTCTGTTGCTTCATTGTTGGTGTATAGGAATGCAACTGATTTCTGTGCATTGATTTTATATCCTGCAACTTTGCTGAATTCATGAATCAGTTCTAGCAGTTTTTTCATGGAATCTTTTGGGTTTTCTATATAGAGTATCATGCCATCTGCAAAGAGTGAAAGTTTGACCTCCTCCTGGCCGATTTGGATGCCTTTTATTTCTTTGTGTTGTCTGATTGCAGAGGCTAAAACTTCCAACACTGTGTTGAATAACAATGGCAAGAGTGGACATCCCTGTCTTGTTCCTGACCTTAGGGGGAAAGCTCTCAGTTTTTCCCCATTGAAGATGATATTAGCATCGTGTCTTTCGTATATGGCTTTTATGCTCTTGAGGTATGCTCCTTCTATCCCTACTTTCTTGAGGGTTTTTTATCAAGAAAGGATGCTGTATTTTGTCAAATGCTTTCTCTGCATCTATTGAGAGGATCATATGGTTCTTGTCCTTTCTTTTATTGATGTGATGAATCACGTTAATTGTTTTGCAGGTATTGAACCAGCCCTGCATCACAGGTATAAATCCCACTTGGTCGTGGTGAATAATTTTTTTAATGTATTGTTGGATCTGATTGACTAATATCTTGTTGAGGATTTTTGCATCCATGTTCTTCAGGGAAATTGGTCTGCAGTTCTCCTTTTTAGTGGGATCTTTGTCTGGTTTTGAATTCAAGGTAATGCTGGCTGCATAGAAAGAGTTTGGGAGTTTTCCTTCCATTTCTATTTTGGGGGACAGCTTCAAGAGAATCGGTGTTAACTCCTCTTTAAATGTTTGGTAGAATTCCCCTGGAAAGCCATCTGGCCATGGTCTCTTGTTTTTGTGAGATTTTTTGATTACTAATTCAATTTCTTTGCTGGTATTGGGTCTGTTCAAATTTTCTATTTCTTTCTGTTTCAGTTTTGGTAGTGTATATGTTTCTAGGAATTTGTCCATTTCTTCTGGATTGCCCATTTTATTGGCATATAATTGCTCATAGTATTCTCTTATTATTGTTTGTATTTCTGCTGTGTTGGTTGTGATCACTGCTCTTTCATTCTTGATTTTATTTATTTGGGTCCTTTCCTTTTTCTTTTTGATCAAACTGGTTAGTGGTTTATCAATTTTGTTAATTCTTTCAAAGAACCAGCTTCTGGTTTCATTGATCTGTTTTACCGTTTTGGTTTTTTTGTTTGTTTTTTGTTTTTTGTTTTTTGGTTTCAGTAGCATTAATTTCTGCTCTAATCTTTATTATTTCCTGTGTTCTGCTGGTTTTGGGTTTTATTTGCTGTTCTTTTTCCAGCTCCTTAAGGTGTAAGGTTAGGTTGTGTATCTGAGACCTTTCTTCCTTCTTTAGGAAGGCCTGGATTGCTATATACTTTCCTCTTATGACCGCCTTTGCTGCATCCCAGAGGTTTTGGGTTGTGGTGTTATCATTTTCATTGGTTTCCATGTACTTTTTAATTTCCTCTTTAACTTCTTGGTTAACCCATTCATTCTTTAGTAGGATGTTCCTCAGTCTCCAAGTATTTGTTACCTTTCCAAATTTTTTCTTGTGGTTGATTTCGAGTTTCATAGAGTTGTGGTCTGAAAATATGGACGGTATGATCTTGATCTTTTTGTACTTGTTGAGGGCTGATTTGTGTCCCAGTATGTGGTCTATTCTGGAGAACATTCCATGTGCACTGGAGAAGAATGTATATTCTGCTGCTTTAGGATGAAATGTTCTGAATATATCTGTTAAGTCCATCTGGTCCAGTGTGTCATTCAAAGCCATTGTTTCCGGGGTGCCTGGGTGGCTCAGTCGGTTAAGCGGCCAACTTCGGTTCAGGTCATGATCTCGCGGTCCGTGAGTTTGAGCCCCGCGTTGGGCTCTGTGCTGACAGCTCAGAGCCCGGAGCCTGTTTAGGATTTTGTGTCTCCCTCTCTCTGACCCTCCCCTGTTCATGCTCTGTCTCTCCCTGTCTCAAAAATAAATAAAACGTTAAAAAATTTTTAAAAAGAAAAAAAAGCCATTGTTTCCTTGTTGGTTTTCTGATTAGATGATCTGTCCATTGTTGTAAGTGGGGTGTTGAAGTCCCCTACTATTGTAGTATTATTAATGAGTTTCTGTATGTTTGTCATTAATTGATTTACATATTTGGGTGCTTTCCACATTTGGAGCATAAATGCTTACAATTGTTAGGTCTTCTTGGTGGATAGACCCCTTAATTATGATATAATTCCCATCTTCATCTCTTGTTTTATTTTATCTTTATTTTAAAGTCTAGGTTTTCAGATATAAGTATGGCTACACTGGCTGTCTTTTGTTGACAATTAGCATGATAGATGGTTTTCCATCCCCTTACTTTCGATCTGAAGGTGTCTTTAGGTCTAAAGTGGGTATCTTGTAAACAGCATATAAATGGATCTTGTTTTCCTATCCATTCCATTACCCTACGTCTTTTGATTGGGGCAGTTAGTCCATTGACGTTTAGAGTGAGTACTGAAAGATATGAATTTATTGCCATTATGTTGCTTGTAGAGTTGGAGTTTCTGGTGGTGTTCTCTGGTCCTTTCTAGTCTTTGATGCTTTTGGTATTTGTTTATTTGCTTGTTTGTTTGTTTGTTTGTTTATTATCATCTTTTCTCCCCTAAAATTTCCTGCAGGACTGGTTTAGTGGTCATGAACTCCTTTAATTTTTGCTTGTCTGGGAAACTTTTAATCTCTCCTTCTATTTTGAATGACAGCCTTGCTAGATAAAGAATTCTTGGCTGCATATTTTTCTGATTCAGTACTTTGTATCCTGCCACTCCTTTCTGGCCTGCCAAGTTTCTGGGATCAGTCTGCTGCAAACCTGATCTGTCTTCCCTTGTAGGTTAAGGACTTTTTTTTCCCCCTTGTTGCTTTCATGAAAGCAATACTCCTTGCCTGAGTATTTTGTGGATTTGACTATGATAGGCCTTTTTGGTGGTCAGTTTTTGTTGAATCCAATGGGAATCCTCTGTGCTTCCAGGATTTTGATGTCTGTCTCTCTCCCCAGGTTAGGAAAGTTTTCTGCTATGATTTGCTCACATAACACTTCTACCCCTATTTCTCCCTCTTTCTCTCCTGGAACCCTTGTGATTTTGATGTTGTTCTTTTTTAATGAGTCACTGATTTCTCTAATTCTTAAATTGTGCTCTTTTGCCTTAATCTCCCCCTCTTTTTCTGCTTCATTATTCTCCAGAAGTTTGTTCTCTATATCAATGATTCTCTGCTCTGCCTTATCCATTCTTGCCACTGTGGCATCCATTTGAGATTGCAGCTCAGTTATGGCATTTTTTAATTTTATCCTGACTAGCTTTTTCTTCTTTTATCTCCACAGAAAAGGATTATAATCTATTTTTGACTCCAGCTAGTATTCTTGTTATCGTGATTCTGAATTCTGGTTCAGGCATCTTGCTTGTATCTGCGTTGGTTAAGTCCCTGGCTGTCATTTTTTCCTGTTCTTTCTTTTGGGATGAATTCTTTCATTTTGTCATGTTGAAAGGAAAAAAGGAATTAATGAGGTAAAAAAATATTAAAATTAAAAAAATTAAAATTAAAAAATTAAAAACAACACACACACACACACACACACACACAAATCAAATAAATGATGCTAGATCCTAGGTGTGTTTTGGTTCCAGGTATTGAAAGGGGCTTGACAGATTAGAGAAAAAAGGGGAAAGAAAAAAAAATGTTTGAAAATTTGAAAAAATGAATACACTGAAAAAGAATAAAATGAAATGAAGGAAGTAAAATAGAATTTGAAAAAATTTACACAAAAGTAAAAAATATAGTAGAAAAAAATTAAGGAAAAAAAATTTTTTTTATAGTTTTGGTTTTTGGTTTTTTTTTTAACGTTTATTTATTTTTGAGACAGAGAGACTGCATGAACAGGGGAGGGCCAGAGAGAGAGGGAGACACAGAATCTGAAGCAGGATCCAGGCTCCAAGCCATCAGCCCAGAGCCCGACGCAGGGCTCGAACTCACAGACCGCAAGATCGTGACCTGAGTTGAAGTCGGACGCTTAACCGACTGAGCCACCCAGGCGCCCCAGGAAAAATATTTTTAATAAAAATTGAAAATAAAAATAAAGGTTTCTCTTTCTGTATTCAAGAAAAAGAAAAGAAATGAAAAAGAAAAAAAAGAAAATTCAATAGATGGACCAATGAACAGACTGAAATACAATTGAAATTACTTCATTTTCCCCTGAAAGTCAAACTATGAAGTGCTTTATAGTCCATAAACTAAGCAGGCAGAGAGATTTGTGTTCCTGAAGAGTGAGGTTGACCCAGTTGGGCGGGGCTTAGTGTAATGGCTCTATTCTCCACTAGATGGCTGCTTAGCTTAGGGGGTGGATTGTTGTGGCACTTTTAGGTGCGTATGTGCATGCTTGGGAGCGGTGAAAATGGCGTCTCCCAGCTACTCAGTCTCTAGTATCCGAACTCTATTCTCCCCGATCAGCAATTGCGTGCCTGTCCTTTGTCTTTGGCTTCTGTCTGCTCCCTGCTTTTACACTGTCTGTGACCAAGTCCCAGGCAGCATCTCCCTCCTGCATTTTATCTCAGATGCAGTTATTTTTCCCGGCCCCTTATTTCTGAGGGACTGCAGCTTTGACCTGCTCAGATCCTCTGGAGGAGGGTCTCACTGAGCAATGGCTGGGTGCCAGCCACACCCAGGAACATTCACAGGACTGTGCTGCTGCTGATGCCCAGAGACTGCAGTTGGGTGCCAGCCCATCCCAGAGAAAGTTCATGCAATCATGCAGTAGCAGCATTTCAAGGATTATGGAAAATCACAACACATATCCAGCACCACACTTCACCCACAACGACCTTGTTCCAGAATGTGGTTGTTCTCCTGGGTCCACTGGGGTTTTGCCTGTGGGGGGCCACACAGCCTCTACCAGATGACTTCCCAGCAGGGGAACCACCTTTCCCTGTGTGGCCCGAAGATCCCCAGACTTCACTCTGCTCCTAGGGATTTGCCCTTCTCACCAGAGCACTGCCAGGTATTGAGCTGAGGAGTTTTAGACTCTGCATTCCCCCTGTTTATAGAGTCTTAATGGAATTTAAACTCTCTCCTTTCTTCCTTTTTAGTTCAGTCCCTGTGGCTGTTCCACTTTTCCACTTTCTCTCCAGCTGCTTTTGGAAGGGGTGCTTCTCCCCCCCATCTCTGTCCTCTCTCTGCAAGCAAAAACAGCTCCCTGCCCTCTGTGGCTTCTTGTTCTCCAAGTTCACCTCTCTGCACTGCGTACCTGCTGAATTCCGTGGTTCAGGTTGTGCAGATTGTTGTGTTAATCCTCAAGTAACTTTTCTAGGTGTGCAGGATGGTTTAGTGTTGATCTGGCTGTATTTCATGGATGTGAGACACAAAAAAAAACTCCCGTGCTCTTCTGCCATCTTGGCTGCTCCCCCCTCATCCAAATCTGTCTTGCTCAGTGTGCTATATCCAGGACCTAGCCCAGGGCTTGGCACCAAGACTTGAATGACTTCCAACCCATGATAATATTTGGGGTACTCTTCCTTAGTTCCTAGAACTGTTCATGTTGGATGTTACTTGTGCCTGAATGATATGCTTGAGGGCCATATATGGAGCATTGGTGTTATGTCAATGTGATGATAATTGTTTTGCATAATGTATGTTTATACTGTTGGACATAGGTAAATCCAGTCATGTGATAAGGAGTGAGGTCATGCCTAAAGGGTAAGATAATTCATTGTGTCATCAACTAGGCAAGAGACCTTGATCCCAGAATTGGGTGAGAGAAGTGTAAGGGGGTAACAGAATTGGGATCTTTCTTTCTTTTGTGTTTTTAATGTTTATTTATTTTTGAGAGAGAGAGAGAAGGGGCGGTGGAGGGGGGCAGAGGATCTGAAGCGGACTCTGTGCTGACAGCAGAGAGCCCGATGTGAGGCTCGAACCTGGAACCCAGGAACCCTGAGATCATGACCTGAGCCGAAGTCAGATGCTTAACTGACTGAGCCTTCCAGGTGCCCCAGGGTCTTTCTTTCTCTTGGACGTGATCACTGAGATGTCAAGATGATTACGGAGAGACTTTGAGAAGGATGTCTTTACATGACACCCTCCATGTGGCCACTTTCTGTCTGAGTCCCAGCCCTATCTTATTGTCATTGTCATCTGAGATAGCTATCCTCTGATTCCAAAGGGCTGGGACCTCTTCTTTCTCCTGCTTCCTAACCTGTGACCAGGGATTCCCAACTTCATCACTACCGGGTTTTTGGACTGGATAATTCTTTGCCGCAGGGGGCTGTTGTGGGCATTTTAGGAGAGTTAGCAGAATCATACTTGTAGGTACTGAAAGCAGGGAGAAATTGAATGCTCTACTCACTGGATAGTAATAACACCTCCCTGGGTGTGACAATAAAAAAAATGTTTCCCGACATTGTCAAATGTCCCCTGGGCAAGCCTGTTTGAGAACCACTGAGCTAGACTGTTTCTTATGCTTTTGTATTTACTTCCCTTGTTTGACCTTTGGCATTTTATAAGGTCTTCCTCAAAATTCTGTCCTGTCTCAGCTGTGCTAAGGGGTAAGGAAATGTTTCTTGGATATGCACAAAACAAGTTCTTAAAGGTGGAGCAAGCAGACATTGGAAGCCATGGGGACTGGGGTGGCAGTAGAAATCAAAGCAAAAGAATTCTAAGGGGAAATGAAACTCCCTGGTGTCCCACCTGGAGAGTCAAAGATTCAATTTCAAGAGTTCAACGCCTTAAAAAGGGATGGTGGTTTTACTTATATTGTTTTTCCCATGAATTTTTGGATTTCCTCCCCCCCCCCCCCCCAACTGTGAGGCAGGTGCACATTTAAGAAGTTCTGGATAAATGTCATGCCACGTTATTGAGGCCTCATTAGAGCTGAATTTTATAGTTTTTAACTGAGAAGGGAAAATACAAAGGGTAAAAGTTTAACATGGCTGAAAGCCCAAGAAATAAATTTGCAAAGCACTTTATGGCCTTTCCAGCTATATTAGAAGTTAAGAGGGGATGACGGTGCTGTTTCCTGATGGCCAAGCATCTGGAAATGTTTTTTCCCTTGTTTTCATGGGCACCATGGCTGACTCACAAGGGACTCTCCCTCTTGGCATCTTTTACGGGGAGTGCTAGTTGCAACTTGTTGGCACAGGTAAGATTTATGGATCTTTCAATTCCCCACAGTTTCTTTTCCTTGCCTGTTGAAACATTCCACCCAGACCCCGAAGTGCAAGCCAATGGAACACAATGGAATAGCTTGCAAAGCAGGTCCAAAGTGTGGGAAAAATTTTAATACAGATATCTCTGGACAAATGACAACTCAGTCCATATATGTGCTAGGGCTAATTTGTATTTTTAGACTTGAGACACTATGGAATAGGTAGGGGACAGTTTGCATGTGAGATTGATTCCAAGAAACAGTATTTAATGATGCGAGGGATTGGACAAGACACTGGGGAGGGGAGGGGAGGGGAGGGGAGGGGAGGATCAGTCAGGCAAGATTGCTGTCAGGAATGTACGCATTTTGTAAGGGAGTGACGTCTAGCTTGAATGTAACTATGATGTATTTTAACACCCTGGGGATGGTCAAAGGCTGTGGGAAAGAAGAGGAGGGAGAGACTATTTGTGGTCCCGAAGGACATGGGGTGGCCTCATGAATGAGAGAGCATTTGAGTTGAGTCCCGAAGCTGTGTATTATTTTGATAGATGGAGATGGCTGGTGGTAGCAGCACTGGGGAGGGATGGAATAGTATGAGCAAAGGAACAAAGATGGGAAGAAGAAGGCCATGTTCTGGGGTTTAAGCGTGGCTGGGGTCTAAGATATCTTAAAGTAGCACTTTTTATCCGCTAAAGACAGGAGTGGAAGATAAAGCTGGAAGGACACATTTATGTGTTTGGTAAATAAATACCCATTAGATGAGTACATTAAAGGCAGGCTGTGGTCACATCAGAGAGGCACTGAATGCCAGAATCAAAGAGCTAAGCAGTTTGGCCTTCCTGTTCTAGGCAATATGGGGCAGTGGGCATTGAATATTTTTGAGCAGGAAAATAACATCAAATTTGTGTTTTAGGCAGATTAAATTAGCAAATGCATGAGCACGGGCAGCCGCAGAGTTTCCAAAATATGGTAAGTGCACTGTGTGGCCGTGCACAGGATGATTTTAGGTGGGCGGGGCGGGGCGGACACTCAGGTGGTAAGAATCGAAGGAGCTTTGCTGCTAGTTCGTGGCCCCCCTGCCGCTCTGCATTATTAAATGGTCCTTACATGACCCCCTAGGTACACGGACATGGAAAATGTTAATATTTATATTCAACCGTGATTTAAAACTAGCACCTAATATAAAATCTTCTCTTAAAATACACTTATTAAGAAGAAGCATGAGTTATTTTAAGAAAAAAAATTAGGGGCGCCTGGGGGGCTCAGTCGGTTAAGCGGCCGACTTCGGCTCAGGTCATGATCTCACGGTCCGTGAGTTCGAGCCCCGCGTCGGGCTCTGGGCTGACGGCTCAGAGCCTGGAGCCTGTTTCGGATTCTGTATCTCCCTCTCTCTGACCCTCCCCTGTTCATGCTCTGTCTCTCCCTGTCTCAAAAAATAAATAAAACGTTTAAAAAAAATTAAATAAGAGAACAGGTGGATAAGCCAGCATTCTGAAGATGACACGTGGGATTTGGGAAACACTGGATTAGGACCAGAGGTTAGAGGAAGATGATGGTTCATGGTCACTGAGCCACCTCCTGTACCATCTGAGTGATGGTGGGTGGTCCATGACCTGTGGCATGACAAGTTTGCAGTATTGAGCTTTTTATCTTAATTGTGCGTGAAGAGCACGATTCCAGTTAAAGGGATTTTAGGCAGCAGGGAGCAACATGGGGAAAACTTGTGGGGCTGGAGGAATCCCAGATTCTCAGGCTAGGCTTTTTTTTGTGGGGGAAGGCAAATGTTAAGATCCTTTTACAGAGAACTGTGGGGAGGGGAGGTAGCTAGAAGGAAGTGTCCCTAAGTCTTTTTTCTCCAGGGGTAATTGCTCACCCAGGGGACCAGCCCAGCCCAGCTAAGGCTGGAGGTCATGCCTCCTGTGCACACACACCAACTCTTTTTTTTTTTTTTTAATGTTTATTTATTTTTGAGAGAGAGAGAGAAAGTGTGAACAGGGGAGGGGCAGAGAGAGAGGGAGACACAGAACCCAAAGCAGGCTCCGGGCTCTGAGCCGTCAGCACAGAGCTCAACGCAGGGGCTCCAACTCACGGACCTCGAGATCATAACCTGAGCCGCAGTCAGATGCTTAACTGACTGAGCCACCCAGATGCCCCACAAATTTTTGTATTCTTACAAAACAGATCAATAAATAGCTCCGTTAAAAAACGAACAGACTTGTGAATGAGTCTCTACAGACTTTAAGGATGGTTTCTCAAGGGGAAAGAAAAAAGTCTCCCTAATTTTAAAGTATTAGCATTACAACTGGCTAGATAATTCCTGCTGTTTAGGGTTTGATAAAGGGAAAGGTGGTGAAGGCCTTCGAGGGTGTGGGGGGTGGTGGAGAGAGTCCCTTTGCCTGGATATTAAAGTTCTTACTGTCAAAGATAGTTACTTAAAGAGCACAATTGTATTGAGATATACTTTACATGCCAAAAAAAATCCACCCTCTTAAAATGTACAGCTCAGTGACGTGTTTTTTGTTGTTGTTATTGTTTTTGGTATAGTCACAAAATAACACAACCAAGAATACTCATTCCAAAACGTTTTCACCATCCCCCAACCCCCCCCATACCCCTTTAGCAGTTACTCCCCCCTTCCTCCCCTTCCCCCCAACTGCTAATCTACTTCCTGTCTCTCTGGATTTGCCTATATTGGATATTTCATACCCATAGAATCATATAATGTGTGGCCTATTGTGACTGGCTTCTTTCACTTAGTATAATGTTTTCAAGTTTCATTCATGCTATAGCATACATTAAGAAAGCGTTTTTGAAAAACATTTATCTTTCTTATTAAAAAGAAAGAAAAAAAACCTCCGGGTTCCTGGGTGGCTCATTCGGTTAAGAGGTTAAAAGGACCTTGGTTTCTGCTCAGATGATGATCTCAGGGTCGCGAGATCTGTGCTGACAGTGGCGCCTGTTTGGGATCCTCTCTCTCTCCCTCTCTCTCTACTCCTCCTTCACTCTCTCTCAATGAGTAAATGAACTTAAAAAATTATTAAAAAAAACCCAGAACCTTCTCATTAGCTTCTGACGGGCATAACAACACATTCTTCCCAGAAAGGTGGCTCTTTTCCTCTTTTCCTTTCCTTTCCCTTCCTTCTCCTACCCTCTCCCTCCCATGCCCCCTCCTGCTTCCTCTTTCCCTCTCTCTCTCTCTCTCTCTCTCTCCCTCTCTCTCTCTCTCCTCCCTTCCTTATTTCCCTCTTTTTTCTTATGGAAAATAACCATCTGCCTGCTGGAAGGTCTTCAGGTCTTCTTAGCACATCTTAACGATCACATCCTTCACCTCTTTCCCCTTTTCTGCTCCAGTCCCCATTCCTTCCAGGCTTATTTAAAAAAAAAAAAAAAAAAAAAAAAAAAAGGAACAATCCTTTTTTTTAGCACATGGCTTTCTCATCTGGGTCTGCTGACTGGTCATAGGAAATCTTACCTTATTCTGGGAGTGATGGTGGGGAACTTCCTGTCTGGACAATGTTGTATGAAGGGCAGGCAAGCCCTTTTTTGCAGAAAGCCAGAATTTTCTTAAATAACCTAGAAACAGGCATTTGCTCAGTGCACGACACCATACGAGGTGCTCTGTGGAATATAAAGTTGAGAAAACCAAAGACCTGCTTTAGGTAGCTTGTATTCTTCAAAGCTATCTAAAATATTCTTTTTTTTTTTTTAATTTTTTTTTTCAACGTTTATTTATTTTTGGGACAGAGAGAGACAGAGCATGAACGGGGGAGGGGCACAGAGAGAGGGAGACACAGAATCGGAAACAGGCTCCAGGCTCTGAGCGGTCAGCACAGAGCCTGACGCGGGGCTCGAACTCACGGACTGCGAGATCGTGACCTGGCTGAAGTCGGACGCTTAACCGACTGCGCCACCCAGGCGCCCCTAAAATATTCTTGATGATAATACTTCGTAGTTGTTCATTGGACTGCATTGCACTCCTAGATAGTAAACTCCTCACAGCCTGGAGCCATGTTCTGTTAACCTGCCCAACACCTGCAATGCTCTGCGCAAAGTAGGTCTTGCTTTTGTTAGGATGCCCTAAAGAAAAGGTACATAAAGTGCCGTGGAAAGTCAGATGAGGGGTGGGTTACTTCTAGATGGAGAGGTCCCAGAAGGCTTCATGGAGAAAACGGTTTCTGAGGTAAGTAGTGAAGAATGAGCAGGATTCAGGCACATGGAGTGGGAAAGAGAATTCTAGGAAACAAGGAAGTGTACAGAGGCTGGAACAGTGGGAGGCATGGAAAGCAGATCATAAGTCAAGTTGATGATGAGTTAACTTTGGAATAGAAAAGAAGGAAGTTGAGCAGATCACAACAGAGATGGCCTAAACTTTCAAGTAAGGAAAGAAACAAGAGTGTATTCAAAGGAGGAAAGAAATGGCATGGAATTTGACTCCCAAGGACTGTGGAAAAGGTTTGGCTGTAGGATATGGGTTGGAAACTCGACTAGACATTGAGACATGAGATCTTCAGGTGTTAATAGGTCATACAAATGGAGAGATCTACAAATATTGGATCACTCTGGTTAGAACTCAATGACTTTCTTAAATATGTTGGTGCACATATTTTACATTTTAATAATTTATATTCTATTAAAAATTAAAATAGAATATGCATTCATTATTCATCGTCTGGTCAACAAATATTATTAAGCACTGCTTTAGATTCTGGGGATACAGCAATGAACAAGATAGACATTTTTGAACATGTACATTCCAGTAGGAGAGACAGACAAAAAACAACCACCAAAAAACCTAAGTAACGGAAATGTGTCCAATACTAGCAGAAACAAGTATAGTTAAACATCATTAATTCAAAACTATTTATTGAAAATAATACACATTAACAATGACCTATTTTCTAACTCATCACGAGCTGTTTTCTAATACAAAAAATAGAAAATCCAAACCCAGTTCAATCAAAGCCTATTTTCTCTAGTCCTTCATATGTCATATTGAGAAGGCTTTATTATATCAAGGCAGGAAGTTATTTGGCACAATATGAAAGGCAGTCTGAAAATGTTGGAGACACTTTAACACCAGTATACTGAGAGTTAATTTCCAGAGAATCATGCTAAGAGTCATAAAGTCTTGGTAGCACCAGGTAACACTGTAATGTTTTCCTCCTGAATATATTGACATACATATTTAGATGCATCAGATGCGGATACATAGAGCATCCTTCCTGCTTTCAAAAAAGCTCCCAGTCTATAGAGAGAAAGAACCCACCAGAAAACCAACAAGATCCACTGTGTAACACTGGTTCCACGTATTCCCCCAGCCCTCAAGGCAAGGCTCAGCCCTCAGTGAATGTCCCAATGTCACAAACAACTATTGGACTGGCCTTGGAGGATGGTGGAGGGGGGTTCCTGCTCATGTAGAAAGTGCTGCGTTAACAAAAGTAAAGAGGAAGTGGGTATAGAGAGAACGAACTAATGTTTATTGCGTTCTGAATGTAACATTTGGTATGTAGGAGATACTCTAGAAATATTTGTTCAGCGAATAGCCATCCTTGTTAGAAAAGGATCATCACAGCCATTTTGTAGATGAGGAAACTGAGGCACAGAAAGATGAAATGATAGTTTGACAGTCATGTAACTAGAAGCGATGGAGTTCGATATCGACCCCAGTTAGATATCGACCCACAGTTCTATTCTTTGCCAGCTGTGTGGCTAAGTGCCCACGTGTGGCTGACACAGAGGGTGTCCAGTGAGGGAACAGAGCCGGCCCTGGAGCCAGAGCGGGAACCAGCCTGCAGCGGTCCCTAAATGACATACTGAGGAACATACACGGTCCTCAGTGAGAAGCCACCAAAGATCTTCGAGTAGGAGAGTGACTCTGCTGGCAGTGTCTGTTTCAGGGAGACGGGGGTGGGGTGGGGGGGTGGGAAGGGATAGGGTGGCCGGTCGGGGGGTGGGATGGGGCAGGATTTGAGGGAAAGGAAGGGAGGCAAGATGGGGCTGGGATCTCCAGCTTGAGTGAGGGACGAGGCCATTGGCTGAAACAGGGTATGAGAGAAGGAATGCAGTTGGTGGGCAGAAGATAATATTGGGGCCCTTGCAGGGGACACATCTAAAAAGACATGTAGGAGGGACCGCAGGAAATAAGAGACGGGAGCAAAGGAGAGCCGCTGGAACCAGGAAGGGTTAGACAGCTCCAGTCTGCATGCGGCAGTGAGGTTAGAAGGATGAGAGGGTCAGGGAGAGGGGTGGAGAGAAAAGTGAAGAGAAGAAAAGGCAGAGGAGGAATCAGCACACAGGGCTAAGGAGGGGAGGGCAGGGCGGTGGGAGGAGGCCCGGAGGGAGACAGGTTACACGAGCCGAGGGAAGAGGCAGGTCCCGGTTTGGGCTGATTGAAGGTTCTCGGGAACCTCAGGAATTTCAGCTTCCCAGGAGTGGATGGGGCGAAGCCGGGTCCGGGAGCGGGGGGTGAGTGGGTGATGAGGCGGCGGGCAAGGTGGGACCTGCCTAGTCCGTCAGCGGTGCGCAGCTAGGAAAGCAGAGACTCCGGATAACCGTAGGGGAGCACCCCGTGGGGAGAAATGCCAGGGAGATGCGGTGTGGAGTTGCAGACAGAGCTGGCAGCTGGCGGGGGCAGTCACTGCAGAAGAGACGTGAGGCAAGTAGAGTTCTCTCTCTCCCACTTCTGGGCGATGCAGGTTTCTGAGCATGGAGGGGTGGGGGGTGGGGGTGAGACTGAGCAGCAGCGTCCTCTGTAGCATTGGTAAGACACGGGAATATGGCAATATTACTGTTTTAGGGGGATGTCCTGCTGACTGTTTTACAATGAGATTCTCTTTGGAAGGGATACGAATAGGACCGGATTTATAGCAGAGGCAGTAGCAGGTGGCTGAAGTGCCTCAGTTCGTGAAGCAGCCTGTCTAGGCTCAGAGCCCAGCCCTACCCCTTCCTGCGTGGTGTGTGGCAGAAGGCAACATATTTAACCTCACTGTGGCCCCGTTTCCTCATCTGAAAACAAAGAGTAATAACAGGACCACCTGATAGGATTGTTGGAGCATTATTTAAACTGAATAAACACTGTGAATGACCTGGAACAATGCCTGGCACGGAGCCAGCCCCATGGAAGTATTCTCCTGCGACTGTTAATTGTTATGCTAAGGATCTGGGGTGTCAGCGCTGGAAAGAACCCTGGGGTTCAACTGACCACAGTCTTTCCACCTGCCGCCAGCCTATGCTGCTGCTATGGTTGCTTTGGCTGGTTTTCATCAACACGAAGTTCTCTTAGCTTTGCGTGTAACAGACGTTGTAAATTAATCTTTGCTTTTCCAGATTAGAAGAGGCTGTTCTTAAGTGGAAAAACAGCGGCTTCTGCAGGGTAATGAGGAAGAAGACACCTTTTAGGAGAAACTGGTCAGGGTATAGTAAAACTCTGAAGCACAGTGCTCATCAAGGTATAACAAAATAATTATAACACGGCGGGGGGAGGGGGTCTACATGCTATTAAATATATTATTGTTTTGGTATATTTTAACTGGTTAGGGAGGCTATATTTATGCTTCATATCTTTCTTAAAAATTCTTCCTCTAAAATACTCCGAAGCACCAAAGTGGAAACATCTGGTACCAGGCAGTATGCAAAAAATAACCTGTTACCTTTCAGCTATTTTTGATGGCAGCTGAGGTTATTTGGAATTGCTCTCCCTCACTGCCACCTGCTGGTCAAGGCCCAGTCCAACTTACCGTCCCAGGACCGCGGGGTTGGGCTTCTGAGGGCTCCCCAGAGGTTGCAAAAAGAGGCCCTCATTTCTTCCTATTAAGAAAATACATTGCCATTAAAATTTGTTTTATTAAAAAATTTTTTTAATGTTTTTATTTTGGGGACAGAGAGAGAGAGAGAGAGAGAGACAGAGCATGAGTGGGGAAGGGGCATAGAGAGAGAGGGAGACACAGAATCTGAAGCAGGCTCCAGGCTCTGAGCTGTCAGCACAGAGCCGAATGCGGCGCTTGAACCCAAGAGATCATGACCTGAGCTGAACTAAGGCCCTTAACCGACTGAGCCACCCGGGTGCCCCTATTGCCATTTAAACTTAAATCCAGGGCCAGGTCCTGGTTTTGTGAGACCTGTAGCTCATTCAATTTGAGGGACCCTCTTCAAGATGAAAGAATCCAAAATTACAAATACAAAATCAGATACGGAAGAGAGTATCTTAAAATGAGAAATGGGGGCGCCTGGGTGGCGCAGTCGGTTAAGCGTCCGACTTCAGCCAGGTCACGATCTCGCGGTCCGTGAGTTCGAGCCCCGCGTCAGGCTCTGGGCTGATGGCTCAGAGCCTGGAGCCTGTTTCTGATTCTGTGTCTCCCTCTCTCTCTGCCCCTCCCCCGTTCATGCTCTGTCTCTCTCTGTCCCAAAAATAAATAAATGTTGAAAAAAAAAATTTTAAAAAAATGAGAAATGATCACAAGTTACAAATCTCAAAAAGTGGACAACTACTACAAACATCACACAATCCAGAAAAAGAATGTATTTTTTTATTAATTAACTGTCTCATACACCTCTCTTAACACTTTTCCCCAACATGTAAACAATTATTTGTCTCTTCATAAAAAATGATTTTGTAATATTTTCTATGTGAGAGTAGAAAGATAATTCACATTTTCTTCCATCATGGCTCAATGACATTTGTTTACTACTGACAGTTGAGAAGAATTTTCCTCAGCTTCACAATTCATTTGTAATGTCATGTATACATTGAGGTTTGTGGTCAAATCTGGGGAAGTCTGTCGTTCATATATCTGCTATATGATTTCAGGAAATTTTCTAGCTTTCTTGTACAGTGTCTAATCTAAAAATTTAAAAATGGTTATATATTTTTGAGAGAGAGACAGAGACAGAGCACAAGGGAGGGAGGGGCAGAGAGAGAGGGAGACACAGAATCTGAAGCAGGCTCCAGGCTCCGAGCTGTCAGCACAGAGCCCGGCATGGGGCGTGAATTCACGAGTTCATGACCTGAGCCGAATTTGGATACTCAATCGACTGAGCCGCCCAGGCACCCCAGTGCAGTGTCTAATTTAAAATACTGTTGCGGGGGGCGCCTGGGTGGCTCAGTTGGTTGAGCGTCTGACTTCAGCCCAGGTCATGATCTCGTGGTCCGTGAGTTCGAGCCCCGCCTCGGGCTTTGGGCTGACAGCTCGGAGCCTGGAGCCTGTTTCAGATTCTGTGTCTCCCTCTCTCTCTGACCCTCCCCTGTTCATGCTCTGTCTCTCTCTGTCTCAAAAATAAATAAACATTAAAAAAAATTAAAAAAAAATAAATAAAATACTGTTGCGGGCGCCTGTACGGCTCAGTCAATTAAGCATCTGATTTCGGCTCGGGTCATGATTTCACAGTTCGTGAATTCGAGCCCGGTGTCCAATTCTTTGCTGTCAGCATGGAGCCCACCTCAGATCCTCTGCCTTTCCTTTTGGGAGTATACTGTGATTTCTGATCTTTTCAGATGCCACTCTTTCATGACAAGTTAGCAAGAAATTTAAATATCTTTCCAATTCACATATGGTTCTGTTCCTCTTCATTCGTGGGATTGTTAAACGATCTGAAAACCTATATATTACTTCTGTTTGAAATTTACCTTTTTCTCTTGATGCTGAAAAGAATTTTTTGTCACAAGTTTGCTTCTCAACGTCAGACTAATTTCCATTGATTTCATTCTTCATAGTAACCAGTTTTGTTTCATATTCTTCTAAATTTTTAATCTGGGGGCGCCTGGGTGGCTCAGTGGGTTAAGCGGCTGACTTCAGCTCAGGTCATGATCTCGCGGTCCGTGAGTTCAAGCCCCGCGTCGGGCTCTGTGCTGACAGCTCAGAGCCTGGAGCCTGTTTCAGATTCTGTGTCTCCCTCTCTCTCTCTGACCTTCCCCCATTCATGCTCTGTCTCTCTCTCTGTCTCAAAAAGTAAATAAACGTGAAAAAAAAATTTAAAATAAATAAATAAATAAATTTTTAATCTGAATTTTCTTTCAAAAGAAAAACTATGTGAGGTGAGGGATATGTTAAGTAACTTTATTTATTGGGGCAATCATTTCACAACGTCTACATATATCAATCCATCACACTGTCTACCTTAAATTTATGTAGCTTTATCTGTCAATTACACCTCAATAAAGCTAGACAGTTTTTTTCTTCTGGTTCTTTTTTTTTTTTTTTTTAAAACGTTTATTTATTTTTGGGACAGAGAGAGACAGAGCATGAACGGGGGAGGGGCAGAGAGAGAGGGAGACACAGAATCAGAAACAGGCTCCAGGCTCTGAGCCATCAGCCCAGAGCCCGACGCGGGGCTCGAACTCACAGACCGCGAGATCGTGACCTGGCTGAAGTCGGACGCTTAACCGACTGCGCCACCCAGGCGCCCCTCTTCTGGTTCTTTAATAAATAAGAAGTCCAATGATATCTGTTGTGTCTTACTCATTTTACTGAAACTTTCCAAAACACTTTCCAAATTGCAAGTGACACGACATATTCCCCACTCAATTCCTCCTTAGCGGGATCCCAAAATTTCTTGCAGATGCTCTAATACCCTTGCAGCAGGGAAATGTGACAGACAGGAAGTTGGACTGGAAAGGGACAGTGGGCTGTCTGCACCAACTGTGGTTAAAATAGTTTATCTTTGGGACGCCTGGGTGGCTCAGTCGGTTAAGTGTCCGACTTCAGCCAGGTCACGATCTCGCGGTCCGTGAGTTCGAGCCCTGCGTCGGGCTCTGGGCTGATGGCTCAGAGCCTGGAGCCTGCTTCCCATTCTGTGTCTCCCTCTTTCTCTGCCCCTCCCCCGTTCATGCTCTGTCTCTCTCTGTCTCAAAAATAAATAAACGTTAAAAAAAAAATAGTTTATCTTTGCAAATTGTATGTAAACGTATGCCCATGAGAGCACATTGCTGGGGCCCTTTGCAGGGGTCACTGGGTCCACTGGAAATCTCCACACCTTACTGTAATTACTTCTGTTCCCAGGAAGTGCCACGGTGTGTGGACAGCTTTGTGTCACTTCCTGATTCTGTTCTGCGGTTCCTGTCTGTGCAGAAAACTGCTTTAATTTAGATCAGGTAGATGGAAAGTCATGCTAAAGTAGAGAAAATTCAGAAATAGGAAATATTTTTAAATACACATTTTAAGGTATAGGCTAGAAAATAAGAGACTGGTCTGGTTTTGTCCCTGAAACAACTTGACCTTGACTCATCTGTAAAGTGACTTTACTCGTCTGTAAAGTGAGAGTACTTGGGTATCCGCTGAACTAAATAACTAGATGATTTCTAAGATCCTTTATAACTCAAAAACTCTGTGAACTTGATGTACATAAATACACATACACTGAGCTGTTTTAAGAAGAGAACAAATCAGACCTTTTTCTCAAAAATGAACTTGCAGTAATTGTTTATAATTAGGGGGATCATTTCTTATTTGTGTGCTACTAAGCTTGAACATTTTGGTTATAATAAGTGGTCTAAACATTTGCTTTGGTCACAATCTTAATATTATAGATTCTTCTGTTATAGTACACAATTTACTTATAGCTCAGTTCCATGGTGATTACTAGTGACTTATATTGTCCAATGAATGTTTTATATATATATATATACATATATATATATAATAAATATATACATATATAGTATTAGCAGTACTAGCAAAACATCATTGTCTCATTAGACTTTCTTTTGTATTGTTGAAAAATAATGAGACTTCTAGGGGAAAATGTTGTTTTGAAAATAAATAAAAGATAAAAGTCTTTTGCTTTAATCGGCTTTGCATTCCCAAATTGTATTGTCTCTTAGAAAGATTGATGCTGTTTCCACCTCACCCAGCCAGTTTGCAAATCTTCAGATTTCTTCTTTCTTCTTTTTTAATTTAAATTTTAGTTAGTTAACATATAGTGCAATATTGGTTTGAGGATGAGAATTCAGTGCTTCATCACTTACACACAACACCCAGTGCTCATCCCAACATGTGTCCTCCTTAATCCCCATCACCCATCTAGTCCATCTCCCACCCACCTCCCTCCATCAGCTCTGTTTGTTCTCTATTGTTAAGAATCTCATGTGGTTTGTTTCCCTCTCTTCTCCCCTCACCTTCCCATTATAATCATGTTTCGTTTCTTAAATTCCACATATGAGTAAAATCATATGGGATTTGTCTTCCTCTGATTGACTTATTTCGTTTAGCGAAGTACATTCTAGCTCCATCCATGTCATTGCAAATGGCAATATTTCATTATTTTTGATGGCTGAGTAATACTCCTTTTATATATATATACTGCATCTTCTTTATCCATTCATCAGCCAATGGATGTTTGGGCTCTCTCCGTAGTTTGGCTATTGTTGACAGTGCTACTATAAACATCGGGGTGGGTGCAACCCTTTGAATCTATGTCTTTGTATCCTTTGGGTAAATACCTAATAGTGCAATTATTGGATTATAGGGTAGTTATGGTTTCAGTTTTTTTGAGGAATCTCCATACTGTTCTCCAGAGTGGCTGCACCAGTTTGCATTTCCACCAACAGTGCAAGAGGGTTCCCTTCTGCACAAGGATCCTTCTGCATCCTTGCCAACACCTGTTCTTTCTTGAGTTGTTAATTTAAGCCATACTGACAGGTGTGAGGTGGTATCTCATCATGGTTTTGGTTTGTATCTCCCTGATGATGAGTCATGTTAAGCATCTTTTCATGTGTCTGTTAGCCATCTGTATATCTTCTCTGGAGGAGTGTCTATTCATGTCCTCTGCCCACTTCTTAACTGGCTTGTTTGTTTTTTGGGTGTTGAGTTTGATAAGTTCTTTATAGATTTTGGATACAAAGGCTTTGGTTTTCTGAAAGCAATGTTGGATTTCAGAATTTATTCTGAAATAGCCAAAATGTTGGATCCTTGATTTATTCTCTCCCAGAAGGTCCTGGGCTCATTGTGCAAATTCGTTTCATCTCTCTCCAGCAACCTGCTTTGCACTCTAGAGATCTCTGGGAGTTGCAGTGCTGGGGTTCATTCTTTCTGATGCACCCTTTGCCCTCCTCCAATGCCACCTGGACAATGTATATCATATGATCAGATTATTTTCCTGAGGACAAGAAGGTGCACTGAAGCTTCCATCACCAGAGAGGATCAGCTAGAATAACTGAGCACCTCTGTTCAATGGACCTCTTATTTCAAGTGGACCTTGGTAAGTTCCCCGTCACATAGGCAATCCAGTGCACACATGGTTCATAATGCCACATATTGGGGGAGGGACTTCTTGGCCCCTCAGGACACCTAATAGGCAACACATCTTGCTTCTCATGCATCCTGCTCAAATGTCTCCAAGGTGCTATTGATTTGGGAAGGAGTTCCTAGCATACAATGCTCAGTCCTTCCTCCTCCCTTTCTCTCTGGAATCAATCTGCAGAAAGCAGGTGCTCTGTTTGCCCGGTGGGTGGAGACCTGTGGTTTCCTAGGGTGCTTTGTAGCTGTGTGGGTGAGTCTGTCTACTTCTTTCATTGTTATTAAGACATCTAGGGTTGTTGCCAATCTAAACCACATGCTCCCATTCAGCTTTTTACCTGTAATCAAGCCGTTAATTTTTAAATCTCCACCTGCTTGTTTCCTTTGTATTTCTCAGTTGGTTTAGGTATTGGGTGGGGGAAAATGGTGCTATTTATTGATTCCTTCAAACCTCCACACCATGTGCCAAGACACAGGGAACTACATTAATCAAGATAGAGTTCCTTCCCAAGGTGAGTGGACAATCTAGGAACTATGAAGATGTAAAAATGACAAATTTGCATGGGTGACATTCACCCCAAACTGAGCAAGCCCAACTCTTTCCCCCTTTATCCACCAGCACGAGCTATTCTTCCTCTGGATGAGCCATCAGGGCTACTCCTGGACATAACTGTGTATGATGAAGCTAATGGTGTGGGCAGTGTTGCAAAATATTTTCTTTGTGTGTGTTAGAATGGGAGAAAATAGACAGGAGATGAGAGAAAAGGAGGAGGAAGCTAACTGGTGTGAGGAATAAGTTTAGGAATTCCCTGAGCCTGCAACCAATGGGTTACTAAGGCATAAAGAATTAGAAAGCCATAGGATGTTCACACCCAAGTTTGGGTAAACAAGATTAGGTAAATAAGATTAGGTAAGGCGGGGTAAAGGCCCCAGTAGGACAAGGTATATGTCCAGTAGGTATATGAGGTAAACAAGATTAGGTATTCAGGGTGGAAAGCCCCCCCCCCCCCCAACTTAGTACTATAGAAGAAAGCTGCTTTCCCAGGAAGGAATGACCAAATTAGGTAAACAGGTAAATAGGGCTATAGACAGTTGCCCAGAGTGGAGCTAATTAGCAAAAGATAGGTGCCCTGTTGACCCTGAGGTAGCATGCTCTCTTTCTTGTCCCCTAGGCCAGTTTAGGTAAACAGAGGTGGTGCCTCACATCTGCTCTAAACAACCTTCTGCCCTATTTTGTTTTGTATTGACCCAAACCCCTAACACCACATATCTTCAAAACCCCCTTTCCCTGACGCCCATGACTTAATGTTCCCGATTTCACTGTCTCTTTGTGCACATCCATCACCATGTTTGTAAGCCTTCTGATCCTAATAAAAATGGAGCAAGAACCCTTACTCGGGGCTCTTGTCTTCCCCCGGACATTAGCCTCTCTCGCATTTTTAGTCCTGCGTCCCACTTTCTTGCTGGACAAGAAAGAACTCCAGACCCAGAATCTACAACAAACTGGAACTATTTCAGGTCGATTCTGGTCCTGAACGTGTTTTAACTTGCCAGGGAGCAGTGGAGTACATTATCACATCTGTCTAGTCCTTTTCACGCAAGTCAGCAAACTTCATTTGAGCCTGTGTTCAGTGGCAGGTACATTTCACATTCTTCGTCTTTGGGTTCAAGGTTTCTTCGTTAGACTGTGCTGGCACGCTTGGTGAAACTTCTGTTTTAGATCTACTGATCACTCCCTGAATTCCATATACTACTTTGCTTTTCCTGACTTTGTCCCTTTTCTAGATGTCATTCTGCTTATCTGGAATGGGCTTCTCCCAATCCCTGCCTTTTGGAATCCCCTTCCTACCTGCAAGCCCATCTGCCTTGATCATCCTAGCAATGTGAGATTTTGCTCTATGTGAGGAGGACGCTTTCTTTTCTCTACTTAAATCTGTTTCCTTAATGAGCTACCTGTTTGAACTTCATTTTCTTTCTTTTTTTTTTTTTTTAATTTTTTTTCAACGTTTATTTATTTTTGGGACAGAGAGAGACAGAGCATGAACGGGGGAGGGGCAGAGAGAGAGGGAGACACAGAATCGGAAACAGGCTCCAGGCTCTGAGCCATCAGCCCAGAGCCTGATGCGGGGCTCGAACTCACGGACCGCGAGATCATGACCTGGCTGAAGTCGGACGCTTAACCGACTGCGCCACCCACGCGCCCCATGAACTTCATTTTCTTCTTGAAGTTTCTCTAGTGGGGCCCCTGAATTGTTTCTTTCATAGTTCTGTCGTGTAGGAGTCTACTAGTAAGTGATTTCATAGACATAGAAGCGATCTCTTACACTTCTCAAAAGACACACCTATGGATTTCTATTTGATTCATTTGTTCAAGTGTTTTGTTTCAGCTCAGGTTACATACTCTTGCAGGGATGTTATTTTGCATCTCCCGAGATGCTTATTTAACAACCAGTGTTCAGTTAATGGCAGAAAAGAATGGACAAACCTCCTTCCTCCTCCAGCAAATTCTGGAGCAAATTCTGGAGCAAATTCTCCTCCAGCAAAGACACACAACAAAGAAATCTACTATGAGCCTCAAGTGCTCTATCCTGAAACTTCATAAGCATTCTGCATCCTTCTCTGTTTTTAACATCTATTTTAACATAAAAATGTGATGAAATGCTTACATGTCATGAAAGACGTGTGATACTGAATTGCCGAGTCTCCATATTCTCTGATACACTGCTGCTCAGCCCTGTTGTTTATTCCAGTTTGAGAAGCACGGCTCAATAGATGTTCAACAAATATTTATTGGATGAATATATGATATCCAAATTGGACAATACTAATACTAGGTAACTCTTTCTGGAAATTTATTATTTTGGGTCACAGTCTTCCAAGGGAGCTCACCTTTGTAGGTGGGCAAATGGGGGCTCAGGCATGTAAATGAGCATCACATTATGCTACAAGTAAATAGACTCTTAACAGCCATGCCTCCAAGGGTCTGCAGGCCTACTCCGTTCTGTGAGGATTTGCAGCACTTTCCACCCTGGGCTGTTAGTACTTGAGCAATTCCACTCGACCACTGGACCATGAGCTCCTCCCTTGCAGGACTATGTCTTGATGCCCTCTGTGCACTCGGGGATGACGACATCCCCTCCCACACAGAGGGCTTCCAGGAAATGCTAGAATGAATAAGTGAAAATGTATAAAATGGGGTGCCTGGGTGGCTCAGTCGGTTGAGTGTCCGACTTCGGCTCAGGTCATGATCTCGTGTTCCATGAGTTCAAGCCCCGCGTCAGGCTCTGTGCTGACAGCTCAGAGCCTGGAGCCTGCTTCAGATTCTATGTCTCCTTCTCTCTCTGCCCCTCCCCCGCTCACACCCTGTCCCTCTCTCTCTCTCTCTCTCAAAACATAAATAAACATCAAAAAACATGTTTTTAATGTATAAAATGTATTCTTGACTTTCCAGGCCTGTGTCCTAAGTAAGTCTTCTTTGTGACCTGTGCTAAAATAGTGCTCTTGATGATTAAGTTTCATTGAAAGAAAACCTAATGCTTATATTGCATTGTGAACTCATTATTTCTCAAGACTTTCTCATTGTATTTTTACAATGTTCACTCAGGCAGATCTTCTTTACTTTGGCCAACGTGACTGATTTCCTTTCAACTCTTCGAGAAACCCCCGTGTCCCAGGCCACAGTAATTGTTTCTGCTGGTCTCTGAGAAGGGGCACTTCCTGCTCTGCTGTTCCAGGAACACAACCTGCCTTGGGTCCTGTGGGGATGATCGTAATCTTACAGGTGTAAGAGTGAGTGAGTGTAAACTGGCTCCAGGTAGATATAACGAGAATCCATTGCTAACTATTTGATAGGCACAGAATGAAATTCTACAAGTTAAACTGGTTTTTAAAAACAACTTTATTGAGATACAGTTCACATACCCTAAAATTCCCCTATTTAAAATATATGATTCCATGGCTTTCTGTGTATTCGTAGAGTTGTGCAACCATCACCCCCACCCCCCCCCCCCCCAGTTCTGGAACATTTTCATCACCCCGAAAAGAAAGTTTGTATCTCCTATCCATCACTCCCTAACCTCTCCCCAGGAAACTAGCGTGCACAATGAGAAAGCTCTGTTGCAATTACAAGAAGGTATTTTGTTTGAATATGAGCTAGTCAAGATTATTGTGTTTTCAGGTGACAGAAACCTGAATCATGCTGGCTTGGGCAAATGGGAGGATTTATTGTCTAACAGGTTCCATGGACGCATTGAACAAGCAAACTATGGGAAAGCCATACATGCAGCTGGATCTTAGAAACATAATGAGGGACTTGAACACTTGCCAAGACTGTTCTTTCTTCTCTGCCCTTCTTTTCATGTGGTCATTTTTCCCAGTGCAAAGCACTTTCTTCTGCAAGGTGGGAGACATGCACCATTTCCCTGCCTTACATTGTGTGACATCCACCACCAATGAAACTAATTCCGAAGCCTAAAGCCACCAACACGGACAGAATTCCCATGGAAGACAACAGGCCAGCCTTCAAAAGTCATTAATCTGTGGGATGGGTTTTCATCTGTGGGTGGTGCTGATATTGTGCTTCAAATTGGGTATAACTTATCAAACAGAAGCGCTGGTTGGTGAGACCCAGCATCTGGGTTGCAAATTGAAGATATAAACGTCATAAAAATTAAGATGCATGTTTACTTCACACCATGTCCTTAAAATACAATAACAATCATGATGCAGACATAAAGTATAATAAAATCTGTGTAAGAATAAGGTGAAAAACCAGGATAAAATAAGCAAAGAATGTCAATGCAATCATATGATGGAGTTCTGGTCAATGACATGTAAGCGGAAGCAGTGGGTGCAACTTTGAGGGAATGTCCTTCAAGGGCCATCGTTTCTCCTTCTCCTTCTCCTCTTTCCTTATTCTTGTTGGCTTGACTGAGCATATGAAGTCTGGAGCGGAAGCAGTTATCCTGGGTCATGAAGTGGGATCTGCCCATTGAGGATGGTGAGCTACAAGATAGAGCCTAGGTTCCTGATGACTGTGGAGCCATCAAACGAACCCAGGGTTACTGATGCTGACATTCATGTGAGACAGACAAAACCCCAACTTGTTGAAGGCACTGCTATTTTGGAATTTGTGCCATTTTTGGTCAAGCCTTGGGATGAATCATTGCAATGATATGTTTCCTATTGTGATAATTTCTCAATCTCAGGGGATTGTACTGGCAGGGTGGATAATAACATTTGCAGATAAAGCCTCAAAAAACCTACGTGCTTTCTATGTCCTCTTTCTCAGGAAGTCACTGGAGCAAACCAGTCAAGAGGAAGACATGGAATCCTGGGAACAAGGAGTCCAACACAGAAGAGAGATAAAAGGAGTATCTCCCATGGCGCTGATGGGAAGCTCCGGGACAAGAGCCCCGGAGAAGCCTGGAAGGCAGCCTGCCATGATTGGAGCAGAAGAGTGGAGGGAACCAGGAGAGATGATTCCAGGGGAAGAAGGGAACTGGTAGGATATCTCATGGGTTTGACTCTCAGGAAGTTTTACGACTCTGAGGATAGTTTGGGAATTATCTGTGGTTGTCACAGGTAAGTAAATGAAAAAAAATTAAATCAATCAATTATAAACTAAAGAGGACACAAAAACTATAGGAGAAATAAAATAGAATTGCAGTATTCTACAAGGCTCAGCAGTGACATGATCCTAATACAACAAACACACTGCTAACTTATGAAAAGTTTGTGAAATCACTGTAACAACTGTACTGGATAGAAGGTAAGAATTATGTGTGTGTGCGTGCGTGTGTGTGTGTGTGTGTGTGTATGTATGTGTCTATGTACATAGGGAGAAGAGATTTAAGCCCCCATGTTCTACAATAAAAAAATCAACGGTGTCCAATATCTTTTAAAAAATCAAGAAATAGAAATAGGAAAGTAAATACCAAAAAAACTAGCTAAGGAGTTGAAACTGGTTGCTTCTGAGGGATGCGGATCAAGGGTGGGGAGGGGTGCACCAGGGGAAAGATCTTTTGTCCTTACTATGTGACTCTGATTTTTTATTTTTTTTCAACGTTTTATTTATTTTTGGGACAGAGAGAGACAGAGCATGAACGGGGGAGGGGCAGGGAGAGAGGGAGACACAGAATCAGAAGCAGGCTCCAGGCTCTGAGCCATCAGCCCAGAGCCTGACGCGGGGCTCGAACTCACGGACCGCGAGATCGTGACCTGGCTGAAGTCAGACGCTTAACCGACTGTGCCACCCAGGCGCCCCATGTGACTCTTAAAAACCATATATTCTATTACTTTGATAAGAATAAAGATCAAATTAATGAAATAAAATGATTTGACTATATAATTCCTATGCTCTTTGGAGAGGTTGAGTGAGAATATTGGGAAAAAATAAGAAAAATAATCTGCAAAATAAAATCCTAGTTTAAAATGATTTATGTTGGGGCGCCTGGGTGGCTCAGTCGGTTGAGCGTCCAACTTCAGCTCAGGTCACGATCTCACGGTTCGTGAGTTTGAGCCCCGCATCAGGCTCTGGGCTGATGGCTCAGAGCCTGGAGCCTGCTTCCGATTCTGTGTCTCCCTCTCTCTCTGCCCCTCCCCCATTCATGCTCTGTCTCTCTCTGTCTCAAAAATAAACATTAAAAAAAATTAAAAAAAAAAAGATTTATGTAGCTTTGTCTTTGTTATCTATCCATAAGAAAAAATAGTTTTATCCATTCATTCATCAACAAGTGTCTATTGAGGGCCTGGCATATGCCGCGGTTCATACTGAGTGCCAGGCCTCCAAGGATGAACATGGCAGAGTGCCCACCCCCCCCAGAGTGTATACTCTAATTTTGGTGCTCCTTTCTCTGTTCACTACAAAGTAACTATAGCATTGCTCTTTTCTCAGAGCCTACTTGGGCCAATCATTTTCTATATAGTAACGCAAATCTTCCCAATGACTCTGCAAAGGACACTTTACAGATGAGGAAACTGATGCTCAGGAAGGTTAAATCACTTGCCTAATTTCATTGGAAATCTGGAGTCAAGATCTGAGCCGGGGAGAGACTGATTTAACAACGAATCCTCCCATCACCTTCCCTGACATCCTTGGTGTGGTTAGTGAGGAAATCAGCTTCCATCCATCCAGGGTCTGTTACACACCAGGCACTGGGCAAAGTGCTTTGCATATTTTACACTCATTTGTTTTGACCAATATCCAAGAAGACTCTTTCCTCCTTTGGTGCTGAAAATGCCAGTCACTTGCTCCCCTGGGCTGCCTTGCAGTAAGGGCACGTGGTCTAATCTCCATCAATCAGACTTTGACTTAGGAGCCAGTGATGCCAGAGGAAAAGATGGGAGCGCTTCTTTGGCAGCAGGGAAATGTGCCCCTCAGATCACCCTTCAAGAGAATCTTGCTGTGAGGAGTACAATTAGCAGACAGCCTCTGGCATCCACTGAGGCATTGATTCCATGTCTCTAACCAAGCAACTCCATTCAACAGAGGGGAAAAGGGGTGTACAGGGGGGCTGGGCTATTCCTCTCCCATGCAGGATCCTGAAACAGGCTCCTATTCCATCCGGCTGAGACTTTCGCAGTGGTCACTGCAGTCTTAGGTTCTTCTCACCCCATCCTCCCTCCCACCTGCTCTCTTTTCCTGAGTGTCAGACCTGCACCACCCTCTGAAGGCTCCCTCTGCCTACCCCTGCTCCCTCCCCTGTTGTTTTTCATGAGTATTTCCCTCATAAATATCTATGGGGAAATAGGTTGTATTTATGTAAATGGGTTAGAAAAAAGCTTAGGTTGGAAAGCCACCACCACGGGGCAAAAGCGCCCGGGGTTAGCTAGCGAGATATTATAATGGAATCATGAGTAGCTTGTTACATCACCTGCAGGGAATTACTTTCCATCTGACACCAATGTACTATTGTATTTGGTCACAAACTCCACTTGTCCCCTAGACCCTTTGCTTCTTACACACACAAGTTGATTACTATCTGATTGTTTTCTTCACGTTCACCGTGTGTGTAAGATCTTAAGCACTCAATAAATATGGAGCTGAAACCCCTGTTTGGGGCTTTTGTCTCCTCATAGACGTCAGCCTCTCTCATATTCAATTCTGTGTCTGCTCTCTTCCTGGACAAGCGAGCACCCCAGACGCGTAGTATGCGACAAGTATCTTTCACTTCCAATTCTGTCCTGGTGTGTGCTTCCTCCCTAGGGACATTAACGGACACACCCTCTCTGGAGGTGCTGGCAGATACGACAGCCAGAAAGGGATGATCTGGGGGCCATGGTGGCTCTGATGCCGGTAGCAGGAGCAATTGCAGGATAGTTGGGTTTCCGGCATGGACATGTCAGCGGAGCAACCTGTGGCATCACTGCCCAGGGTAGCAGAGGTTTTCTCCGCACATCAGTAATGCAGTTTGGTTTTTGGCTATTGTTTCCAGAGGGTTAGCTGTGGGCTAGTCTATGAGTGAGCTGGGATTTGAATACGGGTCGGTTTAGCTCTGAAGCCCCATTTAAAAAAATTTTTTAAGTGTTTATTTGTGTTTAAGAGAGAAGGGGGGGGAGAGAGAGAGGGAGGGAGGGAGAATGAGCAGGGGAGGGGCAGAGAGAGAAGGAGACACAGAATCCAAAGCAGGCTCCAGGCTCTGAGCTGTCAGCCCAACATGGAGCTCGAACCCACGGACTGTGAGATCATGACCTGAGCCGAAGTTGGACACTCAACCGACCAAGCCACCCAGGCGCTCCTAAAGCCCCACTCTTAAAAACTGTATTATGGTTCCCATTTTTCCAGTTCAAACGAATGTGATGATTTTATAGGTAACCTTAGTTGAAAATCTGATAGAAGACTCTGGCGATTGAGGAGACTGATTTCCCTAGAGAGTGTTTACTGACCAAATATTCATGAGGGGCAGCATCACAATTCTTAGAGGACAAATTAGTACAAACATCACACTCACATTTTGTAACCTGATTATTCCTCGTTCTCTTTTTTGTGCCTAGAAGGGCACAGGATGAGTGCTCAATGGCATTCCCTTAAATTTTCATACCCACTTAACCAATATGTGGGCATATTGGTTGGGGCAATGCTAGTTCTCTAATGAATAAACCCCAGCATTTCAGTGGCTTAATCACATATACCAGTTCAAGGTTGGTGTTCCCAGTCAATGGACTAGTTTTCCACCTTGTAATGAGTCAAGGACCTAGGCCCCCCTCCTCTTGTGGCTCAGTCTTTCCCTGGGGCCTCATTATCACAAGCAGAAGAGGAGAGAAGGGGAGAGGGCAGCACGTTTCAACCTCCTTGTCTGGCAGTGACACATGTCACTTGGTCACATTCCACTGATGAGAACCAGTCACACAAGACCCCGTGGAGATGCCAGAGAGCTGAGAAGTGCAGCCTCTGGCTAGCAGCTCCTTTCCAGTAACAACACTATCCTACGGACAGCGGAGGACAGACAGGAATGTCTGGTAGATAGCCAACCTTCTCTGCCATGGAGAGCTTCCACTTTGCTTCCATTCAAGGTAAGAAACTTAGTCGTCCAAAGTGGAGAGAGGCAGGCAACGAGTACTCTGTTTCTTCACAGGGACAAGTTGAAGTCAGCTAATCTCAAGTAAAATCCAGTGCCTTGAAGACTTTGGCTAAAGCAAAGCCAAAGATCATCAGCTTCTTAGAGAACTTCATTACTTTTTTCATTTTGTTAGGGACGTGTAAACTCTCTCTTCTCATGTTTTCTAGGTAGGGAATCTGTTTATTGAATACTATCATAAACAAAGCAACCTCAATATCCATCAAAAGGGGAATGGTTAAGTAAATGATATATAACCATCCTATGAAATAACATATGGCCATTTAAAGTCACATTGCAGAAGACTGTTTATGGACAGGAGAAAATATTCTCAATGTATTAGGCAAAAAGAAGCAAATAATCAAAGATAATTAAATAACTACTAATCAATTATTAATTAAAATGTAAAGGACTAACAGAACTATACATTTTCTGTATATGGCATACTCTATGTGTGTGTGTATATATATATATTTATGTGTATATATATATATTTATATGTATATATACATGTACGTGTGTATCCATGCTGTAATAGATTGCATTATTGTTCAAAACCCTTCCTGCCTCTTTTGTACAGACTTTGCCCCACTGAGGTCGGCTTGACCACTGTATTTGCTGAGTGTGATTGTAAGAAATGTGGTTTTCCATGAGACCCACAGATAGACGCTGCTCCTTCAGCCTGAGTCCCAGATTCCTGATGATGGGAAGCCGCCGCAGCCGACCCACCATGGACATGTGATGTGAGGGAGTAATAAACATTTGTCATTGTAAAACATGAACTTGCCTTATATGGAGAAGCACAGACCCTTTTCAAAAAATCATGAGCATAATTGAGAGCTTGAAGTGACATGAAGGACTTTCTTCTTATTTTGGCTCTTCAAAGAAAATCATTTCTGTTTTTTGTTAGACCAGAAGATCTTCATTATTCCATAAAAGTATTATCTTCTAGTAGAGATTTTTGTCTTCTGATAAAAATAGTCTCAATATGCTCAGACTGACCTTGATGTGTTCATGCTCCAAGTAATAGGGAAAGAAGAAAGAAGCAGTGGGCAATGCCATAATGGGCTTCATTCACTTCCATGTAAAATAAGAATGCAAATGGCATTTGGAGGTCAAAGAAGAGATAATGACAAAAATGAAAAGACCATGGCCTTTGAAATTAAATTAAAGCCAGGCAGATTGTAAATACAGAATGTGAGGCAGCAGCAGAGAATTATATATAATAGATGCATTCACAGAGCAGGTCAAACTGAATGGTGCTGATATCAGCTATACAGTAACATATTCTGTATGTGATTAGTAAAAGTTATATAATAACAGTAGTTAAATACCAATGAAATTCAATGGAGAGCAAGCTAATTAAAAGTTCATATAAGCATTCTATTTGACTTATGGTATTTGGGAGTGAAATTAAAAGCAACTTCATAATTAACCTTCTAAGGGAACAATAATTCAAACTACACTTACAAGCTACATAGGAAAGGATCAGGAATCATGATACATTTTCCCACAATGCGCCACAGAGGGACAAAATGGTAAATCAGAAAAATTACTGCAAACACAACCGAAATATTATTATCCCTTTGTAGAGGGTAAGGGGAAAAAAACCTTTGATGAAATTTTCATTGGCATACTGACGCCATTCTTCTCTCTGCAGTTGGAAAAAATTCAGAATATATTGGAGAGTGCCTAGAAAAGGCAATTAACATGAGCTCAGGATGGAGAGGCTATTGATGTAATGGTCAAATGAGTACTTACCTACCATATGCTTAGCATGAGGTCAAATATTATGAAGGAATATACAAACAATAATGCAAGCTACCATTTGTTAAATACCGTGAATACCATAGGCGATGTGCTGAGTGCCTTAGTACAAGGTCTATTTAAACCTCAAGTCAACACTGTGTATAAAGTAGGTGTTTATAGCAAAGACAGACAACTGCTCACCATAACTTGGTTTCTTTCCTTTCTGGGCCCACAGCTAGACTGCATTTTTCCAGATTCTCTTGAAGTTAGCTGTGACCAAACAGTTAAAGAGGAAAAGAAAATACTAAGACTAAAAACTGAGCTCTGAGTGGAAGAGAAAACACAGTGTATCCTTAATAGAAGCAAAGTTTTCCCTAAAGCTTAGCTTTGAAACCTACATGGCACACAGAGCACTAGGTTAGATGCTTTTCATATGGGTGTATGAAAAAAAGGGGGGTGGGAGGGAGGAGAGGGTGGGTGATGGGTATTGAGGAGGGCACCTTTTGGGATGAGCACTGGGTGTTGTATGGAAACCAATTTGTCAATAAATTTCATTAAAAAAAAAATAAATAAATAAAAGAAAAAAAAAGAGAAATAAACCTATGTGGGCAAAAAGGGAGGAAAATGCAGTGTCTGCTGTTTATATTCACTGAAGTCCCTCACATGTTGAAGAATGGCTGATACCAAATGACTGAAACTCAGCCAAAACATTTTTACAAAATAAGATAACCAGAATGAATTGCATTTTCAAAAACTGTCTCCTTTTTTTAAAAAAAAAAAACTATCTTCTTGAGATATAATTCACACACCCATAATTCACCCATTTAACGAGTATTATGCAATATTCTTAGTGTATTCATGGAATTGTGCAACTGCCCCAATCTAAGTTTAGAGTGTTTTATCCCCCCCTTGAAAGAAACATATACCTACTAATTCCCTTTCCTTTGCCACTTGGCCCCCAGCCCTGAGCAACTATTAATTTACTCTTGGTCACCATAAATTTGCCAGTTTGGAAAATTTCATTTAAATGGAATCATACAATATGTGGCTTACATTGTGATTGGCTTCTTTTACTTAGTGTAACGTTTCCAAGCTGTATTCATCGTGTAGCATATATCAGTACTTTATTCCATTATTGCTAAATATTATTCTATTGTTTGGCCATACCACATCTCGTTTATCCATTCAACGGTTGTCGCGCATTTGGGTTTTCCCACTTTTTGGCTATTCTGAATACTGTTTCTGTGAGCATCTGTGTACAAATTCTGCACTTCCATTTTTCTTAGGTATACATACTCAGGAGCAGTGATAGGTCATATGTTAACTCTATTTAGTCATTTGAGAAATTATCAGACTGTTTCCCAAAGTGGCTACGCCATCTTATATTCCCACAGACAATGTAGAAGGGTTCCACTTTCTCCAAATCTTTGCCGATACTTGTTATTGTCTGACTTTTTGATTACAGCCGTATTAGTGAGTGTAAAGGGGCATCTCGTTGTGGTTTTGACTTGCCTTCCCCTAATGAAATGATTTGAATATTTTTTGCCTCTGTTTATTGGCTACTTGCATATGTTCTTTGGAGAAAGGTCTATCACATCTCTTCATCTTTAAATTGGGTTATTTGTCTTTTCACTGTTGACTTGTATTTTTTTTTAAATTTTTTTTCAACGTTTATTTATTTTTGGGACAGAGAGAGACAGAACATGAACGGGGGAGGGGCAGAGAGAGAGGGAGACACAGAATCGGAAACAGGCTCCAGGCTCTGCGCCATCAGCCCAGAGCCTGACGCGGGGCTCGAACTCCCGGACCGCGAGATCGTGACCTGGCTGAAGTCGGACGCTTAACCGACTGCGCCACCCAGGCGCCCCACTTGTATTTTTTTTTAATACATATTCTAGATACCAGTTCCTTACCAGATGTATGACTTGACAACACGGTCTCCTAATATGTACATTGCTTTTCCACTTTTTTTGATAGTGTCCTTTAAAGCACAAAAGCTTTTGGGGTGCCTGGGTGGCTCAGTAGGTTGAGCATCTGACTTTGGGTCAGGTCACAATCTCATGGTTCATGGGTTCAAGCACTTCATCGGGCTCTGTGCTGACAGCTCAGAGCCTGGAGCCTTCTTCGGATTCTGTCTGTCTGTCTGTCTGTCTCTGTCCCTCTTCAGCTTGTGCATGTGCTCTCTCTCTCTCAAAAACAAATAAATAAACATTAAAAAATGGAAAGCCCAAAAGCTTTTAATTTTGATGAGGTCCAACTTACCTCTTACGTCTTTGTTACTTGGGCTTTGGGTGTCATTCTTAAGGATCCACTGCCCAACCTAAGACCCTGAAGATTTACTCTTCTCAGAGTTCTTCTCAGAGTTATAGTTTTATGTCTTACCGTTAGGGCTTTGATCCATTTAGGGTTAGTGTTTGCATATTATGTGAGGTAAGGGTCCTACTTTATTCGTTTTCAGGTGGCTATCCAGTTGTCCTAGAACCATTTGTTGAAGACGATCCGTTTCCCCATGTAATTGTCTTGGCAAGCTTGTTGAAAAGCATCTGACCCCAATGGGAGGATTCCTTTTGGGGCTCTCAGTTCTATTCCATTGATGTATATGCTATCCTTGTGACAGGAGTACTAGGAAGTAACTAAGTGATTTTGGAACTCTTTGCCTAAATCTCCTATGGACTTTTAGCAACAACTGCTCTTAAGGGATTCTGAGGCTTTTAGGCAACTCATCATTGTTTCATTTCAGAGCAAACTTTCCAGCAGTGATAAATGATAAACTCTTCTAAAAAATTAAAGCGAATTAAAATAAATTGCTCTGAGAAGGTTCAAAAAAAATTTCAAGACATTCTGGGGTGTGGTAATATGTGAGCGAGAAACCACCGGCCTTCTTCACTGGCTCCGCTGTTGATTGGAACTCCTCTCCCTTTCCCCTTCGGGATGGGCACTCTCAGACATCATTATTCATGAAGTTCAGGAGGGCAGAGTTTCCACTCACCTCACCTGTTTCCTCTCCCCTGAGCAAGTGTTGCAAGGTCTCTACAAGCCATCGAAAATCCTGGAGCCTCTGGGATTTTCGGACCACCCTTCCAGAGCGCAGTTTGTTTACCGCCCGGCTGAGAAGTAGCTCAATCTCGGGAGGCTAATGCCGCCTCCCAAGCGTTAGCCCCGGCTTAAAGAAGGCCCACGGTCCTGTTGGCACCTGATGGCCCCGGGCGCCGGAGCCCGTCCTGCAGGCCCCCTCCCGTCCAGCCTGCGCCTCGCAGCGCACCACCGTGGGGCTCCTTTTAGACCCCGCACCAGCCGCCCGTCCTCCGGGGCTCCGGCAGCGCTCCATCCCCGCGCTGCTCTGCGGCCGAGCCGGGCAACCCCGCCTTCGCCCCGACAACGGGGTTCCAGGCCCCCGCGAGTCTGCCTGGCGCCACGGCGCGGGGCGGGGGCGGCCGGCCGGGGTGCGGCGGCGGAGCGAGCAGGTGGTGCGGGCCCGGGCAGGCTGGGCTGGGTGTGGTGGGCGGGGGCGGACGCGCAGCGGCCCCACCCTCTCCTGGGCCCGGCCCGGCGCGCGGGCCGCGGGGCTGGAGGGTGGCAGCAGGCTCGGCGAGGGGACGTGCGCGCGGACCCGGCTCCGGAGGACGCGGCGGCGGGCGCGGGGCGTGCGCGGCGGGGCAGGCGCTCGCTGCTTTCTCGGGAAGCGCCGCTGCGCGTCGCGGCCATGTCCTGGCTGTGGCGAGAAATCCTCCTGGAGAGCCTCCTGGGTAAGCTAAGGCCGCCCCCGGGCGCGCGTTCGCGGGGGCCTGCCCCCCACTCGGCCCGGAGCCGCGGCGCTCGGCCGGTTGGCTGGGCTCGGGAGGGAGCGCGCCGCGCGCCCAGGATGCAGAAGTCCTCTGGGAACTTTTGCTACCGCCGTCAAAAAAGACGAGACCTAGACTGAGGTTCGGAAGCCGAGGATTCCGTGGGGGAGACGGTGCCTCCGAGCTCCACTCCACCCTGGGATGGCGCTCTATTCTCCACGTGTCGACCTTGACCCCGCGCGGCTGGGACCGCTCCCGAACCGGCCCCCTCCGCGACCTTTACGTTAGTAAGATTCAGTACTGGACCTTAACTTTCACAAGGAAAGGGGTCCCCGTGTCCCCCAGCGGCTTGAGGTGAGCACGCAGGGAGGCAGCTGCTGCCTGTGTTGGCCCCGCACGAGTGGCCTCGGTGGCGGCTGCACGTTTGGGCATTGCGTGAAAAGCGTCGAACTGGGGTCCCGTGTGCGCACCTCGAAGCTTTGCAAAAAGCCCCAAGGACAATTATTGGGCAATTCTCTCGGAGTCGTGTGACTAAAGTCAGATTTCCCAAATGTTTGGGACAGTGTTATAATCTCGGTGTTCATTATGAAACACTCTTTTCGCTTGGGAGGGGCACCTTCCTAAGAACTTGATTTTCTGGGAGCTGGTAATACTCGGGAGGGTACCCCCCACTGTTTTTTCCCCCTAGCTTCAAATGTGTTAAGTACAGCGGTGTAAAGTGAATTACGTTCAGTAAGTACCCAGGGTGCTAGGTATTCTGTGTACTTGATCTCATTTAATCTTAGCAACTCGGTGAGGTGGCTGAAAGGACTACTTTGCTGGTTCAGAAAGGGAGCCCGAGAAATACCTCGGGAGAAAGTTACTACACGTGATGGTTAGATGGCTACGTTTGGAGCCAGTCTGCGTGGGTTTAAGTTCACTCTGCCGTTTGCCACTTTTTCAACTTTAGACAATTACTTTCTGAATCTCAGAAGTTTTTTTGTTCTTGTTTGTTTTTACGCTTGTGAGAGGGGAGTAAAAAGTGTCCATTTCATAGGACGTGAGCTGTAGGAGGAATAAGATCTCTGTAAATACTTAGCACAGATGCTGCCGCATAGTAAGTGCCCATTAGTTAATTATTGTTGTAGAAGATTATACAGTCAGTAGTTGGCAGAGGTGAACCTGACTCCAGATCCTGGAATTTCACTACGCCATACTGTCTTATAAGGTTAGGTTTAAAAAAGTCTACTTACAAGTAAATGATTGTTGCCTGACTAACCTGCCTTTGGATGTAGTCTGGAGTGGGAGCAAAGGAGGGGCCACCTGGTGTTTGTTCCTTTTTTTTTTTTTTTTTTTGGTAGTTATCTCTACACCCAGCCCAGAGATCAAAAGTGGCATAGTCCTCCTTTTGAGCCAGCTGGACACCCTTGTTAGTTCCTCTTTTTGATTTTCATGATATTGCTCTTTATAGAATGGTTGACTTAGGTAAAAAAATTTTATCAATTTCAACCTAGATGGCTCAAATGAAGAGGTTTCAATAAAGGGACGACCTGTGTGGGTGTGAACAAGGTTAAAGGAATAAACAAGGGGTGTCAAGGGACTCACAACAGCAGGAAGCCATTTTCATCCTGGGACATTCTCTTCTTGTCGGAGGAAGGGGAGGAATTAATTCTGTACAGGAACCCAGTTAGGGTCAGAATCGTGAAGGAGGGTGGTCAGCCGGAGCCCTTACAGTGGAGGGGCAGGGCTACTGTTTGAAACAAAGTCACATTTACACATTCTCCTTAATCATTTTTTTTTTCCTAGGGTATGTTTCTTGGTCTCTCTGCCATGGCCTGGGACCGATGATTTATTACTTTCCCCTGCAAACTCTAGAACTCACTGGGCTTGAAGGTTTTGGCATAGTGTTTCTTTCTCCAATATTCCTAACGCTTACTCCTTTCTGGAAATTGGCTAACAAGAAGTGGATGCTAATCCTGTTGCGGATAATTACTATTGGTAAGATTTAAAAGTGCTTCTTGAAGGTGTTGTGTGTGTGTGTTTGTTTTTTGTTTTTTGTTTTTTGTTTTTTGTTTTTTTTTCAAAATCAAGTGAAAGTATGTACACTGTTCTTTGTATGCTAAATAATTAAATGAAAAACAAAGATCACTCTCTTACTACTGTCTTAAAGAGTTTTACTAGAACTGGAAGACTAGACCAAGAGCCAATGTCTTTTATATTTCTAACTTTTCTGTCAGATCAGAAAAGCCTAAAAAAGTCACTGAAATCAAGAGGGAGAACAGGTCAACTCTTGAAAATTTTGTGTACTTTTTTTCCAACTATGACAGAAAACTCAGCAACCATTAAAATTTGTTGAATGATACTTCATGAAAGTAGGAAAATTATGCCCAATGAACACTATAGTAAACAGAGTCAAACAAATTAGGAAAGATATTTGTAACTCTTTTGTCAAAGGGCTAATATCACTAACATGGAGTTTTTCCAAATCAATAATAAAAAGGAACAACAATTTGATAGATAACAGAGCAAAGGATATGATCAGTTTACTGGGAAAAAATGTAATTTTTTAAATATGTATTTTAAAATTAAAATGTGTAGAATACAACTTACACATACACACATATTTGTATGTAGCTTCATATGCTGGATTGCCAAAGAACAAAGTCGGGTAACACTGTATTGTAAGGATGGGAAAGTGGGTACTCAGACATTGCTGATGGGGATGTAAATTGGCACAAGTTCTGCAGACGATAATTTATCAGCATTTATCAAAATTACAAATACGTATATACCCTTTTGCTCAGCAATTCCATTTCTAGAAATATACCCTACAGATATACTTACATATGGCTTAAAATGGTAAAACTTGGGGCGCCTGAGTGGCACAGTCAGTTGGGCGTCCGACTTCAGCCAGGTCATGATCTCGCGGTCTGTGAGTTTGAGCCCCGTGTCTGGCTCTGGGCTGACGGCTCAGAGCCTGGAGCCTGTTTCAGATTCTGTGTCTCCCTCTCTCTGACCCTCCCCCATTCATGCTCTGTCTCTCCCTGTCTCAAAAAGAAATAAACGTTAAAAAATTTTTTTTTAAAAAATGGTAAAACTATAAGGCTGTTAATCATTATAGCAATATTTGTAATAGCAAGGTTAGAAATAACCTACATGTCCTATATATGGGATTGGTTAAATAAATTATGGTTTTGAAAATTGGAACACTGTAGAATACTGGGCAGCTATATAAAAGAATGAGAACATTATGTAAGGAATGGAATAGTCTTTAAATATATTATTAAGTGAAAAAAAGGAATCACTAAACAGTGTGTGCAGAATACTAACATTTGTGTAAGAAAGTTTAGATGGAAATATATTTAGTTTTTAATGCATTAAATGGCCCTAGAAGGATTTAAAAAAAAACAACAAAATCCCGATAGCATTTTAGTTACTTGAAAATGGTATCTAGACACAGACATAAAAGGGAAGCTTTGCAATACATACCTTTGGTATCTTTTAGATTCTGAATTTGAGTGTGTTATGTCGCCATTAGCAATTATCAATTAAAAATTTTGAATGTACACTTACTGTCCCAAGGAATTGAGATTATTAATATAAATAAATATTGAGAGACCTTGAAGAAGCACTGGGAGTAAAAAAGTAAGAGGGTGGGGTCATGGAAGAAAAGGTTTAGAAAACAAAAACACCAGACTGTGATCTGGTTGAATGTGTAGCTGAAAACTCCAGATGTCTCACTCTTTCTTCTGTTACAATGCAGTGCAGCCGGTTTCTCTGGAGTTTTCCAAGTGGCGTGTATTTCTTCTCTCTGGATACAGTCATTTGACTTTTTTTCAGAAACAGTGACAGGAATTACTATGAAATTGCCTTCTGCTTTTCTGTGGGCCAGTCCCCGAAGAAGGCAGAATGAGGTCAGGGCAGTGAGTTCTGTGGATACCCGCAAGGGTGGAGGACTCGGCTTCTCAAGATCTTGGGCTCCGAAAGGATAGTGATAAAGACCACTGAAAAATGCACCCTTTATGCAGACGACGTCCAGAGAAATGGAAAGACCAATCAAATGTGAAAATGTCAGCTCCAGAAATAATAGAAATGAGGCGTTCTACCCTGAGTTGAGGGTATAGTGGCCCAGCTACACTGCCTTCGGCTTACAGTACCCTCCTAGGAATTACTGTGGCCTGAGTGTTGCAGGCTTCATTTTCTCCTCACGCTCCTTGGTTGGCTTTATGGGAGTGGTCTCGTCAGTGGCACTTCTTTGTTGCCTTTGCTCAATGCTGCCTGTGTCAAGCCTTATCTACAGAGCTATTGACTGAGAGTTACTGGGGTGGTGTTTTGATTGTTTAAATCCACTTCTGGCCCAGTAACTTCTGGTGGCTGTAAGGGATGTTGATATTAATAAGTTTGGGGTGTGTATGGTATTTGGGAAGCTTCCTGTTGTTCCCATTTCACCTCCTTCCTCTCTGCCGATCCATCACTTGAGTTGAGGTGGAGTTCAATTTGAGAAAATGGAGTAGGTAGGAAAGTGATGTCGAGTTTGAGGATGAAGAGACTGTTTTGGCCAGATCCTCTTCTGGGTAGTCACTGAGCTCTGCTGATGCTAGACAGAGGCTGCTGTAAGCCGTGGTTTACCTTAAAACTCCCTTCAGATGCTGCTAAGGAAATGAAACAACTTTGTCTTTAAAGACAAAGTCCTAAGGAATCCTTATATAACGACAGAGAAGATCTGGGTGTTACATGCTATCACCTCATCTGGCACCTCAGATGTTTTGGGTTAATTACTATGTACTTAACAACAAACTAGTTCATATTCCTATTGGTTTAGGTTTTTTCTTGCCTGATAAATTTTGACCCACTAGGATGGCTCTAATCAAAAAGATAGGTAGTGATGAGTGTTGGCAAGAATATGGAGAACTTGAACCCTCACACATGACTGGTAGGAATATAAAATGGTGTAGCTGCTTTTGAAATCAGTTTGGCAGTTCCTTGAAACGTTAAGCAGAGTTCTCATATGACCTATTCCACTTCTCAGTATATACCTGAGAAAAACGAAAACCTATGTTCATATAAGACCTTGTTTGTACACAAATGTTTATAGCAGTATTATTCTTTTTTCAAAAAAAAATACAAATGTTTATTTATTTTTGAAAGAGAGAGAGAGAGAGAGAGAGTGAGCAGGGGAGGGGCAGAGAGAAGGAGACACAGAATCTGAAGCAGGCTCCAGGCTCTGAGCTGTCAGCACAGAGCCCGATGCAGGGCTCGAACTCATGAACTGCGAGATCATGAACTACGCTGAAGTTGCTTAACTGACTGAGCCACCCAGGTGCCTCCAGTGTATGATTTATATATTTATAAATGAATGATAAAATTAATAATTGTCAATGTTTTTTCTGCATCCTGATTTTAAAAAAATAGTGTTCATTTATTTTTGAGAGAGAGAGAGAGCACGCATGCATACAAGCAGGGAAGGGGCAGAGAAAGAGGGAGACACGGAATCCCAAGCAGGCTCCAGGCTCTGAGCTGTCAGCACAGAGCCTGACGTGGGGCTTGAACTCACGAACTGTGAGACCATGACCTGAGCCGAAGTCGGACACTTAACCGACTGAGCCACCCAGGCACCCCTAGCAGCATTATCCTTAGTAGCCAAAGAATGGAAACAACCCAAATGCCCATCACTGATGAATGAATGAAATGTAGTATATCCATGCAGTGGATATGATTCAGCCATAAAAAGGAACGAAGTACTCATACATGCTATAATATGGATAAGCCTTGAAAATATTCTGATTAAGTGGAAGAAGCCAGTCACAGAAGGCTACCTAGTATAGGAGTCCACTGATATGAGATGCCCAGAATGGGAAAAATCTATACGACAGGAAGTAGATTAGTGATTGCCAGGGGCTGGGGCAGTAGGGAGGAGGAAAAGGGAGTTTCTTTTTGGGGTGGTGAAAATATCCTGGAATTAGTGGTAATAGTTGCACAACTTTGTGAATATATTAGAAGCCATTGAATTGTACACTTGAACGTAGTGAACGTATTGTTAAGAATGACATCACAAAAAATTAAAAATTGTTTAATTTATACACACAAGTCCATATTTATCTGTCTGGGTGTAGAGATGGTGTCAGATGCAACAGTTATCGAATGCAGATCATTTTGTTCCAGTGCATGATTGCCGGAAATGTTGAGCTCTCCTTAATTTGTTTGTAGGCAGCATCGCCTCCTTCCAGGCTCCAAATGCCAGAGTTCGGCTAGTGGTCCTTGCCCTTGGAGTGTCTTCCTCGTTGATAGTACAAGCTGTGACATGGTGGACAGGAAGTGGCTTACAAAGGTATGGTATCTTATATCCATCGACAAAGGTTCGTATCTTAAACAAGTGTGATCATTTACCAAAGGGAAAGTTGGGACCAGGAATTTAAGTGATAGTTTTTACTTTGCATACAGCTTCTAGAAGTCTCACTTTTTCCCCCTTTTCACAAAATCGGAATGCGAATACTTGCCATCAGTCTCCACGATGTTTTGAGAATTAGGAAATTGCAACAAGTTGCCTAGGTAATGGGCTTTATAAAGACTGAAGATGAAGGCATGTTCATTACTGAAAATTACCAACAGGGCTACTTTATAGACTCATTCTATGAAACTATGAAATTCACTCTGACCATGGTACATTGAAAGCACATAAAAAGTTATTAAAAATACTTTTGTTCTTACAGGTACCTCAGAATCTGGGGATTCATCTTAGGACAGATTCTTCTTCTTGTTCTCCGCATATGGTACACTTCACTAAATCCAATCTGGAGTTATCAGATGTCCAACAGAGTGATACTGACATTAAGTACCATAGCTACACTTGATCGCATTTACACAGGTAAGCGTACGCCCAATTTATTTAGGGATCTGCTCTCTTGCATAGTTTACTTATATCTGAATGGAACACATCTTGAAAAGATAAGAAGTCTTTCTGCATTTTGCCTCTGTTTCAATTTTTTGCTCCCTCTGAAAGAGTAACCAGCACAGCCAGTGGATTATTATCTAAGCAGAAGGCACCTTTTCCTTGCCAGAACCGAGGATGAAAATAATAAGCCATTTCTGGCTTGTATCAGTGCGGAGTGGGAGAGTAAACCAGGCTTGAGACTCCCAGCTGGCTTTCAGTTTGTCTTTCTCCCCTCTCCCTCTGGATGGGGCTGAGGGATGAGACCCTTCGTCTCTCTTCCTCCACACTGACCCCAGTATATGTCTAACACTGAGAAGTTATTCATGAGCAGGGGCTCTGGGAACTATCTGGGTTTTTTGTTTTTTGTTTCTTTTTTTCTTTTCTGGGAGTCTGAAGATGTTTAAGCTCCAAGTCTGAAGATTGCAAAAGAAAGGAAATCTTGCATATTTGTACCAAATCACCTGTCTCTCTTTGGAGCTGACTTTCTCAGAGACATACACATCCCCAGCTTGCATATTTACCCCATATGCTAACTTGAGATCCTTCTGAAAAGAAGGGAGAAGTGTTACTAGATTCTGGTTAACTTGCACCTGGCTTTTTGTGTGAGTCTCAGTGAGTCACTGTTCTTTTGTCAATACAAGGAGAAATCTCACAGATTAATGGAAGTTTAGAGGGTTTTGGCTCAGCATGAACAAAGTGCTTGTATAACCCGCCTCTCGCCCCAATTTTGGCATGAAACAGGGACAGTGAGAACAAGGGAACATCATTCAAGGATATTGGTCAAGTGACATTACTATTAGAACATTTAGAACTCAGTCTGGTGCCCTAATATGCTTTATGTTTCATAAAACACTAACATTGAAAGGTGGAAACTCAGGCAGCAAATTTCACAGGTACAGGCTGATAAGGATCTGAACTTCAGGGTATCATTTACATTTCCTGACTTGAGTTTTCTTTTTTCTCACCTCTGTTTTAATTTATGTGACCCAGTTGTTGGTCCCTTCCTGTTTTTGCCCCGTACCTCATTTACAAAACCCCAGACTCCTCATCAGTTTCCCCAGAATATCAGATCACACCAGGCAATTTTGTAGTTTTCGTGAAGATTTGCTGGGTCCTGGGAGAGGGGTCCCCGACCAGAGTCCACAGCAGTGGTGCTCCGCAAATTCAGTTTAGGTCTCCCTCTTCCCCACCCAAAGACTGCTCAGTCTCTAGGCCCTGGCCTCCTTTGTCTTCACCACCCTTCCCATCATCCCTGTGGGTCACAGCTCTGCTTCTCTCCCTCTGACTCCTTTATTGGCAGAATGGCTTTCCTCCTCCTCATGAAACAGACCTTAAGACTTTCTTCTGTCCTGCAGAGAGCTTCCCAGTAGCACGGGCCATCAGCCCAGCAGGCTGTCTGTTCTTACAAAGACATTCTCCTGCCAGCATTTTCTCCGGTTGTTGCGTTTTTGTGTGTGAAGTCATTGATGCAGTGAAATGAGACCTCTTGGTGAAACAGCCCTGGGAAGTAGGGAATAGTTAGGGACACAGGTGGTGGAGTTGGTCTGCCTAAGCTCTCTTTACCAGCTGTATGATCTTGGACAAGTGACTTGTTCTCTCTGGGCCTCAGTTTTTGGATCTACTAAATGGGTCTAGTAACATAGGTTACCTTGTAAAGTTGTTGCGAGGATTAAATGAGTTCCTATCAAAGGCTAGGAAGAGACCTGAAACTCAGGAACTGCTCAGTAAGTGTACGACTATTACCCTGGGTGCACAGTGGGGTAGGTGAGAGCCCTCTTTGGGGGTGGGGGGAAGGCGGGGACATGGCCTGGTGTTCTGGGGGAAGGCGGGGACATGGCCTGGTGTCCTGAATATGTTCCACTCAAGTAGGACTGCATCTGTTCCCTCAACATACCAGTCACTTTTCCTGTATATGTATATATATTTTAATTTTTTTTTGACGTTTATTTTTGAGACAGAGAGAGACAGAGCATGAACAGGGGAGGGTCAGAGAGAGGGAGACACAGAATCTGAAACAGGCTCCAGGCTCTGAGCTGTCAGCACAGAGCCTGACGTGGGGCTCAAACTCACGGACTGCGAGATCATGACCTGAGCCAACGTAGGCCACTTAACCGACTGAGCCACCCAGGTGCCCCTTCCTGTATATGTTTTTGTTCACACTGTTAACTTCACATGAAGTAGAGAACTCACTGCATTTTCCCTTGTGAAATCCCAAAATGCTTGGTTCTCCCCAAAGCATTCCTGATCTAGCCTGCCTGAAATCATCTCTCACACCAACTAGCTCTCAGCACGTTCCGCTTTGTATTACAGTGCCACATCTCGTCTTCCCTTCTAAAATAAGCTCCTTGAAGCCAGATACCATTTCTTGCTTGCTGCAAGTCTGTGAAATATAGAGGGTACATTTTCATGTAATTGACCATTTCCCATTTTTTATCCTAGATGGCGACTGCAGTAAGCCAGAGGGGAAAAATACTGGAGTGGCAGTCAAGGGCGTGGCCTCCAGACCTACCTGGTGCCTGGCAGGGGCTGCCTTTGGCAGTCTCGTGTTCCTCACCCACTGGATTTTTGGAGAGGTCTCGCTTGTTTCCAGATGGGCCGTGAGTGGGCACCCCCATCCAGGACCAGATCCTAACCCATTTGGGTGAGTGTCGGTTTGGAAGCCCTCAAGGAATTGGCTATTAAAGTTGAAGGAAGAAATACTTCTTTTGTTGAGCAGCTAGATCTGCGCCAGCCAGGTATTTCATATTCCACTTTCCCTAGATAGCAACAATGTTGCATGACGTTACTGCGTACTGTGGAGGGTGTTTGTCCCGGTGCTGAAGAGTTGCTAGAAAGCAGACGATGGAGGGCTGAAGGTTGTGCCCGGCCAAGTAAGGTTTTGGGAGCTCCTGCTTGGGTGCTCTGAAGAGTTTCCACATGGGGGAGCATTCTCAGGGGCAGAGAAGACATGCTGTTGCCATTTCCTTCAGACCCCTCCTTACTTACGGGCATTTGATGGGACGAGACCACGGTGCCCTGATGAGAGAAAACAGGTTGGCAGCCTGGGCATCGATCTCTATTCTCTGCGAGGGAGGGACGCCCAGAGAGATCTCTGCATCCTGTGATATTTTGGGACTTGCTCCAACCATGGGGCACCCAGGGAGTCAGCAGTCTTGAGATTAAGTGTCGGAACCAGCATATGCCTGGTCCTCATTAACCCCGTCTCTACCCTTTGGGATATGTCTTTCCTCCTGTGTTCAGGCCCAGCCTTTCATGTACAAAGATTGGAGGAACCTTTAAAACATCTGCCTCAGATAACTGTTTGCTCTTACAGTGTGGAGGTTCCCACATTTGGCAAATGCCTGGTGGATCCTTCCCCAGCAGACATGAGAGCATACCCCCAGGTGTCCAGGTCTGGACTCAGAAGTCCCCAGTCCCCAAACACGTTCGTCTTCCTCCATGCCTTGCTTCACCCTTCCTAGCTATCACTCCGTCATCCAAGCCAGAAACCAGGAACCAGAAACCATCCCAGCCAGAAACTCCTACAACTGTGTCTTTCTCATTTTCTGTGTCTATTTGGCATTAAGTCTAGTCAATTCTACTACTTCTCTCAGATCTATCCCTTCCCCTGCGATCCCCACCCTATCTGCCTCTGTGGAGCCCTCACCATCTTTCATCTAGGCTTCCTCTCTTGCCTCTTCATGGTCTCTCTTCAGTGTGGCCTTCTCTGCACTGCCCCCACTAGCCCCGCCCCCAGTGAACTCTCCGGAAATGCACATCTAACTCCATCACTCCCTGGCTTAGAACCTTTAAGTGGTGTTTCCATACGAGGTCATGTGAGACAGGATCTGTTCCCCTACCCCTCTTACTTTTACAGACACTTCCTACCTTATCCTCATGCTTCATCTGGGCTGAAATCACTTCCAGTTTCCTAGAAGTGCTGGACTGTTCCAGGCCTTTGTCTGCAAGTATGTGCTCTTCCCTCTGTCTGGCTGCCTTCTATGCCTTGGTGTCCTGGCAAGCTCTTGCTCACCCCTCTAAACCCAGCTCAAGCATCTGCTCTGTGAAGTCTTCTCTGATTATCCCAAGGGTTCCTTTATGCTACATACTACCTTAAATTCCACCCTTACCCTCTTCTGTCTTTTATTATTATTGTGTATTACAATTTTAAAAAACATTACAGTTAGGGGCGCTTGGGTGGCTCAGCCAGTTAGTTAAGCATCTGACTTAGGCTCAGGTCATAATCTCACAGTACGTGGGCTCGAGCCCTACATCGGGCTCTATGCTGGCAGCTTGGAGCCTGGAGCCTGGAGCCTGCTTCAAATTCTGTATCTCTCTCTGTTCCTCCCCCATTCGTGCTCTGTCTCTCTCTCTCTCTCTCCTTCAAAAATAAATAAAAACATTAATAAAAAAAATTTAAAAAAGACCATTACAGTTATTTTAGATCTTCCTGCTAGACAGTAAGCAACTTGAGGGCAGGGAATGGGAAAAAGAACTACTATTTATGATTTAACTCTGTCAGGCATGGAGCCAGGAAGTTTCCATATGTTAGCTCATTCACAGTTTGTATCTTTTGATCCTGGATGCCTTCGCATATTTGGGAGGAAGGGAAAGAAGGAAGAAAGGCACAAAGGAAGAGAAGGGAAGGGGTTTCTTCCCATGCATCAAAGCTTTGTTTCGAAAATTCCCTTTAAAAATAGGCATTGGTTATATGAAACAGCAAAGGGAGAATTGGGCCAGGACCCCGAGGCCAGGCTTGAGGGCTGGAGTCCTGCTCAGCCAACAGTAACTCATCATTCGACTGTGGACGAGTCACGTCGTGTCCCTGGCTTTGTTTTTCTCACCTGTAGAATGAGGGGCTTTTTTGGTAGACGTGTTGTAATTCTGTCTGTTGAAGGGAGGCATTGAAGATGGAGATGTAGCTCATGGGACCAGCATTTCCCCAACTGTGTTCTGTGGGACACTGGTGTCTTGGGATGTTGATAGATACCCTGAGAGAAAAAGGCAACTGTCTCCTAAATCTGCACTTCGTATTCCTCTCTTTGTGATTCACAATGCACATCCGCAGACGAGAGACCTCCTGGGAGTTTCTCAAACTTATTTGAAAATAGAATTCCCGGGCACCTGGTTGGCTCAGTTGGTTAAACATCCGACTCTCGATTTTGGCTCAGGTCATGAGTTTACCGTCGTGAGATGGGGCCCCACGTAGGGCTCCTAAGCTCCGCTGAGCATGGAGCCTGCTTGAGATTCTCTCTCCCTGTCTCTCTCGCTCTGCTCCCCCCCGCCAACTTGTGTGCGCTCTCTTTCTCCCTCCAAAAAAAAAAAAAAAAAAAAAAGTAGAATTCCTCTTTTAGAACACCTGTTAACATCTCATAAAATTAGTGTTTCTCAGAACCCTGCTGGAGAAATGTTGCATTAGGCTTTCATGAGTCATGACCATCGTAGTAGAAATCGCTTTCTAAAATCCATAAGAGATTGCATCCCAGGTAAGTGTTGATGTGGTAAAGAGGTGAGGGATGGGAGAAGGGTGAGGGAGGGGCCCAGAGCGTACTGACGGGACGTTGGGAAGCCGAAGGATCAGTGCTGATGGTAGACCCCGAGAGAATGAGGGAGCTAGATAAACTGTGTCTTCCTCATGCTTCCAGTTTCCCATCAGCCCGCCCCAGTGCTCCCGGCCTTGGGACTCTTACCACTAGTGCTTTCCGCCTTCTGATATCCTGAATTATTTATTAATTGTGTTTACTGTCTGTTCCTCCCTCACTGGAATGGGAGCCCTCGGGAGGAAAGGGATGTTTGTTCATGGATGTATCCCAAGCCCCTAGAACACAGCCTGCACATAGTAGGTCCTCGTAAACATTTGTCGTTGAATTGGGGATACAAAAAAATCAACAGTGTCCTCCACCGCCTTTTTTCACATCTGGTCTTCTGTAGACCCAGGGTGATCCTTCACCTTGGAAGTGGGGGTGGGCAGGATAGTAGCCGAGAGCCTCACTCCAGGGCCTGATGACCTTTTTTGGTTTCTGAGTCCTAGCAGGGCTGCTGTGTATGACCTCCGACAGGTTATTTAAGTGCTCTTTCCCCCAGTGTCTGCCTCTGCAAAATGGGAATAATAAGAGCATCTACCTTAGAGACTTGGGAAGATTGAGAGCCTAATAAGATGCAGAAGTCTCTTTTTTTTTTTTTAACGTTTATTTATTCTTGAGACAGAGAGAGACAGAGCATGAACGGGGGAGGGCTAGAGAGAGAGAGGGAGACACAGAATCTGAAACAGGCTTCAGGCTCTGAGCCATCAGCCCAGAGCCTGACGCAGGGCTCGAACTCACAGACCGTGAGATCGTGACCCGGGCTGAAGTCGGACGCTCAACTGACTGAGCCACCCAGGCGCCCCAAGATGCAAAAGTCTTAAAGCAGTGCATGGGAGGTAGTAAGTGCTGTGTTTTTTAGCTTAGTTTATGTTGTAGCTATTTAATTGAGTGCCACGTGGTAGCTATTATTGCTTCTGGATATTCCCCTAAAGTGGAGTTACATTTTTTGATTCCTCCTCCTGCAAGTTTTTGCCGAAGTAGCAAAAGAATGAAGCAGTTTGTGGTTGTTTTAAAACTCACACAACTGTCGATTATTTATACAGTTGACAGCAGTCCCAGAAAGGCCCAGACTGTTTTGAGGCAGAGGAAGGAAAAAGAGGCAAACTAAATAGAAACGATTCCCAGTGACTTTTTCTCTTTGTCTTCGGCAGAGTTGTCACATGTCACATGTTACAGGGCCAATATGGGCTATAATAGTCTGAGAATACTCAATCGCCGTGAAAGATCGAAGATATCATTTATTTCAAGTCTGAGTTGCTATTACTTCAGTGTTCTTTTTTCTTGATTTTTGATGTTTGTTTATTTTAAAAACGTTTAATGTTTATTTTTGAGAGACAGAGAGAGACAGAATGGGAGTGAGGGAGGAACAGAGAGAGAGAGGGAGACACAGAATCTGAAGCAGACTCCAGGCCCTGAGCTGTCAGCACAGAGCCCGATGTGGGGCTCAAACTCACAAGCAGTGAGACCATGACCTGAGCCGAAGTTGGATGCGCCACCCGGGTGCCCCAATGTTTTATTTATTTTTGAGAGAGAGAGGGAAAGAGAGAGAGCACGTGCCCACATGCGTGCACACCTGAGCTGGGGAGTGGCAGTAAAAGAGTGGGAGACACAGAATCCAAAGCAGGCTCCAGGCTCTGAGCTGTCAGCACAGAGTCCGGCTGGGGAATCGAACTCCGGAATGGTGAGGTCATGACCTGGGCTGAGGTTGGACACTTAACCGACTGAGCCACCCGGCTACCCCTCAATGTTCTGACTGGATATAATATTGGTTTTCAATGAGCTCTCATTATCTCACTGGGTTTTTTCACACTCATATTATCTCTTGGATGTACCCAGAGGTAGGAGATGTATTTTCTATTTGGGACAATAAAATATTAATGATGGTAGATGTCCTACAGCACATTATTTTCTTACAGAGGTGCAGTTCTGCTGAGCTTGGCGAGCGGATTGATGCTCTCAGCTTGTTCATGGTTTCCTGGTACCAGTTTACTCTGGTGGGTCACAGGTACGTGGGTTTACCTGTACGTGTCTGTGCCCGGCATTCCGCTCAGTTGACAATTTACTTCCTCCTCCTTCATTACCTCTCTCCTCCTATAGCGGCCATACTGCCACCTCACGGTGCTCACATACTCTCCCCCATCTCCCAAACAAGGCATGTGTGTCAGTAGCAGTTTTTTTTAAGTTTATTTATTTATTCTGAGAGAGAGGGAGAGAGAGTGCGTGCGCCTGAGGGCGGAAGGGCAGAGAGAAAGAATCCCAAGCAGGCTCCGCGCTGTCAGCACAGAGCCCGTCTTAGGGCTCAAACTCAAGAACTGTGAGATCATGACCTGAGCCGAAATCAAGAGTCAGAGGCTTAGCCGACCCAGCTACCCAGGCGCCCCTGTTTCTACTGCAGGTCTGAGAAGATGGAAGTCAGACATTACCGCATTGCCAGACCTCTTGCCCTCTCCAAGATTCCCTGCTTCTCTGGTTTTCAGGAATGCCCTCCTGAGCTTCTCACCTCTCGACTTACCTTTGGGGTCCACGTTTGCTTATTCAAGGCTGGGACCCTCCACTCCCAGTCACACTGGTTAGGATTACAGGATATTGATGGAAGCCATCATATGTTAGGAGCAACTACTTATTTTTATGATTGACTATTTTATTACTATGCCTGAATTACATCACTCCTCTCCCTTCCCCTTAAAAGGCAGAAAGTGGTTAGAGTTGGTTTTAGTGTTCAATAAAAAACTCCGCACTCTGTAACAGAGCAGTGAACTTGGTCTCTGTGAAGAGAGATGCCCTCTTACATGTTCATTAACCAGGTGATTCAGAGTGTTGCACTGGATGCCCTGTGTGGGTTCGAGACTGTGGATTGGTAATAGAAGGTGTGGATCGACGAACGTAATGAGGAAATTTCTTTACGTCCTAAGTGCCGTTACTCTTGGATGGAGACATATGTGTAATTCATTTTTTTAAAACTATATTTTAATGTTTATTTATTTTTGAGAGAGACAGAGACAGAGTGTGAGCAGGGAAGGGGCAGAGAGAGAGGGAGACATAGAATCTGAAGCGGGCTCCAGGCTCTGAGTTATCAGCACAGAGCCTGACGCAAGGCTCGAACCCGCAAACTATGAGATCTTGACCTGAGCCAAAGTGGGACGCTTAACCGACTAAGCCACCCAGGCGCCCTGACATATGTGTAATTTGAATAGATTGGCTCATTTAATGAAGTTAGCCAGGTCCTCGTCGTCCTGGAGCGTCACGAGCAAAGTGTTGTAGTCGTGTTGAGCCCTTTTTACTTGCACATGTGTTTTGTGGTAGGCATTCTCTATGGCGTCTGTGGAAGTTAGTATGAATAGAATTTAAGAGTAACCTTTCTTATCAGAGAGATGCCTCATGAGATTCCTCAAGAAAAGGGCCAGATACTTTTGTAAATGCTGAGTTTGCAATGAGCATATATAGCTTCTTAATCTCTATGCAGTTGGGGAAAGGAACATGAAATACATCGGAGGTTTGTTCAGCCCTGATGTCATGCCTATTTTCATGGAATATAAGGAAAATGCTTACTGGGTAGGTAATTGGCAGCTTAATTTTAAACATGGAAAACTGGGGGCCCCAGAAACCTACATTGTCAGTTAAAAGACAGAAAAGCTGTGAACCTATAGTGTTATGCTTATACTTATTTCCCGAGATAAGTAGAGTCAAACCTAATGTAGTTTTGCTGTCTCTCTGAAGTGTTAAAAAGTAGTTTAAAAGACTTCAGGGCCAAGCAGATTTGAAGCTTCTAATGGGCTTTAAATCTTGGTGGCAATTAAATTACTAAAATCAAAGTTCTATTAAAAGAAAAAACAGATGTGCCAAACGTATTGATAGGACCCCGGTGTATTTTACAGTGTTCCTATAATTTTATTGTATGAAAAATCTGATCTATTGAAAACTAACATGTTAGTTATTATAAATAGTACTGGAATATTCAGTTACTATTAATTCTGCTTGGTGTCGTGGCACCTGGGTGGCCCAGTCAGTTAGGCATCCGACTCTTGATTTCGGCTCAGGTCATGATCTCATGGTTCGTGGCCTTGGGCCCTGCATCAGGCTCTGAGCTGGAAGTGCAGAACCTGCTTGAGATTCTCTCTCTCTTCTTCTCTCTCTCTGCCCCTCCCCTGATTGCTCTCTCTCTAAAGTAAATAAACTTAAAAAAATAATTCTGCTTGGTGTCTTAGATGTTGTAAAGATTTGGAGGACGTTATTTGGAAGGACTCAGTCTCCAACACAAAACAGTTAAGGTATAGAGGTAAGTGAAGAAGGCAAAGTGACCAACAGTGTGGGTCATATGCCACCACTGGTATAGAGGTTCCTGGTGGCTCAGTCAGTTAAGCGTCCGACTTTAGCTCAGGTCACGATCTTGCGGTCCGTGAGTTCGAGCCCCACGTCGGGCTCTGGGCTGACAGCTCGGAGCCTGGAGTCTGCTTCCGGTTTTGTGTCTCCCTCTCTCTCTGCCCCTCCCCCATTCATGCTCTGTCTCTCCCTGTCTCAAAAATAAATAAACGTTAAAAAAATATATATATATATAGCCTATTTAAAAATATAAATTAAAAATAAAAACAGTAATAGTCAAGGGAATTTGAGAAGATGTTTTCTTTCCCTCCAGACAATTCTTTGTAATAGAAACAACAAAGTCATTCTAATGTCTTTCGTTTGGAATATGAACTCAGGAATCATTGTTTTTAAAAAATAGCCTTTGTAAGCTGGTAAACAGGAAAAAGTCACTCTCACTAATCATTAGAAAAGTGAAACTCAAAATGTGATACTGTTCTCATCTTTAATTTGGTAAAGATTTTTAGAAAGGAATAATTCTGCAGGGTTCAAAAGGTGAGACTTCTGGCAAGTCTTTTTTTTTTTTTTTTTTTACAGTTTATTTATTTATTATTTACTTGGGGAGGGGGGAGGGAGGAGTAGGGGATGGGCAGAGAGAGAGAAGGAGAGAGAGAAACCCAAGCAGGTTCCGTGCTGTTAGCACAAAGCCTGATGCAGGGCTCGAATTCACGAACTGTGAGATCGTGACCTAAGTTGAAACCAGGAGTCAGATGCTCAACTAACTGAGCATCCAGGTGCCCCAGCAAGGTTTCTTAACCTTTCACAAAAGCAGTTGCCCATAATTAATGATTCTTTAAAATGCTTTTACCTCCTAACACAGTACTTATACTTCAAAAAAAAATTTTTTTTAGTGTTTATTTTTGAGAGAGAGAGAGACAGAGGATGAGTGGGTGGGGGAGGGACAGAGAGAGAGAGCGCACAAGAGAGACAGAATTCGAAGCAGGGTCCAGGCTCTGAGCTGTCAGCACAGAGCCTGATGCAGGGCTCGAACTTGTGAACCGTGAGATCATGACCTGAGGTGAAGTCGGACACTTAACCGACTGAGCCACCCAGGCACCCCAGTACTTGTACTTTTTAGACTCTTTTTAAAGGACTATTTTAAGGAAATGAGTGGAGATGTAGTAAGAGATTATTAACAAAAGAAAGATATTCCTCACAGCATTGGAAGCTTCATAAATGGCCAACAATAAGAAAATGGTTGCTTGTATTGTGGATTATCTACTGGATGGTATATATGCATAAAAATGATTTAGAAAAAAACACGAATAATGTGAGAAGATGTTCTCAGTATAATGTTACATAAAAAGAAGAATATAATCTTCAACAAGTGGTATTGTTCCGTTAGTATAAAAATATTTTCATATGTACATAAAACAAGACTTAAGGGAAAATACATAGGAGTACTGGCTGTGATCAGCTCAGTCTTAGACAATTCTTTTTTTTTTTTTTTGGCAATTCTTTTTTTTTTTTTTTTTTCCAACGTTTATTTATTTTTGGGACAGAGAGGGACAGAGCATGAACAGGGGAGGGGCAGAGAGAGAGGGAGACACAGAATCGGAAGCAGGCTCCAGGCTCCGAGCCATCAGCCCAGAGCCTGACGCGGGGCTCGAACTCACGGACTGCGAGATCGTGACCTGGCTGAAGTCGGACGCTTAACCGACTGCGCCACCCAGGCGCCCCAACAATTCTTAATTGCTTCTTTACAGTTCTGTATTTTTAAAATTTCTACGGTAACTGGTCATTACATTTATTTATTTCAAAATGAAAAAAATTTTTGTTATGAAAATAGCCATTATGAAATCTAAGTATTTTAAGGTCTCACTGTGAGGTTAAACTCTGTGGGTTGTAGAGGGCTCTGGAATCTGGTCCTCACGTTGATCTTAGCGATGATCTTGAAGCAGGGGTGGGGAGGATAGGCGGTTACGTGGCACTGCCCTGTCGTGGTACAAGTAGAACTTCCTGATGGATGGGCACCACGGGGCACCAAGAGGCTGGCTGGAACCACTTCCTGTTCCTTACTCCTTTTCTGCAGTTCTCACCCCAGCAGCGAGGAGCCTGCGGGAGACGTCCTTGAAGGGTGGGTCACACTTCTAACAAAATTGACTGAATTGTCTATAAAAAGTCATATTCTGTAGAAAGGTGTTACACAGGTGGCTTGAAAGTGGGGTGCCATGAGACCCTGATGTGCTGTTTCAGAACTGATTTCCCAGGAATTGGGACGAACGTTATACTCTCAGGTTTAGCTCAGCAAACTAGCAAACATTTACTAAGTGCCTGCTGTGGCCTGGGCATGTGGCATAGACTTCAACACCTACCAGGCTATTGGGTAACGAATGAACTGACTGCAGCATTGCTAAAGCAGCAAGCCCACTAACCCTCCCTCAGTCACATCTTTTGGGGATGTGAGCTTGGGAAAGCCAACTTACATATTGTAGGACAAGGGGCAGCGTTTAAGTGGATGGAAAGTCCTCAAGAAAATTCCTTAACAAAAATGTTCTAGAAGCCGCGCTGACCTTATGTGTTTTCCAATGTCCTGGATCCGGCTGGTTAAATTAAATGGACACAGTTTTGGTATTACAGAAAACTTCACTTTAGAAGTTTATTTTGTTTTGTTTTGCTATTAGGGTCTTAACACAAATAAGCTAAAAATGCCATTTCATTCCCCCTGCCTTTCCGGAAGAAATAGCCCTGAGATTTACTAGATTCACACTCTGCCTCCACCTGTGCAAGTAACTAGCCGCATGACCTTGAGCAAATCCCGTTAACCTCGCTAGACCTCAGTTTCTCATCAGTCTGGAAATTGGACCAGGATGCCCTCGAGGTCCCTTCTGGCTCTGAATAGCTAGCTATAAATTGGTCATCCTATGAGCCCATTATTCCTTTTTTTTTTTTTTTTTTTTAAGAAAATGGGAGAGACTCTTCTGCTTTTCCTGTCTGATTCTTTTCTTTCTCTGTCACAAACAGGAGCAACTTCAGCTGCGGGCCTTCTTTACCTCCCCACATGGGCAGCTGCCGTTTCTGGCTGTGTGCTTGCTGTCTTCACAGCGTCCATGTGGCCTCAAGTGCTTGGACATCTTATTAGCTCAGGGTCGGGCCCTGGGAAAGCCATGACCATTGCCATGGTATTTTATCTCCTGGAGATACTTTTCTGTGCATGGTGCACGGCTTTTAAGTTTGTTCCAGGAGGTGTCTACGCTAGAGAAAGATCTGATTTGCTTTTGGGTGAGTATATTTGAAAGGTCTGGATTAAAGTAACTGCTTGAAAATACCCGTCAGGCTGACTAGGATTTAGCACTTTATGTGACCTACTTTAAATAGGATAATTGTGTCTTTTTTTAATTATTATTAAAATAGACTCTCTTGATAAAAATAAAACAACTGGAGGAATGTCTAAATTACTACTTAAAAGATTTCTTAATTCATCAGTGAGTTTCAGTAATACTCATTACTGTAAAGGCCTTTTAGGTAAATCAGTTGTAAAAAAACAAACAAACCCAAGTTTAATCCTGAGTAAAGTATAAAGAGGTACTATGTAACAGTTGTATTACACGATAGGCTAGGAAAAGTATGATCATGACGCTCATGTTGCTACTTGAGTGCTGCTCATAAACGTATAAAGAAATTGGGATTTTTCTGGTTCTCCCAAGTCTTACCGGTGATTTTTATTTACCATATTTTTAACCAATAAAATATATTATATATATATGAATCTTAGTCTAAATGATAAATTCCCAAATCATAGGATAAATATTTTCCATGCACCCAATTAAAATTTCGTAGACTTAGCTCAGTTGAGTATTTCAAAAATTGCCTTCTGGCAGTGATGAAATTACTGATGTATACAGGCATCCACAAATCAAATGTTGCCTATCATTTTAGTTTAAGTAAAACATGTCAAATGCTTCCAGGATAAAAATTGTGAAAAATTCAGGAGACAAAACATGTCAGTTAGGGATTCGGTTCTTTTGTGTTCACAAATGCAGTTTTCGCTTTGTTCGTTCGTTCATTCAAAAAAAATCTTGGGTGCCTGTATCTTCCAGACACAGTGCCATTTGCTGGAGATTTAAGAGACATAGGGTCCTTGCCCATCTGGCACTTGTAGTAGGGGAAACACCATACATAAAATTAGACAAATCCTTACAGAATTATGGTTGGGGGTGAGGGCTGCACAGAGGTCTAGGCTTCTACCTGTCCGTCCCCCTGTGCCCTTGGTATTTTTACGGTAACTGTACGTTTTCGCATAAACTTTTCTACTCCCTGAGCTAGACATCTAGCAAGACAGGCTGATTTGGAAGATATGTTTTTTTAAATTATATGAAATATTTTAAAACAGCTGAGAATTTGCTATTTCGGGTAAACACCCATGCACTCATCCAGCTGGAGGCATAAATTGCTGCATTTCCTTTGCAAGAACCTTGGCTTTGCAAACTTTGTGTTTCTTCTGGTTTCTTTCAGGTGTGTGTACTCTGTCCTGCTCTATCTCCTTGTCCAATGCCCTGCTTTTTCCTTACTCCAGCTTGCTTAGGGGTCTGCCATGTGGAGAAAACGAACAACAGTAAGAGCCATTCTAAGCATATGTTTATTTCTTCAGAATGTTACGAAGTTGTGCTTTTTGAGTGCTTGCTGCCCCTGAAACTGCAGAGAGTGCTTTTTTTTTTTAAAGCTGCATACAACTAAACATTTTTTTAAGTAAGACTGCCATACTGATAGGGCCACAAAAACTAAGGAGAGTTGGTAATGCTCAGTGTAGCTTTTAATACAATTGAAAAGAATCTGTATTGAATCAGAAACTAGCAATAAACTTCCTGTCAAGGTTACTCCAGCTATTTCCTGAAAATTGCATATAATGTTTTTTTGTTAGCCTTCTGCCTAAGCTTAACTTCTGCTTGACATTTTCTAACTTACATACCGTTCAATCATTCTGTTTCCATTCTCATTGTATACAACTTCAGAAGTATGTAAACTTTACATATAAGTTACATCGTAATGCATCCGAATGGAGCTTGTCTTGATTGGCCTTATTGGCACGTGTGGTTGGTTCTAGCGTGCATCGGCACGTGTGGTTGGTTCTAGCGTGCATCCACTGTGAGGACCCACATCCCAAGCCAGAATTATTGTCCCAGACACGGCTGTAGTAAGAGTTCACCTATCTTCCTTTCGAGTTCCTCAACCTGGTGCATTTGAGGTCTTTTCAACGGAGAAAACTCAGTCCCTAGGGCAGTTCAAAAGGCGCCTTTCTCTTGGGCTCCACCCTCCTCTGCAAAATCGACAGCGATACCCATTACCAACCTAACAACGAAGAAACACTCAGGAAATTAAAAGACATTCCTCATCAAGAAAACGCTGGAGTCTTCTCATTTGAAGCAGGGTTCCTAGAACCTCCCGTCCCCCCAATTTCTTATGATCAATTCCAATTATCAAAAAACACTGCTGGAGTAATTGCTTAGGTACTGAGATAAATTAACACAATCACTGAATTTTCTGGGTATGTCCACTGAAATGAAATCTAGGAACCTGAAATTTACCATTGGGAGGATTTTTGGATTAGAATGTAATACATTCTTGCTTTCTCTTTTAACAGGGACAGTGATGCTAATTATTGGACTAAATATGCTATTTAGTCCTAAGAAAAGCCTTGACTTTCTTCAAACAAAAAACAGTCCTAAAGTGCTTTTCAGAAAGAGTGAAAAATATATGAAACTTTGTAAGTTTTGCTTTCTTTTTTTAAATCACTTAATTGTAATAACATTTCAAACATGTATGAAATTAAAGAGTATAGTGCACCCGCATATGCCCCCTTCACCCAGTTTCAAGAATCACTAACATTTTGCCAGTATCCTTAACAGCTGTCTTCCTTACTTGTTTTGGTGAAACACTTTGAAGCAAATCTCTGGTAGCCTCTCATGTCAAGCACAAATACTCTGTTGTTAGTTTTGCTTCACTTCTCATGTAGATAAGATTAGTTAACAGGTAGAATTTCCAAGATGCTTTGTTCTCATTAGAACTATTTTCTATTTCAAACTATTTATTTAATTTCTTGTTCTTTTTTGGGAGCTTAAATATGTTAACATTGGGAATACTGATGAACTGGAAACTCAAACATGAAGTCAGTTTACTATTCAATCTGACTGATTTCAAATGAACTAGATTAAATAGAAATGTTTATTGAAAGGATTGCATTTGCAGGTAGTGTATTAGGATACAATACACTACCGAACTACGTAGCATTATGTCGGATGTAAAGGCATGTAAAAACAGGTCTCCACCCTGAGTGACTTGATACTTGTATAAAGAAGACAAAATATTAGTGTGAAGAGATAGAAAACAAGCTAAATAAAGTTTCAATGTATTTCTGAAAGAAATGCCACAAAGCAGCACCACCATTATGTAAACACCTTCATACTGTTCCATCATAATTTGAAAAGATTGTACTAAACTTTAGGGGATGTTTTCAAAATTTAGAGTTTTGTTTTATTGCTCTTATGTTTTAGGTAGGTCTCTTAAACTAAGGTCGGCAGGTTTTGTTTGCTTATTTTTAATACTTTTTTTTAATGTTTATTTTTGTGAGAGAGAGAGAGAGAGCACAAACGGGGTAGGGCAGAGAGAGAGAGGGAGGGACAGAATCTGAATCAGGCTCCAGGCTCTGAATTGTCTGCACAGAGCTCGGTGCAGGGCTCAAACTCAGGAACCGGGAGATCATGACCTGAGCCGAAGTCAGACGCTTATTTAACCAGCTGAGCCATCCAGGCACCCCTTGTTTGTTTATTTTTAATCCTGACAATCTTTGTCTCTATTGTTGCTGTTGTTGTTAGTAGTAGTAGTAAGAGTATTAAGAACCATAATTCTTTAGTTCATTCATCAAACTGAGGCATTTGGAACAGTTTATTTACAAAGTTATTTAGACAGTTTTGTGTAAATTTTAAAAGTGGACTTTATTTTTTAGAGCCGCTTTTGGTTTGAGCAGAAAGTATAGAGGTTCCCCATATACCCTCTGGCCCCACAGACACACAGCCTCCCCCACTACCAGTAACCACCAGAGTTTATTATTACATTTATTATAACTGAGGAATGTATACTGACACATCACTGTCACCCAAAGTCCCTAGTTTACTTTAGGGCTCACTCTTGGTATTGTATGTTCTGTGGGTTTTGATGAATGTATAATGAAATGTATTCACCATCATAGCATCGTACAGAGTGATTTACCGCCTTAAAATCCTGTGCCCTGCCTGTTCATCGTTCCCTGCCTCTACCAATGGCAACTACTTTGTCTTTAAAAAAAAGAAAAGAATAGACTTTATTTTTTAGAACAGTTTTAGATTTACAGATATATTGGGCAGGAAGTATAGAGTTCCTTCTCATACACCCCCTCACACCCCCACCTCCACAGTTTCCACCATTATTAACATCTTGCATTAGTGTGGTGTATTTGTTACGACTGATGAGCCGATACTGAGTCCATAGTTTACATTAGAGTTCACTCTCTGTTGTATGTTCTGTGGGTTTTAACAAAGGTATAATGACATCTAGCCACCATCACAGTATCCTGCAGAATAGGTTCGCTTCCTTAAACCTCCCCTGTGCTGCACCTGTTTATCCTTCCCTCCTTCCTCCAAACCCTGGCAACTACCCATCTTTTTACAGCCTCCATTGTGCCTGTTCTAGACTGTCAGTCTCGCCTTTTAACTTGAAAATGTAATTTATTTTTGTTGTGATTGCTCATGCATTATGATTTATTTCTGTCATCTTACTTTGCTTTTGCTTTTTCTACTTTAAGTAGATTTCCCCCTATTTTTCTTCTTGCTTGCTTTTGCATGGATTGGGTTTTCCTTTTCTCTTTTTCTTATCCTCCGCCTCCCTACTCCTCTTTCTAGTTTGGAAATTATATCTTCACTTTCTGCTCTTTTAGTACTTGGATGTTATTTTTTTTCTCTGCACATGAAAGATACTACTCTGTTATCTGGCTTTAGGTTTTGCTATTGGGAAGTCAGCTGTCGGTGTAATCTTTGCTCCTTTGGAAATAATCTGTCTTTTTTGCCTGGCAGCGCTTAACGATTTCTCTTTGTTTTGGTGTTCCAGAGTTTCCCTGTGATATGTTGGATGTGGATTCCTGCTTCTGCACTCCCCCTCCCCTTCTTCCCTCCACCTTGCTTGTTAGTGTTTGGGCTTTCTGAATCTGAAGAGTCATGTCTTATATCACCTGTGGAAAATTCTCAGTTTTATTTCTGCAAATATTGCTGTTTTTCCATTCTTTCTCTTTTTCCTTTTTGAATCCAGTTGGATTGTGTTGGATCTTCTTATTATCTCTCCATGTCCCTTAACCTCTTCCATATTATCTACCTTTGTTTTTAAGCCGTCCCTTGCACTAATTCTCTATTCAGCTTTGTCTGCTGCTACTTATCTTGTCCACTGAGTTTGTAGTTTTATTTCTAGAAGTCTATTTTATTTCTTCACACATGTTCCTGATCATCCTATTGAATAACCGCTTTTATTTTTCTAAACCTGTTAAGCATCCTTATTTTATATTCTGATTCTAGAAGTTTCAACATCTGAAGTATTCGTGGGTTTGATTCTACAGGATCATTTTTTTGCCTGCTGGAGTCTGCCCATGGAGACTTGTTTTCTTGTGTATTATTTCTTGTACATACTTATGATTTATTTTTACCTTAAGCTCATGGTCCTTGGAACATTTCAGGGAAGATTCCCTGAAGCCTGAGTTTCAAGTATGGGTTGTACATGCATGTCGCATATGAAAATTAACCCAGGAATCAGACATTTCTCCTTTGCACAAAATCCTTGCCTAATAGATTTAATAATTTCATAAAATTATTTTTTATTCAAGTATAATTAACGTACAGTGCTATATTAGTTCTAGGTGTACAATATAATGATTTAGCAATTCTTTTTTTTTTTTTTAACATTTATTTATTTTTGAGACAGAGAGAGACAGAGCATGAACGGGGGAGGGGCAGAGAGAGAGGGAGACACAGAACCGGAAGCAGGCTCCAGGCTCTGAGCCATCAGCCCAGAGCCCGACGCGGGTCTCGAACTCACGGACCGCGAGATCGTGACCTGAGCTGAAGTCAGATGCTTAACCGACTAAGCCACCCAGGTGCCCCAGCAATTCTTTATATTACACAGTGCTCATCACAAGAGTATGCTTAATCCCTTTCACCTATTTCATCCATCCCCCACCCACCTCTCCTCTGGTAACTATCAGTGTGTTCTCTATAGTTGAGAGTCTGTTTTTTGGTTTGTCTCTTTTTTCTTGATTTGTTCTTGTTAAATTCCACATGTGAGTGAAATCGTATGGTATTTGTCTTTTTCTGACTGACTCATTTCACTTAGCATCAAACTCTCTACATCCATCCATGTTGTTGCAAATGGCAAGATTTCATTTTTTTTTATGGCTGAGTAATATTCCATGGTGTATATATACCACATCTTCTTTATCCATTCATCTATGCAAGTTGGTACAGCTACTGTGGAAAACGGTATGGAGGTTCTTCAAAAAATTAAAAATAGAATGACCATATATATGGTCCAGTAATTCCTTTTCTGGATATTTACCCAAATAGAATGAAAACATGAATTTGGAAAGATCTATGCACCCCTCTGTTTATTGCAGCATTATTTATTTATTTTTAAATTATTTTTTAAATGTTTATTTATTGTTGAGAGAGACAGAGTGTGAGCGGGGGAGGGGCAGAGAGAAAGAGGGAGACACAGAATCCGAAGCAGGCTCCAGGTTCCGAGCTGTCAGCACAGAGCCTGACACGGGGCTCGAACTCAAACTGTGAGATTGTGACCTGAGCTGAAGTCGGACGCTTAGCCGACTGAGCCACTCAGCCGCCCCTATTGCAGCATTATTTAAAAAATTGTTTATAAAAAGACAAACTTAGTTTCTTTTAAAAAGTATTTCTTCTTTTTGTTTAGTTTTGTGGCTGCTTGTTGGTGTGGGGCTACTGGGATTAGGACTACGGCATAAAACCTATGAGAGGAAATTGGGCAAAGGGGTAAGTAATGAAAAATTTGGATATAGAATGTTATGTGTTATGTACGTATATGCATATATTTATACACTTTATCATTGTGTTTGAACTGTAGATCTGGATCTCATGACTTCAGGGCCCTGAACCCCATTTCTTTAACCCTTAGGTCACAGGCTAATAATATAATGGAATTATTTCATGAAGTTGGGTTCTTGGGACAGGATAGACCCGTTTATTAAAGGCAAGCTGCTCAAAATTTTGTTGTATGACGTTATCTTTGCCATTCTATCATTTAATATATCTAAACTATGAAGTAAAGAACTACTTTATAATGGGCTTTTTTTATGGGCAGATATTGCTGAAGGCAACAATATGAGAGCCTTTGATTTAAAAACAATCTTCTAGATAATTCTTGATTTTGAAGATTATGGGTAGTTTGTGTATTGATGAGTCATGGAAGTTTTCCTGTTCTTCCTTTCCCTGCTTGCGGTCGACAGGTTTAAATGTTTTATTGTCCCCTTCTCTTCTAGATAGGTGGGTAGAAGAAAAAGTAAGTTATTGCCATGTTGTGCTTGCTTTCTGCGCTGATGAAGTGTGATGTGCTTCATAATGCAGTTAGAATTACAGTTTTGGCTAAAACAGAATTTGAGGGTCAGCTCTGAATTTTAGTAATCTGCATCAACCAGGCAAATTTTTCATGAAAATAAAAAGCTATACTGAGCACGGAGAGCATGCGTCTCCTATTTACCTTTGCACGTCCAGCACCTGACAAAGGGCTTGCCACACACTCAGAACTCAGTAATGGTTTCTTAGTAAGTGAATAATTCATTACGTGGTCCCTTTCTTTTGTCCTTTGTTACTTGTTATCATTGCAGCATGTCGGTCAAATGAAGATACCTAATCTTCCTCTTTTCAAAAGGAGTCATTTCAGTTAGATTTAATACCTGTTCTTTTCATTCTTTCCTTCCTTCCTTCATTCATCTGATAAATGCATACTGAATGTCTCCTGTGTGCCTGGTTCCCGGGGTACAGACATAAACAATTTGGACAAGACCCCTGCCCTCATGGAGTTTACATTCTAGTAGGGAAGAAAGACGGTATTCAGAGGAGGAAATAGACTGTCACTTTAGATCAGGCTGCTTGGAAGCAAAGAGGATTAGGGAGTAGAGAGTAACGGGACTGGGTGGTTAGAGAAGGCTGCTCTGAGGAGGTGATATTTGAGTGGAGACTTGAAAGCTGAGATGAAGCCAGTTAATCACAGAGCTAGGGGTAAAGGATTCAGGCAGAGGGCACGTGTGTAAAGGGCTGAGGGGAAACGGGTGGGGCATGTTTGAGGCCCACCAAGGTGGCTGGTGCAGCTGAAGCTTAGTGAGTAAGGGGAAGAGTCACAGAAGATGAGGATGGGGAGGCCGGGAAGGGTCACATCATACAGGGCCTTACAGAGCACAGTGAGGTGTCCTGATTTTAGTTTTCTTTCAGTAGAAGCCATAGGGTGTTTCAAGCAGGAACATGAAGAAATGTGAGAGCAGGTTGGCTGCTCTGTGAAGAATGGATTGTAGAGTAGAAGCAAGGAGATAAGTGACAAGGCATTTTCAGTCATCCAAGAGAGAGACTATGGAGGTTTGGATGGGTGCGGTGGCAGTGCCATTGGAGACAAGTGGGCAGACTTAGAGGATAGACTTGATCCTCGAACAGTGTGGATTTGAACTGTGCTGATCCACTTACATGCAGATCTTTTCTCAATCAGTATACTGGAGGGGCGCCTGGGTGGCTTAGTCGGTTCAGTGTCCGACTTCGGCTCAGGCCGTGATCTCACGGCTCGTGGGTTTGAGCCCCGCAGCGGGCTCTGTGCTGATAGCTCGGAGCCTGGAGCCTGCTTTGGGTTCTGTGTCTGCCTCTCTCTCTGCCCCTCCCCCACTCACATTCTGTCTCTGTCTCTCTCAAAAATAAATAAACATAAAAAAAAAAAAAAGAAAGTATACTGGAGGTTTGTGACAATTTGCAAATACTTGCAGGCCACCCACACAATGTAGAAATAGTGAAAAAATTAAGAAAAAGGTGTGTTGTGAATGCGGAATATATACGTAGAGACTGGTCTGTTTTGTCATTTACTACCAGAAAGTGTCAGTAGATTTATTATCAAAAGTTACAATGTACTGAAACTTACATACACACACACACACACACACACACACAGACTGCACCTGGCTACCTGGCTCGTTTGCAGTGGAGAGAAATGTAAACATACAGATGCAATATTAAATCATAACTGCATCAAATTACCCGTAGTCCATACTGTACTACCGCACCTCCTGCGGCTATCGCGGCGAGCTCAAGCGTCGTATCAGTTTAAAACTCGGTGTGATGCTGATCTCCAGGTGAGCAGTTTGTCCCTAGTAAATTTCATATTACAGTAAAAAGTGATCTCTCGTGGTTCCCAGGTGGTTTTGATTGTAAACAATACTGTAGACCTTGAACATCAACATGGGACTCATATGAAGTGCCTCTAGTGGTGCTAGAAGTGCTCCCAAGAAGCAGAGAAAAGTCATGACCAGAAAGCGTTGAATTGCTTGATATCCTGTAGATTGGGGTCTGCAGCTACATTCACCAGCCGTCTTGAAATAAAAGATCCAGTGTAAAAAGAAAAAGGAAAAAAGAAAAGGAGATTCATGAAGCTGTCGCTGCGGCCACACCAGCAGGCGTGAAAACCTCACACTTTTTTTTGCGAAATACCTTTCTATGTCATACTGAAAATGCAGCTTTTAGGTAGGTGTGGGATTGCTGTAAGAGAGGCATACCTATAGACTCCATTACGACTTGAGAAAAAGCGAGATCATTATGTAACAACTTAGCGCAAAAGGCAGGGGAAGGATCTAAAGCTGGGGAATTTAACTTTAGAAAGGTTTTGGCTTAAAAACTGTCAAGATAACAGGAGAAGCAGCTTCTGCCCACCAGGGGGCAGCAGAGAGTTCCCAGACCCCATTAAGGAAATCATTGAGGAGAAAGGATATTAGCCTGAACAGGTTTTTCTTGCAGAGGAAAGGGCCCTATTGTGGAAAAAAATGCCACAAAAGACACCTGTTTGTATGGAAAAAAAGCGAGCACTAGGATCTAAGGTAGAAGGGATGTGCTAACTCCACTGTTCTGTGCCAATGCAGTGGATTTATTATCAGGGCTGTCTTTATCTATAAAGCTGCTAACCCTGAGCCTTGAAGGGAAAAAGATAAACACCAGCTACCAGTCTTTTGATTGTATAACATGGAGGCCTGGACAATGAGAACCCTTTTTCTGGATTAGTTCCATTAATGCTTTGTCCCTGAAGTCAGGAAGTACCTTGCCAGCAAGGACTGCCTTTTGTAGTTCTTTTGATATGAGACAATGCCCCTGACCACCCAGGATCCCATGAGTTCAACACCAAAGGCATCAAAGTGCTCTACTTGCCCTCAGGCACAACTTTGCTGATTCCGCCTCTAGATCGGTGAGTTCTCTGGCCCTTTAAGGCTCATTACACACAATATTCTATGAAAGAATTGTCAGTGCTGTGGAGGAGAGCCCTGACAGATAGAACATCATGAAAGTCTGGAAGAATTACATCACTGAAGATGCCGTTGTTTACAAGAAGTCACGAAAGCCATCAAGCTCGAGACAATAAATCCCTAATGGAGAAAACTGTGCCCAGATGTTGTGCATGACTTCACAGGATTTATGACAGAGCCAATCAAGGGAATCACGAAAGGGACTGTGGATAATGGCAAAAAAAAGTGGAGGCTGAAGCGTTTCAAGATACGGATCTTAGAGAACTTCAAGAGGTAACAGACACCACACCAGAGGAATGAACAGATGACCCACTGGAGATGAGTGCTTCCAAACCAGAGCCAGATGATGAGGAAGATGTAGAGGACGCAGTGTCAGAAGACAAACTGACATTAGACAGTCTAGCAGAAGGGGTCCAATGAGTCAAGACTGCTTTTGACTTCTTTTGCGACACGGACCCTTCTACGATAAGGGCACCGAACCTAAAGCACACGGTGGAAGAAGGACTGGTACCATGTAGAAACATTTTTAGAGACATGAAAACGCAAAAGAAGTCAGACAGAAATTACGGTGCATTTCCAGAAAGGCATACCAAGTGTGCCTGCTTCTCCTGCCTCCCCTTCCTCTTCCTCCACCTCTTCTCCTCTGGCACCCCTGAGACAACAAGACCACCCGCCCGCCCCTTCCTCTTCCTCCTCAGTCTACTCAACATGAACACAATGAGGATGAAGACCTTGATGATGATCCACTTGCACTTTATGAATTGTAAGTAATCATCACGCTGTACACCTAATAAACCTGTCTGTTGTGTGTGTGTGTCTTTGTGAAAATCTACCACCTGTACGGCAAGAACTGTTTAGACATTTGGTGTCCCTGTCATCAAAGTATTCACCATGCAGAACACTCTGTGCAAGACTCCCATGGAGGTGGACAGCCTATCCTTACGTAGGCATAAGGTGAGTGTATGTAATGTAAAATTAATCACGTCTTAGTTTTCCCACTGTTTTATAACTCTGCTTTCAAAGACTTATATTAGCATATAGTATGCCTCTCTCTTATAATTGGAGAAACTGTGTATCAGCCTATCATTACAGACAAGTGGTTAAAAAAAATGGAACAGTGTTTCCAAAATTGCATTATAACGATGACTATAATACTGTATGCCATAAAAATTTTTTAATGATTCATTCATTAATTGTATAGGCTAGGCTAGCATGAAGCTGTCATATCGATTATACTAGGTTACCATAAAGCAAACATATTGCTGCTTCTTCATTATCAATGCATGAATTGTTATAGCTGGAAGTAAATATGAATTTCTTTTTCACATCATCCTTCTTTTTTTTATCTAAAAAAATTTTTTTAATGTTTATGTCTGAGACAGAGAGAGAGCATGAGTGGGGGAGGGACAGAGAGAGAGGGAGACCCAGAATCGGAAGCAGGCTCCAGGCTCTGAGCTGTCAGCACAGAGCCTGACGCGGGGCTCGAACTCACAGACTGTGAGATCATGACCTGAGCCAAAGTCGGTTGCTCAACCAACTGAGCCACCCAGGCACCCCTCACCTCATCTTTTCATTTTTGATGTCTGCTCTTAGTAATATGTATAATACCTATAGTGTTTTGTATCATATAAGACCATGTTGATATAGACACAAGACACACAAGATTCATCTTGTAAACAGATGATACAAACTTACAGCATCGATAACTGCTGCACACTACTGTAAATATGTCTTGTTTTCCCTATGATTTTCTAAATAACATTTTCTTTTCTCTAGGTTATATTTATTATAAGAATACCTTACATAATACATGTATACAATGTATAAAATGTGTGTCAGTCGACTGTTATGTTATTGGTAAGGCTTCCAGTCAGCCGTAGGCTATTAGTAGTTAAGGTTTTGGGGAATCAAAAGTTATACATGGATTTTCAATTGTGCAGGGAGACAGAGCCCCTAACTCTCGTGTTGTTCCAGAGTCAAAGGTATTCTGAAAGAGTTGACAGGATTTCCTGATGGATTAGATGTTGCTCGATAAAGAGAAGGAAGAAATCAAGAATGACTTTGATGTCTTTGGCTTGAGCAACTGGATGGAGGGTGGTGGCGTTTACTGACATGGGAAGAATGAGAGAATAATAGGTTTTGGAGTGGTAAAATCCAGAGTTAATTATAGTTACATAGTTACATGAAAAGGGATAGTGTAATGAATATAATCATGCCTCTTGAAATCCCTGATGATGGCTCCTTTCTCTCTATATGGCATTCACTAAACTGAATAATTTTCCTTGCATGAAGATGAAAAGCCCAGCTTACTGCTGGTAGCATACCAAGTCACCAGTGTTTACATGGTGGCATTCCGTTGCAAGAGGTTGCTACTTATCATCCTCCCAACTTCAACCTGTATGGTTCACTCGAAGTTGCTTTTCCAGTTGCGGTGATAGATTTGTTCTAATGCAGCCATACTATTCCTCAGGATCCCTGTTATAGATCAGTGAGGTATTTGCTTAAGATGGATGGTGAGGGTTGGGCAGTGATTCTCTGACTGAGCCCATGAGCCCAAAAGATGAACTCTCAAAGGCGGCTGTGCTCCTGAATATTGGCTTTGTCAGTGCCATAGAGGAGTAACAATGTGTATAACTCAGAATGAGCAGGCTGCTTTACAAATACGTGGAAGGACTCTGTATATCCCTCTGTGATCTCATTCTTCTCCTGTGCAAGGGTTACCTCCATCTGGAATATGGTGTTTATCATTTTTCATACATTTCTTTATATTGTGCTTACCTATGAGATAACCCCCGACAGTATCGTTTGTTCCGTGTTTTCAACTTCACCTATATGACATTTGACATATACATTCTGCAACTTATTACTTAAAATCACTTTCATGAGATTCATCCCTGTCTCATTTATTAGGGCTGGGTAGTATTCCATTGTAGGTCTGTGACACCATTTATTTATCCATTTTCCTATTTTTCCTATTGAAACAACAGCCAGGTTGCTTCTAATTTTTTGCTATTATAAATGATGCTTATTATAAATGCTCACTTTCCAAATATTCCTCCTCACTTCCAAGCTTAAGCTGGAAGCTCATAGAAGATTTATTATTAGAATATCGCCTAGCAAATAGCTCCCTGTTTTATGAATTAAATGTGGGAAAATTCACCAAGAAAATTCCTTTGCTGAAATATGAATTTTGGTAGAGAGAGGTGGAGAAAGCTGGGTGATTGGAACCGCCATTGTTCCTAGTCATTGTAAATTACCATTAAAATTACTCCTCAGGGACCAGCCACAGAGGTCTCTGCTGCCATCTGGCCTTTTCGGTTTGGCTATGACAATGAAGGATGGTCCAATCTAGAAGGATCGGCTCAGCTGCTCAGTCAAACAGGTAAGCCTTTTACCGGAATTAGTTCCAGGTTTTGAGAAACTGCTGTTGTTATTTTTATTTTGAACGAGATCATAAGGAACAGGAGGAGGCTTTGCTGGATCATAAACTAATCTCATAAAAAGGCTTCATTTTGGTAGGCAGCTGCAGAAGGATTAAGCTACCATAACCACATCTGTCTTTGAGAGCAGTCAATTCAGTTGATCCTGAACAAAGCCTCACACTGAGTATCTGCAGGGAATTCTTGTCAGGCCCCTGCTCCAAGAGATACTCTTCCTGGTGCTTTCTGTTGCTTGGGGACCCACCATGGGGGACCCAAAAGCAGTCGGATCAAAAGGCAGAATGGGTCAGAGTGAGGGCTCATTTGTGAAGCACATTGCTTTCAAGAGCCTAAGGGCCAGTTTTAAAGTTTCTGTGCCCTGGGGTGCGCCTCTTTGTATGAAGCATCCTTTAAAAGGTGCGGGTATTTGGTTCTTAGATCAACTTTGTGGAACGTGGAGCAAGGTTTGTGAGGGTCTAAACTGTTCTGGTTGCTCCTAATGATAAGCATGTCCCCTGAGACATACTTATGCTGAGAGTCTATATGATTCTAATGCCAGTAAGGAATTTCCGTGGCCTTTCTTCTTGACTATAGGCCCTGCGGGACAGCTGGTCCGAGTCAGAGAAAACCAGTAAACTTACTTCTGTGCCAATACCATGGAAGTGTTTTCCCAGGAATAAAATGCTGTTACATACCACTTTGTATTTCTGAACATAAGTTGCGTATTTGAAACAAACATTATGCTCATTTGAAATCTTGGGAAAGATGTTAAAAATATTTGAAAATGTAAAAGATACATTTTCATCCTTTTCTGTGTTTTCTCCAGGTGTCCCATGTTTTAATTACATTCTAAACATGGGAAGACTCCTCTTATGGCTCAGGCCTGACCCATTTCACTTTAGTGACTCATTAGAAATTACTTTGTTTTTTGATTTATGAGGAAAGGCAAAGGGTTGAAGAAGAAAGTTTTACTAACTGTTTTTGCATAGCTGTGGTTAATCACTACATGCTTTTTTTTTTTTTTCTGAATAGGTGCAGATTTCATAACAATTTTGGAGAGTGATGCTTCTAAGCCCTATATTGGGAACAATGACTTAACCATGTGGCTAGGGGAGAAGTTGGGTTTCTATACCGACTTTGGCCCAAGCACAAGGGATCACACGTGGGGGTGAGTGTACTTTGGGAACACAGCCCTGAAGACCAGGAAGCTTGGGCTTAGAGCGGAAGGTTGATGTTCTCATTCCTTTGTCCTATGAATATGCCTTAGGGGTGCTTCCTGGGAGGGATGAGAAGGTGCTGAAGATAGCATATTCCGTGACTGTTTTTCATGGTGGCCCAGCTGCTGGATTTTTTCAGTTCTTCAGCATTATAAACCATTCAGTGTAGGAGCTGAGGGTTAGCTAAGCGTGTCTGACCTGGATGCTGTCCTCACGGGGCTTACATTCTGGTGTGAAGAAACAGAAAATCAATATGTACACATGGAAATAAATAGGAATTTGACATCGTGATAAGGGCTATGTAGAAAAGGAACATGACTGGGTAGGAGGGGCAGGGGATGCTGAGGGATGGTCAGGAAGGTCTCTTTGCAGACCTCACCATGAGGAGGACCCAGGACCTAGCCGTGGGCAGTGCTGAGGGAACTGCCAGTGCAAAGACTTGAGGCAGGGTTAGGCTTGGTGGGCCTGAATGTGGACACTGAGGGGGAACCAGTAAGAGATGAGGTCAAGGGCAGGCCCTTGATCTTAGAAAGTCACATAATCCATGCTGGGGACTGAGGAATTCAATTTTGACGGGAAACCATTGGCTGCATTTTAAATGGGAGCCATCTGATCTGATTTACATTTCAAAAAGATCCTTCTAGCTGTTCCTAGAACAGCTCGTTGGGGGCAAGGATGGGAGCGAGCAGGGAGACAGGTGATGAGGTAGGTGCACTAGCACAGGTGAGAGATGACAGTAGGAGCCGTGGTCATGGGGAGAAGGGGGGTGGGCAAATTTAAGACCTACTTTGGAACAGAGCTGACAGGACTTACTGATGGTTTAGATGTCAGGGGCCAGGAAGTGATAAAAGACAACATCTATGTTTGTTACCCAAATACCTGATAGGACATGTTGTTTAATGGGACGAGGACAACTAGGCAGAGCAGACAGATTGTGCTAAATTTGAGATGCCTGTGGACAGTCAAGTGACATCTAGTAGGATGTTCTGTGCAGCATGGAGGGCCAAGTGGGACAGGGTAAGCTGGACATGTGCACAGATTCAGGTGACATCACTGTAGAGGTCATCCTGTTGGAGGGGCTCCATGAGGGGCCAGAGAGAGTGCATGCAGCCAGGGACCAGGGAAGAGACCTGGCTGAGGTCTGAGCTCTGCTCATCCTTTTTATATATAGTTCTTTGACTTAGAGTGAGGTAGAACATGTTTTCATATCTTTATTGGACAGTTTATAATTCCTAATTTTGTAAATTGTTACTTTGTGTCCTTGCTGGCAGGATTGTACATTCCCAAATGTGTTGATTAATATTAGAACTATTTATGCAAATATGTTGCCAGAGTAACAATTTAAGGAAAATAGATTTTGTGTATTGCTAACTCTGCCCTTTTTGTGTCTCCATAGTATTTAATAAAACGGAGTTGATGGCATTGTGCTTAGCGACATAAAGAGATATGCTAAATAGCAGAGATGCAATGTATTGTCTCAGACAGCCATATTAGTGCTTTGAGCACATCCCTTTTTAACACATGTGCTTAGTCCTGTCTCCATGATATGGTGGGACCAATAATGATGCACATGTTTCTTTTCATTCCAATGCAGGATTATGGTTTTGTCCCGATACCCAATTGTGAAGTCAGAGCACCACCTTCTTCCATCACCAGAGGGCGAGATCGCACCAGCTATAACAATGACTGTTAACATCTCGGACAAACTGGTGGATTTTGTCGTGACACATTTTGGGAATCATGAGTGGGTTTCTTTGGTCTTTCTAATAGTACACAAATGCCAAGAAATATTATTAGTACATTACTTTGATTTCAACGCAGTGACTTTTCTTTTTTTTTTCCTCCCAAAGTATTTTTCCTTATGTAGCTGGTTTTAAAAAATGAAGCATAAAACATTTGTGGGTGGTCCTTAGAGATGGTACGGGACAGCAATGATGGCTGTGTTAGCCAGCAATGGCCGAGCAGGTGCTGTGCTAAGTACATTATTGCATTTAGTCTTTACTCTGTATAATGTTAGTACCATTATAGCCCCATTTTACAGATAAAGACTGTGGACTGAGAGAGGTTAGATGACTAGTCTGAGAGTGTCACCCAGTGAGGCATTAGGTAGACCTAACTCAGAGCCTGCCTGTACTTGGGACCATGTAGTAAACCGGACTACAGAAAAATGAAATATTCTTTTCCTACAGGATTATTACAGTTGGAAGTACTGTTAGGATTTGAGGGTACTAAATGATACTCTGTTTTCCTCATGTTTTCAGAGTCCACTGATGGGTAGGTAGAGGAATTTGGCAGGGACATCAAAGTATCTCTTAATTCTGATAAACTTATGTGGATGGCATGGCTTAGTTGTGTCTATGTGGACCTGCTAATTCATCCGCCAATAATACATGAAACTGCCCCAAAGCAGCCGACCCACCAGCAGGTGCAATGTCTGCCTTGTCAAACTCTCCCCTTGGTAGAGAGAATATCCCAGAAATACCCTGTCTGCAAACTGGCAGGCTCCAAGGAGAAGAGAGAGGAAGGACTTGAGACAAGCATGCCCAGTTAATTCTGCCAAACTCAACTAGTTAGGAAAGTTTTCCCCAAGTGTAAAAGGTGGGAGATAGAGGCCAGACATGGTTTTCTAAGCAAGTCCTTCTATAAGGAGACATGAGGAATGGGGAATGAATTTTATCCCCAAAGGATAACATTTACAACCAGTGACTTAGTACTGAATAAATCATGAATGATGCTAACAATGTAATCTAAAAACAAAGATAAAAGTATATAATTTGTACTCTGCCATACTAAACATTCTGTAATAATAATTGAAAACGGTAACATAAAGTACTATAATACAGGGCATATAGGTCCTATCCACGTTCATGACAAGAGGCCACAGAGCTTTGAAGTCACATACAGTACATTAGAACAACATGGTTGTACTATAAGTTTCACCTAAACAAAACTAATGTGTCTGCTACCTTTATTTTCCTGTTACCTCGCTTTTTTCTCACAGCATCATGTGGCTCTGTGAAGGTATACTTGAATATTTTCTGAACGAAATCAGACTTAGCAATACAAACAAACCATCCAAATGTAATTATGTGAGCCATTCACTCACCAGACTCTTGCTTGTCTTAGAAATAAAAAGGGTGTTCAGAGGACAGATGATATAGATGATGGTCCATGTCTCTTTAGAAAGCTATTTGAAGAAATGCCTCTGTTTCTCTCAATAATTTTCATGTAGCAAGCACAGGCATTCCAAAATCATTCCACTGACCTTAAATTGCCCTGGGCTTAGCTTTTAAAAAATAGCACTTTTATGATTAAAGTTGCAAGGTCTTAACCTGAGAAACAGTTGAATAAAGTCCTTCCCATTTTTCCTTTGCTTTTCCCCCTTGCCCTCTTCAACCCCCTCCAACCTCCAACATGTAAAGAATAGACTTGAAAGAGAAGACTAAAGATAGCCCTCAGAATGTGTTTGGAAAAGAGGAGGAAAGGATTACCTTTTCTAACTTTCTATTAACTACATATTTTTAAAAAAAATTTTTAAACTTCGAGAGAGAGCAAGCACTAGCAGGGGAGAGGGGCAGAGAGAGAGAGAGAGAGTACTTGTGTAAGTGGGGGAGGGGGAGAGAGAGAGAGAGAGAGAAAGAGAGAGAGAGAGAGAGAGAGAGAGAGAGAGAGAGAATCCCATGCAGGTTCTGCACTGTCAGCACAGAGCCAAACTTGGGGTTTGAACCTACGAACTGTGAGATCATGACCTGAGCCAAAACCAAGAGTTAGATGTTTAACCACTTAACCAACTGAGCCTTCCAGGCGCCCTCTATTAAGTGCATATTTAAAGCTCTCTAATCAAAACCACACTTTTCACATGTTCTCACTTATTCACTTGATTTACTAATACACACACACACACACACACACATATATATACAATGACAATGACAGCAGTGACAAAGCTCGCTAACATTTACTGAGGACATGTAGCACCAGGGAGGGAAGTGGTGTGTTTGAGTGGTTAAAAGCATGAAATTCCAGAGCTTGGAATCAGACAATCTGGTTTGAGTACTAATGGAAGGTGTGTCCTTCACCAGGTTATTTAATCACCTTGGGCATCAGTTTTCTCATTTGTAAATCAGGGGCAATAATCCATTATAGGGTTCTTGTGAGAAATATTATCTCACGCAAACTACATGAATATAGCAAGTGCTCCATTAATACTGGCCATTGTTATTAAGCCAAATCAGATAACCCTAAGTGTAAGGTGTGTTGGGCAGCTAAAAAAAGAATTCATTCATCAAACGCAGATCAAGCATCTGCCGTGTCCCAGGCACAGTGCTAGTTGCAGTCTTTCCCCTTAGAGCCACAGTGCTGTGTCACTCCTTAGAAGCCCTGTCCATGAACCCTGTAGCCTTCCAACAGGTGACATGAAGACGTTCATACATTGAAGGATTCGTGAAGCCATCATTCCATATTTTCATTTGCCTTTGTTTTCTACAATACTAGATACAAAATTCTTACTGTGAGTAAATATTTAGAGATTTCGTTCTCTACTGATTATGGCATAGAAACACGAAGTCATATTAGGAATGAATTATGGAATGCTTATGCATGTTGTTAGCTGATTCAACGGGATTTTTAAAATTATCGACTACACAAATACCTCTTTACAACCAATAAATAGGAAATAGCAGCGTTCCTTAGAAGCATTTAGGTATACACCCTAACTAAAATCAATGTTGTTTTATGTAATTAACTGAGCCACCAGTCCATCACCACTTTGTTTTCTGTAACATCAGAAATGTACAAAGAAGAAAGAGTACAGAACCGGTAGTCTGTAGTTATACTTTTGGTCCTGCTGTAACATAACCTCAGTGAGTTCCAGTCCTTTTATTTCTGAATGGGATGAAATTATTTTTTCCAGCCCACATTATAGGGTTTTGGGGCTGATCACATATTAACCGATAAGGAAATATAAAATGTGTTCTCTCTCTTGCTCTCTCCCTCTCTCTCCCCCATCTCCTTTCCTCTCCTTTCTTTGTACTCATACATATACTATTTACTTTTATTATCATCACTGGATAAAATTTATCGACTGAGAAAATATGAAACCAAATTCATAGATTATTTCCCAATATATTGCTAATATATTTGTATGAAAACACTATCTATGGTACAGTGACCTTGGAATTCTCTAATGGTACAGTGACCTTGGAATTCTGTAGACCAGATTTGAATCCCAGTTGTGTGTATCAGAAGGAACAGAATTCACTGCAGACCTAAATAAGGGACTATTTACCAAGAGGCTGGAAGGATCAAAAGAAGAGATAAGAGATACTATAGTATTCAGGAAGAGGGGCCACAGGCAAAAAGAATGCAGCTAATGGGGAAGAAATACCACAACTTCTCTCTCCTTTTTATCTCCTACTGGTGCCTGTAGTTGACCAAACCTAACTGGAAATCAGCAGAAAAGGGAGCCCAGGACATGAAATCTGCCTGGGTTAGCTTCTCAGGGCACAGAGAAGGACTGAGAACAGATCCAGACAGGGCAGTTGGAAAATAACCATGGGCGTGTTACTTAATCTCATTTAAAAATAGAGCTAATGATGAGCACTGGGTGTTGTATGGACACCAATTTGAAAATAAATTATATTTAATATATAAAACAAGAAAAAAATAGAGCTAATGCCTGCGTCTCAGTTATTGTGAATATTCAGTATCAAAGATATTTAATAAATGGTCATTCTTTTCACTCTTCTATTTCTTTTTTTTTTTTTTTAAATTTTTTTTTTTCAACGTTTATTTATTTTTGGGACAGAGAGAGACAGAGCATGAACGGGGGAGGGGCAGAGAGAGAGGGAGACACAGAATCAGAAACAGGCTCCAGGCTCTGAGCCATCAGCCCAGAGCCCGACACGGGGCTCGAACTCACGGACCGCGAGATCGTGACCTGGCTGAAGTCGGACGCTTAACCGACTGCGCCACCCAGGCGCCCCTCACTCTTCTATTTCTTAAGGTATCTTTGAATGGTACTCAGCTGTCTATACATTCTTATCTAAGCTTAGTTCTGCCTTCAGATCCTACCTTCCTACATCAATGAGTTTTCTCCAATATTCTCAGTACTTGGTGATGTCTATCTGCCTTTGTCACTGTTTTTTGCCTGTTTTTTTTTTTTTTTTTTAACCGAACAGTCATTTATTAGCTACTTTTCTCTATAAATGCCTGTGTTGGTTCTGCTGCCTATTTGCTCTTGGATCCATTCCTGGCTCGTGTCCCTCTTGGCTACACATCACAGGGAACCACATTTCCCAGAGTCTGTTGCCTTCTGGCTGCTGGGTAGGTTTAGCTAATGGAAGACATTAGTGCAAGGCTGGAGAGCAGGAGGAGGAGAGAAGAAGAGGTGTTTCTCATTCTCTCTCTCTGCTTTCTCTATTGTTTCTGGCTGCAGCTGAGTCTCTCCTGTGACTCTAACTCCTCCTTAGATAGCCCCAGCAACCTCTGGGCTGCCTCCTCCATGGCTGGCTTGCAGACGCTGGGAATATCATCTCCTGTTGTTGTCCCTCTAGCCCAACAAGTGGTACTGGTTGCTAAACTCTGGTTGCCTCACTGATTCCTGTTTTGCTTCCTATCAGCTAGGTAACCAGTTTCCTATATTAAATTCACCCTGTTCGAAACACCTAGAGTGGTTTCAGGTTTCCTGGCTGGATCATGTCAAATATGATATCCCTATTTTTCCCCAAACAGACCAACTGTAAAACCCTCAAAAGCATGATGTACCTACCTAATTATCTCAGTTACACATCAGCGGTGCGTAGACTAATAGAAGCCTCATGTTTAGCCAGGATTTGACCAGGAGAAACTCGGGAGGCTTTTAGTAAGTGTTCAGTTGATGGAGCTGAGTAGGTTACATAAGCCTGGTGTGCTCTGTGAGTGTTAGGATTCTCTCTCTTACCAGTACTTCTTGCTCTTTTTAAATTCTATTTTATTATTATTATTATTATTATTATTATTATTACCTCCTAGTCTTTAGCAGTAATACTGGTGATCAGGTCTCAGATTACTGACATAACTTCTTCTGACGAAAAGTTGAGCAAACGCTATTTTAGAATAGGTATTTAAATCAACTTGACTCCAACTAGTTTGTGGGGAGAGATCATGATCTTAGTCCAAAGTCTGTCAGCCTACCCAGCTGAAGCACTGGGTCTCTGTCTTGTTCATTGGCATAACATTCAGTCATTTGCCCAAGTAGGAATCACTCGGGTTGTGTACTGTTTGAAGATCCTCTTTGGGAACTTAGATACCTAGTACTTTTAAAAAATGGTCTTGCAAGTACAGTGATGAAGTACATTTTTTTAAGAAGTACATTTTTTTTTTTTTTTGCATTTTAGAGATGACCTTGATAGGAAACTTCAGGCTATTGCTGTTTCAAAACTACTGAAAAGCAGCTCTAATCAAGTGATATTTCTGGGATATATCACTTCAGCACCTGGTTCCAGGGATTATACACAGCTCATTGAACACGGCAATGTGAAGGTAACATAATCTTAATAGGATTTCTGATTTCCTAACTAAAATGTTTCTTCTTCACGTTAAAAAAAACCCCAGTGCAACAATTTAATATGTATTCTGATTATATACTGCTGCATAGAAAACCAAGAAACATAGGGGCTTTAAACAGCAGCAGTCCTCGGTTGCTCACAGATCTGCAGTTTGGACAGGGCTGGGAGGGCATAGCCTATCTGTGCTTCATATAGAGATGTGGCTCAACTGAGGACTGGAGGATCCACTTTGCAGATGACTCACAGGGGGCAAGTTGCTGTTGGCTGTTGACCAGGAGCCCAGTTCAGGCTTTGGGTGCGAGGTCCTGGGTTCTCTCCATGGGCTAACTTGGGCTTCCTCCCTGCAGATGGCTGGGTTCTCAGAGTGTGTTTCAAAGAGAACCAGGAAGAAGTTGTATTGCCTTGTATGACCTAGCCTTGAGTTACATAGTGTGACCTCTGCCATCATCAGAAGCCGGCTCACATTCAAGGAGGAGAAACAGAAATCCCATCATCTCCATGGGAGGAGAATCAAAGTCACATTATAAGAATACCATATGGAAAGTGGGTTATCGTAGCCATGTTTAGGAACTATAATCTGACACATTATGCAAGTTAATTATGATGTTGAGTGTAAAAGATAGAATGAAATATATAGAGAGGCTGGCTGATCAGCTATATAGGGCCTCACTAACTGAATTTAGTCCTTACCTGTTTGGGTCCAAAACCTGAATTTGTCAGTGTACCCAGATATAATCATGCTCTGGGGAACTGACACACAAATCAAATCCTTGAGACATACATACACTAGAATGCTAATAAATGCAGTGACTTATAATGAGAAATATAATTGTTATATTCCATTAAGTCCTGTGTAGATTTCTTGGTCCTTTACATTTTGTTTTCAACTTCATCTTCTTGAGATATTTGCAGAGAAAAAAGCTTACCTATGTTACCAAGTGCTTGGAAAGACATGAGAAAGAGCATAGTATGAATAGGGTTTCTACTGTGGCTTAAATAGCAGAGAACTGTATTTCTTTTTTTTAATTTTTATTTTTCTAAACATGTTTAAAAATTTTTTTTGATGTTTATTTTTGAGAGAGAGAGAATGAGAGAGAGAGAATGAGAGAGAGAGAGATAAAAACGTGCACAAGCAGGGGAGGGGCAGAGAGAGAGGGAGACCCAGAATCCGAAGCAGGCTCTAGGCTCCCTGCTGTCAGTATAGAGACTGATGTGGGGCTCAAACTCACGAACTGTGAGATCATGACCTGAGCCGAAGTCAGATGCTTAACCAACTGAGCCACTCAGGCACCCCTTATTTATTTATTTTTTTAATATTTAAATCTATTTTTGAGAGAGAGAGAGACAAAGCCTGAGCAAGGGAGGGACAGAGAGAGAGGGAGACGCAGGATGTGAAGCAGGCTCCAGGTTCTGAGCTGTCAGCACAGAGCCTGATGCGAGGCTTGTACTCAACAACCGCGAGATCATGACCTGAGCTAAGGTCGGATGCTTAACTGACTGAGCCACCCAGGTGCCCCTTAAATTTTTTAAAAATATTTTTTACTACTGTATTTCTTTATGTAAAATTCTGGGCAGGTGATCCAGTCCTGGTGCACTCCATGGTTTCAGGAATGTGTTCCTTCTATCCTGTGGCATCACTTTACAAGGTTTCTATTCCCAAATTTGCCTCATGGTCCACGATGGCAGCATCCATGTTCTAGCTAGCAAGATAGAGGAAGGGATTAAGAAGGGGCTAAGAGTGCAAATTCCAGGAAACTGACTTCCAACACCATACTTACATTTCATTGACTGGATGTATAAGAAGTCAGGAGGTACACTCTTAAATCTTGATGATACACCCAGCAGCTAAAAATACTACAAGCTGGGGAAAAAGACAGTCAGATATCGGGGAGATGAGTGAATCTCTGTGACAACGGATAAAGCAGGAAGTGGAGTCAAGATGGACCCACGATTTTGGCTTTGGTCAGAGGGTTTATGATGGTGACATTATTAAAGAGAATACTGAAGGAAGAAGAGCTTTGCAAAGATGATAATAAATTTAGCTCTCGGCTAACTCAAGGCATCTGTGGGATATTCATGGAGATGTCCAACAGGCAGCTGGATATATGGATTTGGAATTGAGGAGAACAGTCAGGACTAGAAAATAGATTAAGGAACTGCCACCATCTAGGTAATCGTGGAAGCCTCGGAAGTGGATGATACGGCTACTAAGTTAGAGAAGTGTAAAAGGAAGGCCAGAGAACCTCTGATAAAGTTGCATTTAATGTGGCTATCAGGGTGCCTGGGTGGCTCAGTCGGTTAGGTGTCTGACTTCAGCTCAGGTCATGATCTTGCAGTCCCTGAGTTCGAGCCCCTTGTTGGGCTCTGTGCTGATAGCTCAGAACCTAGAGCCTGCTTCCGATTCTGTGTCTCCCTCTCTCTCTGCCCTTCCCCTGCTTGCATTCTGTCTCTCTCTCTCTCTCTCTCTCTCTCTCTCTCTCTCTTTCTCTAAAATAAATAAACACTGATGTAGCTATCATGGGGATGATGGTGAGAGAAGAGAAGGGAGATTATCAAAGATGTATTTATTTTGGGGAGCGCGCAAGTGGGGGAAGGGCAGAGAGAGGGGGACAGAGGATCTGAAGAGGGCTCTGCACCGACAAGCCCACAACAGCAAGCCCAATGTGGGGCTTGAACTCACAAACTGCAAGATCATGACCCCAGCTCAACCGACTGAGCCACCCAGGTGCCCCAGGGAGTTTATTTCAGAAGAGAGATTAAAGAGAGGTCAGAAGAAAAAAAGGAAATCCTGATACGTGTGGAGTCAGAGGCCGTATTGATTACTTAGCACTGTGTAACAAACCACTTCAAGCCTTCGTGGCTTAAAACAACAGTAGTTTAAGACTCCTTTGATTCTGTGGGTTTTCTGTTCTTGCCTGGGTTCACTCGTATAGTCAGCTGGTGGCTGTGGCCAAGGTTCGAAGATGGTCCCATTCACATGCCTGGGGCTTCAGTGCTGGTCAATGGCTGGGCCTCTCTCTCCATGTGGTCTCACTAGCCCAACAGGTGCCTCATTTACCAGCTGTGTGACCTGGGGGCAAGCTATTTAAAATTTCCAGGCCTCAGTGGCCACATCTGTAAAGTGGTGAGAGTAATGTCTGTTGTATCACAGGGTGGATATGAGGATGAAATATAAGATAATGTCTGCAGGGCCCTCAACCTTGTATGTAGGGGGCACTCAGGAAGTGGGAGCTCTGTATATGTATATGTACTATGTGCATCTGGCTGTACGCATTAAATCAGATAAGATAAACGTGTGAGTACATAGTCTATAAAGTATAAAAGAATGTTAGATGACCATATTGGGCAAGTCTAAGAAACAATTGGGTCCTAATAAGAGAAGGAATTCGTATAGTGTGTGTGTGTGTCTGTGTGTGTGTGTGTGTGTGTGTGTGTCTGTGTGTGTGTGTGTGTGTGTGTGTGTGTGTGTGTGTGTAAGGGATATGGATGGTGTTAAGGAAGAGGCATTTTATTTGATTTTTATTTAATCCTCTGTTGGTTACCACTATCATGGTCAAAAGCTGTGTCAAGACTGGCAGTGAATTCTCATATAGCTTTTTCTATTAGGAAGTTTATTAATGCGGAGAGGAGTTTTAATCATAAATGCTTGGATGAACAGATTTTTCTCTTTAAGAAATGAGTATTTGAATTCTGCAGTCTTAAAATTTGACAGCATCTTTTTAAAAATCTAATAAAAAACATGACAGTTAAACATATTCATAGTTTATGGTTCCCAGTATATACAGCTGAATGACTAAATTTTTATTTCTTTCCAAGACAAACCAAACAGTACTCTTTCAATTTTATCCGCTTTTTTCATCATTAACATTTTAACGTTTAATTTTTAAAATGTAGTATAATTTTTCCATGTATGCAAAGGCATGTAAATGGGTTGAGTGTGGCATATAAATAATAGTAAAGATTAACAAGCATCTATGTGTTCACCACTAAGCTTATGAAAAAAATGAAGAAATAGGTAATAAATGTGTTTTCTTTCAGTGATTTAAAAACATATTTTAAGTTAAATTTTAATAGTAAAATTGAGAAATGATCAAAAGTGACGTATATTTTTTATTGATAGGATTTTTAAAAAGAAGGAGATGGAAATTTGTTCAGTATAAAAGCTCCATATTTAGTTTCCCACCACATTACAGAAAAAGAATATGTTTATGTTCTGCTTCTCTATGAAAATAACACTGGTCTTAAGCTTTCAACATCTAAAAGACTCATGGTTACTCCCCAAATGTGTTTATTTCCAATGATTCAATTTAACAAACACAGATTGAGCTCCTGCCGAATGCCAGGCTTCGTGCTAAGTACCAGGGCGGCAACGTGATGAAGGGTCCCTCCGCTCAGGAAGGGGAGGGTGGAGACCTAGAAACGAATAACTGTCCAGAATGGTGTAGCTGGTGTGTATAAAGTACTGCAGGGCATGAACGATGAGGATGCGGTAAATCCTGCTTGGGATGAAGGACGTGGAAAGCCACAGGAAGCCAGTGCCTGTATTGCTGATTCACCTGCCTAACCCTCTCTGTAGACCACCTTCACCTTTGTGCCCCCAGCACCCAGTAGAGGGCCTAGATGGGCACCCAGTAGGTGCTCCAGGAATGTCTGTAGGGTGAATAAATAATTTGGACCTTGACAGATCATTAGGAGTGAGGCAGAGAAAACAGCATGCACAAAAGCATATTTATTACTGTCCTTCACACATTTCCTTGGCAATTCAGAATAGAGCACTGTTTTTTATGCTTTAAACATTCTCTTCTCTGTTCTTTATGTAGGATATTGACAGCACAGATCGAGACAGATGGTGTGAATATATTATGTATCGAGGGCTGATCAGGTGAGCATAGGTTTTTGACTGTTGTTGTTTTATTATCTATTACGACTGCGATCTTTTGGGTCTATCCCGGAAGGAAAAAACTTTACAGACGTCATTTTGTGACTTTTTAGACACATTGATTTGGCTAGTTACACGGTTTAACCATTTTTTCAAGGCATGGTCTAATGATATAAGAAAGAATACATGACAGAGTAAATTAAGCTTGATTGCATAAAAAGGATACTGTGTAAGTTATTAAGCATGAGAAACACATATTAACACATGTTAGGAATGCTCCCAGTTTTGACTGTTTGCATGGTGGGAACATCATGGACCATGGAATAAGTTGAATCCCAGCTTTGCCAAGTTCTAATCATGTAATTTGGGATAGGTTAACTCACTTGTTGGAATCACTACTATATTGTGGTGAGATCTCTAGGTAAGTTATATTTTTTAAAAAATCACCCCATATCAAAAAGTGAATACTATCCACATATGCATATATTAGGGTATGTATATTCCAAAATAACATACCTGAAGGATCTTAAAATTCAAATATGGAACTTTGTAAATCCGTTTTGAAAGTAGTATTTCCTTTAAAGAAGCCGAAGCAGTTTTAATACCAAAAAAGGGACTAGTCATTTATTCTTGGATTCACTCATTTATTCAACAAGTATTTATTAAATGCCTGTTACGTGCCAGGCATTGTTCTAAGCAGTGAGGCTGTCACGGGAACCAAACAGAACCCTTGACTACCATACAGCTTACATTCCAGTGGAAGGAGACAGAAGGTAAGCACCGAAGAAAGAGAAGGGCAGGTGGTGGTAAATGTGACGAAAAGATGAGTGAGGCCAGGTAAGAAGGATGGGGATGGAGCGTGCAGGCTGAGGGGTGGCTGTGGTGTGATCTTTAGGGTGGGCAGCAGCCTGGAAGACATGAGGAAGGTCACCTGCGTATATCCTGTGACGAGCACTGCCAGCAAAGGGAAGAGCAGGTACAAAAGTTTGAGTGGCACATGCCTGGTGTTGGTTGCCAACAGTGAGGAGGCCAGCGTGGCTAGAATAGAGAGAGATGGGAGGTGACATGAGAGAGGTAAGTGGGGACAGATCCTGTGGACAGCGGATCGATTCACAGGTCCCTCCACTTACAGGGTTCTTCAGTGGAGGGAACATGCTGGAGACAGTCCCCGATGCTCACAGCTCTCTCCTGCTAGTACACAATCTGTTTGGAGATATTTGGCCCGAGGTCCCTAACTACCCTCCTTGGGAAAGTGCTGGGAACTCTGGTGTGGGCTTCTATGAATGGGCCTCCCTGGGCCTTTGACCCTCCTCCGCACAGAGCACTTCATCACCCAGAGGTGTCCTGGCATTGGCTACCTGGTGAAGTTAGGGGCGATGTTGAACTGATCACCCCTAAGTAACATTCTAAGATCTGTGGTCCACATTTATGGAAGAAAACAGTTGCCTTCTAGGGATGATACAGAATCACAGGGTCAGCTTCTCTCCCGTTGGAGACATGGCTTGTTCAGTTATGAGTCATAGTCTGGTGAAAGCAAACCATTATGTCCAACTGTTCTTTACCTTATTTGTCATTCAACAAGTATTGGTGGAACATAATGTATGCGGAACACCAGGGGTATAAGTAGTAAATAAGACAGAGAAAGATCTGTACCCTGGCAGGAGAAAGAAACACAATAATTCCATGATGTTGTATTTTAGGAAGTGATGAGTGTGGTGGGGAAACATTGAGCAGGGTAAAGAGCATCCAGAGTATGGAGGTGGGGTGCCATTATAAGTAGGGGATTGGGTAGGTCTTACTGAGAAAGTGACACTGGAGCTAAGATTTAAAGCAGTGGACCATGTGGCTATCTGAGAGAAGACCCCTCCAGGGACTAGCTAGTGTAAAAGCCCAAAGACAGAGTGCCAGATGTATCTAAAGAAAAGTGAGGCTAGTGGGGCTGGAGTGTGTGTAGCTAAATGGAGGTGGGAGAAGAGGTAAGGGGAGTATATGGGCAGGGAGGAAGGCAGCAGGTCACGAGTTCTGTGGACTCTAATTAAGAACTTTGGCCATGACTTAATATAATGGTGACCTTTATTAGGTCCTGAACAATTCTACGGGTTCATATGCTTACTGGGGTGAGACAAGGAGATGCTTGAGATGTCAGGATCATTCTGGTTACACTAATAACTCAGAAAGTCCAAGAGGCCCAGAACATGCCCACATGGCTGCAGGACAGACAGGTCGACTATTATTTTGGGGTTTCCAAAGGGTTAAGGTGGGGGAGGGAGATGCTAAAGTACTAGTTTTGTAACATGTATATCAGATTGAAAACATTGTTTCTGTTTACATTCATATCAAAGTGGTTGTTTTCATGGGAATTTCTAGAAAACAGTTTATGATATAGACCGAAATAGGTATAAATTGAAGTTGTAATATTGTTAGTTGCCAAGGAAAAGTGCTGTTTATAATACCAGTGCCCATAATAGCTAATCATTTGGCTATGTATACTTGTGGCCCAAGACCTTTATCACCTTTCCTTGGAAGAGTTGGGGAGCAGATTTTTATATATAAATATTTACACATATATGCTAAATATAGCTGGGTGGCTTAAACAACAGAAATGTATTTTCTCACTGTTCTGGAGACAGAGAGAGTGGGCACACGTGCTGTGTGGTGTCTCTTCTTAAAAGAATGAGAGTCCTATTGGATCAGGGTCCCACCCCCTGTGACCTCATTTAACTTAACTACTTCCTTTGAAACCCCATCTCCATATAGGGCTATCTTGGGGATTACAGTTTGACATATGAATTCAGGGGATGATACAAACATTTAGTCTATAACAGATGGAAATGTAACAGAACTAAAACCAAAAAAGTCCTAAAATGTATATGAAACCACAAAAGACCCTAAATAGCCAAAGCAGTTTTGAAAAAGAAACACAAAGCTGGAGGCGTCACAGTTTCAGACTTCAAGTTATATTACAAAGCTGTAGTGATCAAAACAGTATGGTCCTGGCACAAAAACAGACACATAGATCGATGGAACACAACAGGAAATCCAGAAACGAACCCGCAACTCTATATGGTCAATTGATCTTCAAAAAAACAGGAAAGAATATCCATTGGGAAACAGACAGCCTCTTCAACAAATGGTGTTGAGAAAACTGGACAGTGACATGCACAAGAATGAAACTGGGCCACTTTCTTATACCATACACAAAAATAAATTCAAAATGGATGAAAGACCTAAATATGAAACCTGAAACAATAAAAATCCTAGAAGAGAGCACAGGCAGGAGCTTATCTGACTTTGGCCATAGCAACATTTTTCTAGATTTGTGTCCCGAGGCAAGGGAAATAGAAGCAAAATAAAAAGCTTCTGCACAGCAAAGGAAACAATCAACAAAACTAAAAGCAACCTGCTGAATGGGAGAAGATATAGAACATACTTGCAAACGACTTATCTGATAAAGGGTTAGTATCCAAAACATTATATAAAGAACTTATAAAACTCAATACCCCAAAGACAAATAATCCAACTAAAAATGGGCAGAAGAAATGAACAGACATTTCTCCAAAGACGACATCCAGATGGCCAACAGACACATGAAAAGACACTCAGTATCACTCATGAACAGGGAAATGCAAATCAAAACTACAATGATCACCTCACACCTGTCAGAATGGCTAAAAGAAAAAACACAAGAAATAACAAGTGTTGGCAAGAATATAGACAAAAAGGAACCCTTTTGCACTGTTGGTGGGAATGCAGACTGGTTTCCAGCCACTCTGAAAACAGTATGGAGACTCCTCAAAAAGTTAAAAGTGTAAGTACCCTACGATCCAGTAATCATATTTACCTGAAAAATACAAAACACTAATTCAAAGGGATACATGCATCCCTATATTTACGGCAGCATTATTTATAATAGCCAAATTATGAAAGCAGCCCAAGTGTCCATTGATAGACGAATGGATAAAGAAGTGGTGTATATACACAACGGAATAATACTCGTCCATAAAAAGAATGAAATTTGCCGTTTGCAATGATGTGGATGTAGCTAGAGGGCCGAGAAAGACAAATACCATATGATTTCACTCATATGTGGAATTTAAGAAACAAATAAAAAACAAGCAAAGAAAAAAGAGAGAAAGGCAGTCCCAGAAACAGACTCTTAATTATCGAGAACAAACTGATGGTCACCAGAGGGGAAGTGGCTGGGGGAGGAGGGATGGGCTAGACAGGTGATGGCGATTAAGGAGGGCACTTGTCATGATGAGCCTTGGCTGATGTATGTAAGTGTTGAACCCCTAGATCGTACACCTGAAACTAATATTACACTGTATGTTAACCATCCTGGATTTTAAAATGTAAAAAATACCCAAATTAATGAAGTTAGAGATTACTGTTTTTCAGTTTCTGTCCATAAGACCAATTCTGTAAACGTTATCTCAATCATCACTCAGTCAAGCACTTAATAAAAACTTATGGACAATGAGAAATCCCTCGTTTTAGTAGATGATTTGGTTGTCAGGTTCCTTATCTTCAAGGACTTTTAGAAGGACCTTGAAGGCAGTGTCCATGAAAGGAGTTAGAACGTTGATCTTAGATATTTGAGCAATAAAAAACCCTAGATTCACTGGACAGAGTGACCTAGAATTACAGGGTACCGCACGGATTTGGGACCTGAGCTTAGTAAACACGTCAGCCTGTCAGACAGCTTCCACCCCATTCCGATGCTGCCGTGGCTCTCCTTGTACCCTTCGTGGTGCGCAGACCTGCTGCCTCTACTTGTCTCAGCTCTGGGTTCCTGCCTCTATTTTGTACGTAGGTACGGGTTTTGTTTTAAATGTTTCTCCTACTACTAGTCTGGCTCAAGCCCCCACCAGCATTCACCGAAATTATTGCAGTGGCCTCCTACCTGGTCTCCCTTCTTTCCCCCTTTCCCTGGAGTCTATCCTCTACACAGTAGCCACTGCATTTCTGCACAGAATGCCTTGGATTGCCATCTCACTGTCGGAAAAATATCTGAAGTCTTTCCAGTGGTCTGCAAGGAAAGTTGTATCGTCTACTATCCCCAGCACCCATGCAAACTCACCCCCAAGGTGTTTGCCCGTAGGCACTCCACTCTGGTCATTGTGGAACTGGCCCTCAAAAAAGCCAGGCACATTCTCCTTCGGGATGTTTGCATTTGCTATGCCTTTTCCCCAGAGCGCCCATCCTCCAGTATCCGTACGGGGTTGCTCCTTTACTTCATTCAAACTTTTGCTCAAATGGCACTCGGTCAGAGCAGTATGCTGTGAGCATTTACTCTAAGATAGCAGCCTCTGCCACTGAGCATTCCCTGTCCTCTTTACTCTGCTTAGCCCCCTAGGGGACTTCGGCCTTTTCACCACCTGATAGAGTGTACACATACATATTTAATCTGTCCTCCTCAGCTAGAACGAAAGCTCTATGAAGGCAAGGGCCTTGTTTTGTTCACTGTTTATCCCAAATACCTGGAACAATGCCTGTATGTAGTAGGGACTCGATACATCTTTGTTCCTCGAATAAGTGAATAACTGAAGCTGATAGGGTATTTTTTAGAGAGACCAGATATAAATAAAATAAAATAAAATAAAAATGAATTCTTGGTTGCTTATGGTTCCCTCATTTTTCCATCTGGGCTTCTCTGTAACTATTTGGATAATACCTATAAAATGCTTTGATTTCCTGAAGAACTGACAACTCTAAGCAAAAACAGGATGTGCAGTTTTTTTCAGACATACAAAATCTTTTCTATTAGACTTGTAAATGTGGATGAAAATATGCATGTGGTATTTGAATTTTAAAGGTAAGAAAGAATTTAGGCATATGCTGCTGTCATTGTGGAGAACTTCTTTTCTCGATGCAAAATATAATCGTGTGATAGGCAATTTGTAGAGACAGAATATTCATTAGTGTATGTTTAGTTAATTAAGCCTGGGTGCATGTTCCTGATTCATTTATATAGTAAAAGCAATGTTTTGATAAATATTTGGAGTAATAAATCAAGCTAATTGTAGTGATGTACAGAGTAGAGTTATAAATGGGAAACTGGCTTAATAATGCAGGTGTTATCTATTAGATCTCATCAGATTTCTATTTGGTGATAAAACCTTTGCAAACCATTTCTATTTCTGCCACAGATTGGGCTATGCAAGAATCTCCCGTGCTGAACTGAGTGACTCTGAAATTCAGGTGGCCAAATTTAGGATCCCTGATGACCCCATTAATTATAGAGACAACCAGAAAGTAGTCACAGACCAGAGGGCAGTTCCTAAGGAAATTCATTTCAATCCTAGGTGAGTGAATTCTTTCATGTTGTTGACTACAGTTGAGGCACCACATCCCCTTTACAGACCTAAATACTATCTCACAATGAGCTCCGAATTATGTATGGTTCTAGAGGTTCATTCAAGGTAAGGGATCTCATGGTAAAAAAGATACTATCCCACTTGGTTTGAAGTTATGGTCCCTGCTTTCTGGGATAGAGAAACATGTTATGGTCTCAGGCTCAGGTGAAAAAGATCACATTGGCATCCTCTTCATCACCATCACCATCAACACTATCACAAGAGTGAATCTGTGAGTGTTCTGTGTCCCAGGCCCTGTTCTATGTGCTTTGGGTATTACCTCAACTAATCGTCATTGGGTTGGTACTCTTGTTGTCCTCATTTTATAGGTAAGTTCAGGCTGAGGAACATGAAGTAACTTCATTAGGGTACATAGCTAGCGAGTGACAGAGCTAACAACTGGGGAGGAAGCCTGTTAGCATCGTTAGGTTGCTGAGATTCTCAGCTCTGGCTGCACGTGCCACTCACGTGGAGAGCCCCACCCAGACCGACTCAGCAGGACCTCTTGGTGGTGTCAGCTTTGAGTTTTACAAAATCGTTCCCCGTTATTCAGATGTACAATTAAGACTGAGCCTGCGGAGAGTGGATAATTCGTTTTCACCACAGAGATTCTAGCATGTGAAATATATTGGATTTTGTTTAGTTCTGAATAGAGGCTATCTGAGAAATCTACTTGCAGCAAACTATGTGCTTTGGAGTATGTGCTCTTTTTTCTTCCTATGACTAGATAATGAGAAGAAATGTTTGCATAAAACCAAAGCCAGAACATATCTATATATGTTATTATTATTTGATATATATACTACTTTTACCAGCTAGTCATTATGGAAACTTCTCAGACTTCATTTTATTTGCCTGGGTGGGGGGGTGTGGTGTTGGTGATGGAATTTATCCATTTTCTTTTTCTTCCTTGTCTCTCCTTACAACAAGAAAAAACTGTACCGAAGTATAGGGAACACATGTAAGAAGAGCTACAGTCAAGTCTTTTTTATTATTTTTTTTTTTTTTAAGAGAGAGAGTGAGGGGCAAGGATAGAGGGAGAGAGAGAGAGAATCCCAAGCAGGCTCCACACCCAGTGCAAAGCCCAACCTGGGGCTCGATCTCACGACCGTGAGATCATGACCGGAGCGGAAATCAAAAGTTGTATTCTCAACTGACTGAGCCACCTGGGCGCTCCATATAACCAAGTCTTGATTGCTTGCATTACTGTTTGATCTCTTCCCTAGTGTGTGAAATGTGCTCATGAACGGCATGGGCTCTGGGGTCAAGCTACCCGGTTCCAATCCTCACTTTTGTCAGAAACAGCTGGGTAACTGCAGGCAAGTTGGCTAATCCCTCTAAGCCTCAAGTTTCTCACCTGCAAAACGGGAAAAATCGTAGCACCTACCTCCTAAGGTTATTTGAGGTCTGACCGACACCTAGAGCTCTTAGAATAGTGCATGGTGATACATGTGGGTTTTTTCCTGTTCATACATTTGTGCTGACCGTGTGCTCTTGGCACATTTCGATAAAATTGTTTAGAAAAAAAATAGTGCATGGTGAGTGCTTATTAGGCAGTAGATACAATAGCAACAGTAATATTTATAGTAGTCGCAGTAGAAGTGAAATAGGAAGTTTTCTTCCTTTTGTCAACTGAGGTGGCTTCTTATATGGAAGCTAGAAAATCTAGGAAGGAAAAAGGTCTCCCTGTTTCCTTATTCTCATATACCAGGAGTGTGGAGAAGTCCAAATAAAATATTTTTAGCTAATCACAACTGCAGACTGATCCAAACCACCTGTGAAGGGAGCTAGATCTGTTTTCGCACTCAGTTTAATTATGAAAATAACAGAAGCATAAGTAGAAAGCGTGTCTTAATTTAAAAATTCCATATATATATGTGTATATATATATATGTGTATATATATATGTGTGTGTGTGTGTATATATATATATATATATATATATATATATATATATATGAAGATGTATTAAATAAAGTCAACGAATATTGAGTTCACCAAAAATCCCATTCTTTAAGTCAACAAGTACTCATTGCCAGGCCTGAGGCCAGGCCTGGTGCTAGATACTGAGGACAAAATGGTGAATAAGACCAAATTTTTGTCCTATGGAGCTTATGTTCTACTGGGGAGACGAGCAATTCAGAGGTTATCACTGGTAATAGTTTTGGTGCATCTCTGCTTTTTATGTGCATATATATCTATATATCACACAATTATCCCAACTTTATAAATGTATGAATCATATATGTATATGTGCATATGTCTGTATAGTCATTTTATGTATTAACCTGATTTTTTTCATCCAAACACTATATGATGAGCTTCCTTCCATAGCAATATATTCTTCTGAAAATATTTGTAAATGCTTCCATAATATTCCATTATATGGATGTACCAAATATAGCTAACCAAATGAGTTGTTTTTGCTCATTTATTCTTTTCATTATTATAAGAAGTCTTCTGGGGACTCCTAATTAGAACTTTGGGCACATCCTTGATTACTTCCTTAGGACTCAGTTCTAGTCATCGCAGATCAGAGGTGCTATTTTAATATTCCTTATTATTGTTTTGAGATTACAAATTAAACAGACCTCCTATCTCCTGTATTATGAAGGTTATTTGGATGCTGTGATTGCTGATGAAGAAAAGGAAGTCAGTGGCTTCATTTGCTCATGTCTTAGGTTCCTTTCTAGTGCCTTTTATATTTCATCATACCAACAAGAGCTATAGAATTAATTATTCATCAGTAAAGTAAGCTGTTCTTCTGTAGCACCTGTAGAAGACTAAGAAGTTGAAATTGCAAGTAGATTGCACGTGCATTAATGTAACACGAATAACATTTCAGGTTTCATGATCCCCTCATCCATAAAATGGATATTTTGCAAACTGAACACTAGAGAGAAAATCCAGGCTTATTTTCGGCCAATGTTATCAACTAATAATTCTTAAATGGTTGTGCTTTTGGAATGATTCATATACATGGAAAGAGGACTTCAAAGGTTAAAATTTTAGTCTGCCTTTCCCATATGCATGAATCCTTTTTTATGTCTTCATTTACTGATTTGTAAATTGATCACATCTCTCTTGGTTTTATGATAGGTAAGTAAAACCAAAGTAGATTATGGTTGAAATTTTATATAAGAATGTACCTTCATGAATGGTTTTTACATGTCAGTTACATGTGTTTTTGTTTGTTTGTTTTGTTTGTTTTTGTTTTTTAGATTTGGATCCTATAAAGAAGGACACCATTATGAGAACAATCACCATTTTCATATGAGTACTCCCAAATACTTTTTATGACCTATTTAAAACAGGATTCATTGACTGAACAAGTCTGTGGAAAACAAAAGTATATAAGAAGAGAGATGCATGAAAATGGGAAACTACACACAAAGAACCTCAGTTTTGAAAAAATATGGTATTTATGCAGTGGGAAATTCTATCAATTTATTTAAATATCTTACTAAATAAAAGCATTTCTCCAAATTGCTTTTCTTAAATTTCTGATAAAATATAGAATGTGGGGTAATAGAAAGTTTTAATACTAGAGACAAAAGAATAAAAAATGCCTTACCTTTTTAATGCTTAAAATAGAAAAATTGATTTACTGATGAGCTAGAAGGACTACTTACAAACATTAAACCCAGACTTATTTTCCTCCTGGGACAAAGCAAGGAAAAAAATGTTTAACGATTAAGTCTAATTGTTAGAAGAATAATGTGTCCATATAACTGTTGTTAACTCATCAGGAGAAGCATGCCCATCACCATTCTTGCTGGAGCTATGATAGAATCATCTGTCTTTTCTCTCATGGCTGTACGTGACACACTGTGGTGTTATCTGCAGTCAGGCCCCGGCTGTCAAGGAGCACACCTCAGCACACAGGTCCCACAGAATGCATTTTCTTCCCTAGAACCAAGCAGGTAGGTGATGGAGAGAATTCAGCCCAACAGCACCATCTCTGTGGGGAATAGTAATTTAAATGTTCATGGGGGCACATTTCATCTTAGAACTGGAAAGGGCCCTAAATCTTGTTTTATCTTTTGGGATAGAGATCAAAAAATATGAGAGAGAAATTCAGAGGTTTTATGTCACAATCTAAGGGGCTTCCTTACATCTATTTAGTAAACATGTACTGAGCACACTGCCATATTCAAAATATTATGTCCCTCGGGTTTTAAAATGTATCTACATGATACTTTCAGGGATCACGTCAATAGTTCATTACTAGAGCAGTTTTTCTGAATGTGTAGAATACCCAAGAATTTTTTTTTAAGGATGCATTTGAACTTAAATGACCATCAACTTAATTTAGACTGCTATATACTTAGGATGCTATATATGAACCTCATGGTAACACAAACCCAAAACCAATGACATAGACAAAAAAATAAAGAGAAAGAAAACCAAACATAACACTACAAAAACTCATCAGTCACAAAGAAGGAGAGCAAAAGAGGAGGAAAGGAATAGAGAAGAACTACAAAAACAATCAGAAAACAATAAGATGGCAATAAGTTCACACCTGTCTGCTAGAACTTCACATACAAGTGGCCTAAATGCTCCATGGTCTGATCAAAAGACATAGGGTGGCAAAATATATTTTAAAAAACCCAACTCATCTGTATGCTTCCTACAAGAGACTCACTTCAGATGTAAAGACACATACCAACTGAAAGTAAAGGGATGTAAACACATTTACCATGAAAATGAAAGCAGAAAAAAAATATATAGTATCAAACAAAATAGACAAAATCAGAGAAAACAAAGACTGTAGCAAGAGACAAGAAGGGCATTACATAATTATAAAGTGATCAATCCAACAACAGAGAATAACAGTTACAAAAATATATGCACCCAACATTGGAGCACCTAAATACATAAAGCAAATATTAACAGACATAAAGAGAGAACTTGATGGTAATACGAAAATGGTAGGGGACTTTAACACCCCACTTACATCAATGGGTAGATTATCCAGGCAGAAAATCGATAAGGAAACAGTGTCTCTGAATGACACACTAGACCAGATGGATATAACAGATATATATAGAACATTCTATCCCAAACCAACAGAATACACATTCTTTTCAAGTGTACATGGAACATTCTCCAGAAGAGATCGCACAAGTTAGGCCACACACTAAGCTTCAGTTAGTTCAAGAAAATTGAAATCATACCTGCATCTTTTTTTACCACAATGGTATGAAACTAGAAATCAGCCATAAGAAAAAACCTGGAAAAAGCACAAACACAAACATGGAATCGAAACATAATACTAAACAACCAATGGATCAATGAAGGAATCAAAGAAGAAATTAAAAGCACATGGAGACAAATGAAAATGAAAACACAATGGTCCAAAATCTTTGGGATGCAGCAAAAGCACTTCTAAGAGGGAAATATATAGTGATACAAGCCTACCTCAGAAAACAAGTTCAAATAAACAATCTAACCTTCACATCTAAAGGAACTAGAAAAAGAAGAACAAAGAAATCCCAAAGTGAGTACAAGGAAGGAAATCATAAAAATCAGAGCAGAAAAAAATGACATAGAAATGAAAAAAAAACATAGAAAAAAATCAATAAACCAAGACCTCGTTCTTCAAAAAGATAAAGAAAATTGATAAACCCTTAGCCAGACTCATCAAGAAAAAAAGAGAAAGGACCCAAATAAATAAAATCAGAAATTAAAGAGAAGTAACTATGACACTACAGAAATGCAAAGGACTATAAGAGAATACTATAAGAAATTATATGCCAACAAATTGGACAACCTAGAGGAAATGGATAAATTCTCAGAAATATACAATCTTACAAAACTGAATCCGTAGGAGAATCTGAACAGACCAAATACTAGTAATGAAATTGAGTTGGTAATCAAAAAAACTACCAAAAAATAAAAATCCAGGACCACACGGTTTCACAGGTGAATTCTACCAAACACTTAAAAAAGAATTAACACCTCTTCTCCTCAAACTATTCCAAAAAATAGAAGAGGAGGGAAACCTTCCAAATAAATTCTATGAGGTGAGCATTACCCTGATGCCAAAACCAAACGAAGACACCACAAACCGCGCCCCCCCCCAAAAAAACTATAGGCCAATATCCCTGATGAAATAGATGCAAAAATCATCAGCAAAATATTAGCAAATTGCATTCAACAATACATTAAGAGGATCATCGGGATCAAGTGGGATTTATTCCAGGGATGCAAGGATGATTCAATATGTTGAAATCAATCAGCGTGATATAACACCTCAACAAAATGAAAGATAAAAAACATATGATCATCTCAATAGATGCAGAAAATGCGTTTGATAAAATTCAACACTGATTCACGTCAAAAACTCTCAACAAAGTGGGTTCAGAGGGAACATACCTCAACATAATAAAGGCCATATATGAAAAATCCACAGCTAATAACTCAATAGTGAAAAACTGAGAACTTTCCCTTTTAGATCAGGAACAAGACAAGGATGTCCACTACTCTTGCTACTTTTATTCAACATAGTACTAGAAGTCCTAGGCACAGTAATCAGACAAGAAAAAGAAATAAGAGGCATCTATATGGTAAAGAAGTTAAACTGTTACTATTTGCAGATGACATAATAATATACATAGGAAATCCTAAAAACTCTACCTAAAACTACTAGAAGTAACAAATGAATTAAGTTGTTGGATTCAAAGTTAATACCCAGAAATTGACAGCATTTCTATACACTGTTAACTGAGTAGCAGAAAGAGAAAAAGATAATTCCATTTATAATTACACCAAAAAGAACAAAATATCTAGGAATAAACTTATGCTAGAAGGTGAAAGACCTGTACTCCGAAAACTGTAAAACATGAATAAGAGAAATTGAAGATGACACAAACAAATGGAAAGATATTCCATGCTCATAGATTGGAAGAATTAATATTGCTAAAATGTCCATATTACTCAAAGCAATCTACAGATTCAATGCAATCCCTATCAAAATTCCAAGAACTAGAACAAATCATCCTAAAATTTGCATAGAATCACAAAAGACCCCAAACAGCCAAAGCAATCTTGAGAAAGAAGAACAGATCTAGAAGTATCACACTCCCAGATTTTAAGATATACTACAAAGTTGTAGTAATAAAAACAATATGGTACTGGCAGAAAAAGAGATTTATAAATCAATGGAATAGAATAGAGAACCCAGAAATAAACCCACACTTACATGGCCAATTAATTTACAATAAATGAGACAAGAATATACAACGGAGAAAAGACCATCTCTTCAATAAGTGGCATTCAGAATGCTGGACACTTACATGCAAAAGAATGAACGTGGACCACTTTCTTACACCAGACACAAAAATAAACTCAAAATGGGTTAAAAACCTAAATATGCAACCTGAAACTGTAAAAGTCCTTAGAAGAGAACCCAGGCAGTAATTTCTCAGACATTAGATGTAGCAATGTTTTTCTAGATATGTCTCCTAAGGCAAGAGCAAAACCAAATTATCGGGAATTACATCGAAATAAAAAGGTTTTACACAGTAAAGGAAATCATCAACAAAACAAAAAGACAACCTACTAAATGGGAGAAGGTCTTTGCAAATGATATATCCAAGTAAGGGGCCAACATCCAAAATATACAAAGAACTTGTACAACTCAATACCAAGAAAATGATCTGATTAAAAGATGGGCAGAAGACCTGAATGTTTCTAAAGAAGACATCCAGATGTCCAATAGACACAGAAAAGATGCTCAACATCATTAGTCATCAGGGAAACGCAAATCAAAACTGCAATGAAGTATCATGTATACCTGTCAGAATGGCTAAAATAAAAAAGATAAGAAATGATAGTGTTGGCAAAGATGTGGAGAAAAGGAACCTTAGTGCACTGTTGATGGAAATGTAAATTGGTGCAGCCAATGTGGAAAACAGTATGGAGGTTCCTCAAAAATTAAAAATAGAGGTATCATATGATCCAATAATTCTACTACTGGTATTTTCTTAAAGAAAATGAAAACTGTATGGAAACCAATTTGACAATAAATTTCATACTAAAAAAAAAGTTATAAACTAAAATAGCTAAAATATTTAAATACAACAAATCATTTCTATACTTCCTATATAATTTATCAATAAAAACTTTCTGATGAAAAAAAATGAAAACACTGATTTGAAATTTGCAGCATTGTTTACAACAGCCAAGATATGGAAGCAACCTAAGTGTCCATTGATAGACAAATGGGTAAGGAAGATGTGATATGTACACACACACACACACACACACACACAGGAATATTATGCGGCCATAAAAAAGAGTGAGATCATGCCATTTGGGACAGCATAGTTGGACCTAGAGGGTGTGCTAAGTGAAATCAGTCAGACTGAGAAAGACAAATATATGACTTCAGTCATGTGGAATCTAAAAAAGCAATGAATAAACAACAACAAAGCAGAATCAGACCTAGGAGTATAGAGAACAAACTGATGGTTGCCAGAGGAGAGGGGGTAGGGGGTTGGACAAAATGGGTGAAGGGGAGTGGGAGATATGGGCTTCCGGTTGTAGGATGAATAAATCATGGGAATAAAAGGCATAGCACAGGGAATACAGTTGATGATGTAATAGCATTGTATAGTGACAGATGGTAGCTACTACAGTTGTGGTGAGCACAGCATAACCTATACTTGTCAAATCACTATGTTGTACACCTGAAACTAATGTCACGTGCATCAACTATACTCAGATAAAAAAATTTTTAATTAAGTAAAAAGCAAAATTACTAGAAATGATTTGGCATTTCCTTCAAAAAGCAGAGCCCATGGGGTGCCTTTGTGACTCAGTTGGTTAAGTGTCCAACTCTTGATTTTGGCTCAGGTCATGATCTCAGAGTTCAAGGGATCAAGGCCTCCATCAGACTCTGGGCTGACAGTGCAGATTCTCTGCTTGAGATTCTCTCTCTCCTTTCCCCTCTGCCCTTCCCCTGCTTGTTCTCTCTCTCTCTCTCTCTCTCTCTCAAAATAAATCAATAAACATGAAAACGTAGAGCCTAATTCTCTTTTTTGAGTTTGGGACAGACTTAATGGCTGACTCCTGATGAGGAGAGTAAAGCGAAAGGGAGGGCCTGTGACTTCCAAGCTTAGGTTGTAAGAGATATTGCAGCTCCTGCCTTAGTCTCACTGTCCTGGATCTGAGAAGAGCCAGCTTCCATGTCATGAGCGGCCCTGAGGAAAAGTGGTGAGGAACTAAGGCCCCTTGCCAAAGGCCATGTCAGTGAACCACCTGAGATGTGGCCCCTGCAGCCTCAGTCAAGCTCCAAACTCTACCTCAGCCCCAGGTGATATCTTGACTGTAACTCATGAGAGACCTAGGCCCGACCATCTAGCTTGGCTGCTCCTAAATTCTTAACAGACAATAACTATTGTTTTAAGCCACGTATGTACTGCAATATTTTGTTATGCATCAATAGATAACAAGTATAGTCCTTGAACCTATTCATGTTGGGGGAACTTTGAGAACCCGACAACAGCAAATGTATTAGTGTCAGGGCCATAGTTCTCTGCTAGCATGAGGTGGTGGTAGGAGGTGTCACTTAACTGCAAAAGACATTGCCCTTTTCTCTGGATCCTAACTGCCAATTTGGAGAGACAGAAAGATACAAAGACATCTTGAAGAGTAACTACTGTCTATTGACCGTCTATTGAGCCAAGTGCTTTATCAACACTATCTCCTGACAGCAATACTGCAAAGTCATGTAGCCTAGATGCCAAGTGAGGTCTCCTTCCCTTCCAGCTCTGGATAAGATGGCCAGAATCCACATTCCACTCCCTCCTGAAGAGAGCGTCCTCCCCAAGACTTCTGTGAATTGTAGGAGGTTGAAAGGCAAAGTTCACATTTTTATGGTCTCTCTCATTTGTCTTCCACTGTCACATTTCCGTTCATAGATGCTCTTGCTCTTGCATTTCTGACACTTGGGTTATGCTACAAAGCAAGGTAAATGCAAGGAGAGGGTGCATTTAATGCACCTCGTCAGTGCCTGGCACTCAGCAGGTGCTCTGTACTACCCAAAGTTCTGAGCAAATAGATCTACACTGACAGCAAGTGCCACCTATGGACTGTGACAAGTAAACATAGAACTCGATTCTTCCCTTGACTTCCTCAAAACAAAGTAAAATAGTCTCACCATGTGCTTCAGTGGATACTGTATTTTACTGAAGATTTGGAAAGAGAGAGGAGTTTACATTATAGAAACCCTAAACATCTTCAAATGGAATAGATATTCTCTTGTTTCACAAATCTTTTGTTTCCTCCACATCATGTAGGTTAGGAATCTCCCGCTTACCTTCTTTGATTTCCACATTCACCCAGGATATCTGTTAATTTCTACTGCAGATCAGATTATCTCTTTTTCTTTGTCTCCTTCTTTCTCATTAAGCTCTCAGGACTTACATCTTTTTTTTTTTTTTTTTTTTTTTTCTGAGGGAGAGAGGGAGAGAGGGATTGAGAGCAGGGGAGGGGCAGAGAGAGAGAGGGAGGCACAGAATCTGAAGCAGGCTCCAGGCTCTGGGCTGTCAGCACAGAGCCCGATGCGGGGCTCAAACCCACGAGACATGAGATCATGACCTGAGCCGAAGTCGGACGCTTAACTGAGCCACCCAGGCACCACAGGACCTACCTTACATCTTAAATGGCTTTTCCATGGTGGAGATTTCAATACACCTCTCTCAGTAAATGACAGAACAAGCAGAAAATTTGAACAACACTGTAAAACTTAACCCAATAGACATGTGCAGAGCAGTGCCACAAGCAGCTTCAAATTATTCATTCTTTACATATGGAATATTTACTAAACTGATCCTATGCTGTCCCCAAAACCAAAACTCAACAAATGTCGAAATACTGAATTAATAGAGTATATTCTCTAATGACAATGAAACCAAGTCAGAAACAAATAACAAAAAGATAATGAGAAATCTATAAATGTTGGAAATTGAATAATAAATTTCTAAGTAATCCATAGGTCAAAGAAGAGCTCACAATGGAAATTAGAAAATATTTTGAACTAAATAGTAGTGAAAATACGGCATATCAAGAGATACAGAAACAATGGAAGATACAGATTTAGATACAAGTAACTTAAATAGACTATTGACCCTCTATTGAGCCAAGTGCTTTGCCAAAATTATTTCCTGTTAATGGGCATCATCCAATCCATACAGATATACCTGTATCTGTATCTATTTGTATGTATGCTACATATAGGCTATTCTATCTATCTATCTATCTATCTATCTATCTATCTATTATCTCTCTTATCTATCATCTCTCTCTCTTATCTATCTATCTACCATCTTCATCTCCTATTGTTCTGTTCTCTGGACAACCCAGACTAGTACAATATAAAACTGAAAAGAATGTTAAATGAAGGTAAAATTAAAGGGCAGTCTCTATCATGGCCACAGATGCAAAATTCCTAAGCAAAATATCGGCAAACCAAATCCAGCATTGTATAAAAAGATGTGTTAATGACGAAGTTAGGTTTATTCTAAGGATGCAAGGTAGGTTTAACACTTGAAAGTCAACCAATATAATTCTCCATGTCAACAATATATGTGAAAATATATGTAAGAAAGCATTGGATAGAACTTAATACCCATTCATTATTTTTGAGACAAAAAAAACCTTAGCAATTTGGGAATAAAAATAAAACTTTCTTAACTTAATAAAGTATACATATAAAATCTTATAGTGAACATGACAACAGTGAATTATTGAATTTTTTTTTTAATTGAGATCAGGCATGGTTTTTTTTTTATGAGATCAATGGATGCCTGCTACAACTACTTCGATTGTACCAGAGGCCCTAGGCAGTGCAATAGGGCTAGAAAAGCAAAAAAAAAGCTGTAAGAATTGGAAAAGAAAAAATAAAATTGTCATTATTTCAGAACATATGATTGTTTTTGTAAGAAAACTCATCAGAATCTGCAGATAAACTTTTAGAATTACAGGAAGCAGGGACGCCTGGGTGGCTCAGTCGGTTAAGCGTCCAACTTCGGCTCAGGTCATGATCTCACGGTTCGTGGGTTTGAGCCCCACATCAGGCTCTGTGCTGACCACTCGGAGACTGGAACCTGTTTCAGATTCTGTGTCTCTCCCCTCTCTCTGCCCCTCCCCCACTCATGCTGTCTCCCTCTGTCTCAAAAATAAATAAACATTAAACAAAAATTTAGAATTACAGGAAGCGGAAATCAGATGGAAAACACCCATGTTAGGAGAAACTGGAAATAAGCTCTCAAAAGAACTTCAAGCCTGCTTCAAGTCATTCTAAATCCTTCTTTCTTAAAGTACAGAACCATGGACCATCAGCACTAGACTATTAGGGTTCTTCAGAGAGACAGAACCAATAAGATGGAGATCGATCTATCTATCTACCTCTGGATTTATTAGATGAAATTGGCTCATCCAATTACAGAGGCTGAGAAATCCTATAATTTACCATCTGCAAGCTGGAAATCCAGAAAAGCTGGTGGTGTAATTCAGTTTGGGTGTGAGGGCCTGTAGCAGAAAAGCCAATGGTTTAGATTCCAGTCTGGGTTTGAAGGCCCGAGAACCAGGAATGCTGAGGGCAGGAGAAGACCTACAGCCTAATTCAAGCAATTGGGTAGGAAGAAAGAAAGGGCGAATTCTCCCTTCCTCCACCTTTTATTCTATTCAAGCCCTGAACAGATTGAATGATTCCCATCTATGCTGAAGAAGGAAATATACTGAGTCTACAGATCTAAATGCTAATATCATCCAGAAAGCCCTTAATTATGTTTAATCTGGGTATCCTGTAGCCAGTCAAGATGACACATAAAATTAACCATCACAAGAACTGACATCACCCGGGAGGCTTGTTAAAAATATGGAGTCTCAAGCCTTGCCCGAGTTCTACTAAATCAAAATTTGCATTTTAACAAGATCCACAAAGTATGTCAGTTTGAGAGGCCCTGATCCTGGTGGACCAAAAAATCTGAAGCCCTGAACCAAGATTAAGGTGATTCTGGATGGCTCATGCCCCTAGACACCTGGCAAAATAAGTAAATAAAATATGATAAAACAAAATACAATTAACAATCCTCTTAGGGGGAAGATAATATATCTCAAATTATTTCTACAAATAATTTTCATACACAATGTCCACCTCACAATCAGAGATGATTGAGCACAGTAGAAGATAAGACACCATAAACCATGTTCAGCAGAAACAACAGAAACAGACATACTGAGACTTCGGGAATAGGATTTATCAGAGACAGACTATAGAAAGTATGGCTTACTGGGTTCAGGGACATAAAAGCCATGCTTGAACATTCTGACAGGAAACTAAGACCATAAAAAAGTGACATGGCAGGTTTGAAAAAAAAGAAAAATTCTAGAATTCTCAAAAATACCATAGCTGAAATCAAGAATTCAGTAAAATGTCTTAATATCAGAATAGAGAAATAGCTGAAAAACTGGAAGATCGGTGAGAAGAAACTCAGATCTAGAGATGGAAGTCTCCCAAGAAATAAGAGATAAGGGGAAAAGACAAACACATACATTTTATTTTTGCAAAGACACTATCTTTTGCCTATGTTTAAATAAACTCAGGGCTGCCTGGGTGGCTTAGTGGGTTATGCGCTGACTCTTGATATCGGCTCATGGTTTGTGAATTTGAGTCTCGCTGCCAGCACGGAGCCTGCTTGGGGTTTGCTCTCTTCCTCTCTCTCTGCTTGTGTGCAAACATGCTCTCTCTCTCTCTCTCTCTCTCTCTCTCTCAAAAAGAAATAAACCTAAAAATAATTGGAGAGAGAGAGGCAGAGCATGAGTGGGGGAAGGTCAGAGAGAGAGGGAGACACAGAATCCGAAGCAGGCTCCAGGCTCTGAGCTGTCAGCACAGAGCCCTACTCGGGGCTTGAACTCATGAACCATGAGATCATGACCTGAGCCAAAGTAGGACGCTCAACCGACTGAGCCACCCAGGTGCCCCAAGAAATAAACTCTAAAAATAAATGGGCTCATATATCGTAATCTCTTTATACCTTTACAGTAGTGTGCTTCAAAGTCATGTGCTTTGTGCAAGTCAAAGTCTACACCTTCCATTAGTTTTAGCAGAAAGTACGAGGAGCACTGGTATCATGTAATCCCCTTTAACCCCATGATTACTATTCCAATGCAAGTTTAGTAACTCAGAGTGCCTCTAACCATCTGGCCTGGCCCTCGATTGCTATTGCTGAGTCTTGAGGTAAAACCAAGGTCCTGATGTGTTGGGTGGGGTGAGGGTGTGGCCGACCACAATTTCTCTGATTGCCGGGCCCTCCTAGCAGACCCCTTGGAGTAGGAGACTAAGGCCTGTGGTAGTTTGAAGGAAGGGAAGGTTGCCATCCTGGGAGATCACGAGGACTTCTTTGGAGACTTTGAGAAGGTGGCTGACCTTGAGATGATTAATACATTGGTGTAATTGGTCAACCCAGCAAAACACAACATGTTCTTAGCTCTCTTTGCTTTCAGGGTTTCTGAGGAAATCTGTGGGTTAGAAATTAAATCAATTCTATGGGAATTTGGGGTTCTTGTTAATGAGAACACCACACTTCATATTCTATAATTGGATACAGGATGATTAGGGGTTCTGGAGACCTAATTCCTCTTCAGTTGTAGCTTACTTTGTAGAGAAGGAAAGTGTACAGATTCTTCATGTTTGCACTGCTTCCTGGCAGAGTAAAACACTATATAAACATTTTTTTTTTTTGTCATAACAGAAACTTTCTAACAATATCCCTGTAAACATTTTCTAACATTTCTGGCGGTTTTCCATTCAGGTTTTTTTCCCCCTTAAAAATTTTAGCTAGCTAGCAATATGTTAAATATGGCTTTTGCTTTCTTTCTCTTCTCTTCTCTCTCTCTCTTTCTTTCTTTCTTTCTTTCTTTCTTTCCTTCTTTCTTCCCTCAGATTCCTTTTAAATTTAAGATTCTCATCTTCACTTATTTCTTGAGTATGCCTTTAGGGGGACAGGTATTATGGACTGAATGTTTGTGTTCCCCTGAAATTCATATGTTGAAATCCTGCCCCCTAATTTGATGGTATCAGGAGAAGAGCCTTTGAGGGGAAATGAGGTCACAAGGGTGGAGCTGTCATGCTTAGGATTAGTGCCCTTGCAAGGAAGAGACTCAAGAGTTTTCTCTCTCTTCCTCAGCATGGTGGATACAAGGAGACGTTCATCTACAGACCAGGAAGAGAGCTGGCCTCTTAATTCTGTGCTTCCCAGTCTCCAGAGTGGTGAGAAATATTTGTTGTTTATGACACCCAGTCCGCAGGAATTTGTTACAGCAACCCAAACTGACTGGGAGGACAGATCTGATAACCTGATGATTCTCACCCTAGGGTGGGGGTGGTCGGTAGAGAGAGGAGAGCAGAGTCCCATGGGGAAAAATGGACACATCCAAATCCCTGTCCCTACTTGACAATGGACACCCTTGTGAGAACTGTCTCCTCCATTCTGGAGACCGGGCTCTCCGTTCTTCTCTGCTTGCCCTCCAAACCGATTTTCTACTTAGTGGAATCTGGCAATTCAAGAGTTGTGTCCTCTTGCCTCATTTGTTTTTGAATTCCAGGACACTTTTTAGATGATCAGATGGATTCTGGGAACAATGGAAAAGACAAGGGAAAAAAAAAAAAAGGGAAAACTGCTTATCTGCTGTGGAGTGGTGAATTTATCTTACTTTATACAATTGGGTCAGTAGCTATTTTCATTCCTGTGCTTTTGGGAAGCATCTGATTATTTTAGTTACAGCTTCCTATGAGCTAATATTTCAATTTCTTATTCTCTCTTTCTCACTCTTAGACTACCTTCATCTGTATTGCGGAGTTCTGGAAGAGTTAATGCTGCAAGCTGCCCTCATTCTGTGTGCAGCAAACCGGAGCAGTAATATAGCTGTTATTTTAGAGAAAAGACATTAAAGAAGACTCTAGAATGAGAGCCACTAAATCAAACATTGAAAACACAAATAATCAGATACCCTTAGTAAACTGTAATTTTTCTCTGTACTCAGCTTTTAGGCATAAGAGGCAAATCATAAGAGAATATGCCCATTTCAGAATCCTGGAATTCATAATCCCAGGGCTGGAGGAGAATCCAGAGACTGGGTAAATCAACTCTGGCTGTGCAGGTGAGAAAATGGAACTCAGAGGCCCTGGGTAGTCGACTCATGGAAGGATACAGCTAAATAATAGAAGCTGGAACAGGAATACAGTTTTCTTGACTCCCTGGCCCAGCATTCCACCTTCTTCATGATCCTGCCTCTTATAAAATTTGTTTGGAAATGAAAATATTTCCAGGGAGTCTCAGGAAGATCTGATAGGTTGCCCAAACCTCTGCACCATAAAAACAGGTGTTCCAAACTGAATTATGTCTGCCTGTCTTGCACATGTCTCAAATACACAGACGGTGCCCCGGTTCTGGATTCACCACCCTACTAGGACAGAGCTGATTTTCCACCTACCGCTTGCCCCCCCTACCCAGGAACTAGCACAGGACCCGAATCTCCGATGCAGATTTCTTTCCCAGCCACCCCTCTGACCTCATTTCTCCCCTTCACTTGGTCAGACCCATTGTCAGCAGCCCTGTGGAAATTTGACTTCCTCCATCTCGTGAAGTCCCTTGACCAGAGGGAACCCAAGCCCACTCGCTGGCTAACTTTGTCACCGAAGGATTGCCTGGCTGGCTGGCTGTTTAGAGTTCATCCCACTTTGGCTTACTCTCCTTCTCTGTTCTCCCCTCCAGCATCCCTCCTGCCTCAAGGAGGCAGGACTATGCCTCTCCTGGAGGCTGCAGGGACAGAGACTCAAGATCCCTCTTGTGGCTAAGGACTTTTAGCTCCCTCTACCCACAGCTGGGCTCCTTTGAGGCCAGTGTCTACCACTGCCCTTGCTTCAGTTCCAGTGACTTATTTGAAGGATCAGGCCAATGCTCCTCAAACATTTTGATGTGCAGCCATATTATTTAAAATTTTAAAATTGAACAATGGAGTGTATACTCTCAATATATTTATTTATAACTTACAAATACATACTACTATAAATCCAGGTATCAAATAGAAGTAAAGCTTAATTCATCTCCAATATTTTTGGATAAAAAGAAATACAGAGAAGTTGTAATTGTTTCTCCTTGCTCTTCCTGCCCTGGCCACTCCCCGGAACTGCTGAATTAGGCAGTGAATGGACCCACAAATGGGATATGTCTGAGTTCAGTAACGGTAATAATAATTGCTGCCACTTTTGGAGGATGCACAGGAGTGTGCCAGGCATAGTACGAAGCTTTTGTTAAAATGTTCCATTGAACTTTTGCAGGAGCACTGTGTGGTTGGCATTACTGATTCCCATTTTATTGTTGAAGAAAGCAAGGCTTGCAGACGCTGAGCTCTGTTCACGGTCGCCACAAGCAGGAAGCAGGGCAGAATCCAAGCTAGGTCTCTTGGACTTGAACCGTGTTTTAGTCGCCGTTTCAGGGCTCAACAGTAGACACCTGCCGAGTGCCTCCCTGGGCTAGGCACTGTGTTAAGCCCTGGACAGACACTGGCAACAGCATGCAAACTCTACCTTCTAAAGCTGCCTTCTAACTGGGCTCTGACATCCTGCAAACCCCCTAGGTCTGACTGAAAAGGACTTGATAAGGACGAGTATATTTTATGAGACTTAAAGAAATCACTGCATGGAATTGGTTGGGGATTTTTTTTTAAACCTTAAAATATATAATTATGCAGCATTATAAAGCATTTGGAATTCTATTGGCTTTGTGTCTGCAAATTTTATTATCATTTATAGTGCTCTTTCAGTGGGAAATGCATTTTAAGTTTCAAACACTCAACTTATAAAGTAACTTTTCACAATCTTTTCAAGAGGCAAGAAAGTTATTATGGCATTTTGGAAAGATTTTCAACAAGAAGCATTGATGGAATTTTCACATACAGTACCATGCTTTTGAATATTCTGGCTAACTGATTTTATTATATCAAAATACTCTAAGGTGAATGAATATAACCCTAGGAAAAGAAATCATTGTTCCAAATTTCCTTTATGAAATAAATAACTTAGAGCCTAATGGTATTCTTTGCTTTGCTGGAGTTTGCATTAGTATCCCTTGCTTACAAAGCCTTGGCCCTCCTCAAAATAAATATTTAGATGCTGAATGTATTTCTCTTAATCTCCACTATTATCACCAGACCACAACTGACTTTGCATCCCTAAGTAGTAATGGCAAATGTCACCAAAGTTAATACTGAGTAAATGCCCGTGTTCGGAGACTGTATTTGTTCTTTTATACACTATTGACAAAACATGTTGCTTTGCAGTCTACAAGTCCTTTTCCATCTACAGTCTCTTTTTGAGTCTCACAATCATATTTGTAACTAATGTGGAATACCTATTATTATATAGTAAACTATGTCTCATGATTTTGTGGCTTAGAACTTGGCTGCATAGGGGCGCCTGGGTGGTGCAGTCGGTTAAGCATCCGACTTCAGCTCAGGTCATGATCTCACAGTTTGTGAGTTCAAGCCCCACATCGGGCTCTGTGCTGACAGCTCAGAGCCTGGAGCCTGCTTCAGATTCTGTGTCTCCCTCTCTCTCTGCCCCTCCCCCGTTCATGCTCTGTCTCTCTCTGTCTCAAAAATAAATAAACATTAAAAAAAATTTATTTTTTATTTAAAAAAAATTTTTTTTCAACGTTTATTTATTTTTTTGGGGACAGAGAGAGACAGAGCATGAATGGGGGAGGGGCAGAGAGAGAGGGAGACACAGAATCGGAAACAGGCTCCAGGCTCTGAGCCATCAGCCCAGAGCCTGACGCGGGGCTCGAACTCACAGACCGGGAGATCATGACCTGAGCCGAAGTCGGCTGCTTAACCGACTGCGCCACCCAGGCGCCCCCCCCAAAATTTTTTTTTAATTAAAAAAAAAAAAAAGGAACTTGGCTGGGTAACATTGACTGGGGTCACTTGCTGGCATGTCCAAGCTAGTTTTACTTATGTGACTGTGCCTTGATGAGGACAGCTGGAAGGCTAGATTTAGCTGAACCCCTTAGCTGTTTTCTGTCTGTTGTCGGGTAGTTGGACTTTCTATATGGTGGCTCAGGGCTTCCAAAGTGAGTATCCCAGAAGATAGAAAATGGAAGCTTCCAGAAGAGTAAGGCCTAAGCTCAGAAATTGGAACAGTGTCACTTCTGCCGTATCCTATTCACCAAAGTAGTGGATAAATTCAAAGATAGTGAACTGGACTCCACCTCTCAATAGGAAAGGTGTCAAAAAGTGTGTGGCCATCTTTAACCTGCCACACCTAGATTTCAGGAGGTGTTGTTTGCATTCTCTAGCTGAGGAAACTAATACTCAGGCTAATGGAGTTGACTTGCCCAGAACAGCACACTTAGTAATGTGATTCTAAGACCGACATAGATACATTGCTGGACACCATACTGGACTCAAATAAATACTTTCTGAGGAACACAGTGTGTTAACATTGCTTCATTTTTGCTCCTCTTCTTTCATTATTTTATTTTATTTTATTTTATTTTATTTTATTTTAATTTTATAAGAGAGGCACAGACAGGGCAAGTGGGAGAGGGGCAGAAAGAGGGAGAGAGAATCCCAAGCAGGCTCCGTGCTGCCAGTGCAGAACCCGATGGGGGGCTTGAACCCACAAAACTGTGAGATCATGACCTGAGCCAAAACCAAGAGTTGGACGCTTAACTGATTGAGCCACCCAGGCACCCCTGCTCCTCCTCTTTTAAAAGTCATTGGAGAAGTCCAGGGTATCTAAGGGCCCAGACGGGCCTTATGTGTCTGTTTCTGATGCTACATGGTCCCAGTGCCTCTCTTTTCCCATTTGACCTATTTCCTCTCGGAGGCAGGAATGAGGTGAGAGGCAAGAGGTAAAAGGTGGAAGGCTGTTTGTAAGAACTGGATAATTGTAGCAGTGCGAGATGATTCCCTTAATGCATGCTGCTGAGTTAACATTACTTTAAGTTCGGAGCAAGTAAAGGCTTAACCCGTGGAAGAAACACCATATATTTGAGGCGAATGGGGGTGGAAAACTGGTGAAAAAATAAATAGCTGTGGGGCAAAGAAATGCGCATGAGCAGTTTCATGGGCCAATATGCATCAGTCCTTTGGAATCTGGTTTTAAATTGAGACTGTATTCAACAAAAGCCAGAGCGTGTCACAGCAGTCTTCCTGTATGGTACAAATGGCTTTTTGAAAAGGACCTTCTAGCACATGACATTTTCTCTATTGCTCAGATTTGGTCACAGGAAATTCTGGGGTTATCTCTGGCAGACGGCACTTTGTCTTTACTAATAACTATGCTTCCACTTCCCTCTATGTCAAAATTTCACAAGAGGCTTCTTTTCTCTTCCAGTGAAGCAATGGCCAACTAACCTTGTTTTTTTATAATTATAGTATAGCCTATTGCTATAATTTAGAGTATTTATAATATTATATCTTAATTATATCATCTATTATTTATAATTATATTGCTGTTGCAATTGCTATTATATTGCTATTTATAATTATATTGCTGTTGCTATTGCTATTATAGCCTATTGCTATAATACCCTTTAGATATTATCTGTATTAGATATTACATTATATTAGACATATAGATTGTATATAATATAGGTATTAAATTTATGCACCAAGTTTTTGCAAATACTTGTGTCTCTTCTCTTTCAAGGTGCTGGGACTGGTTTTATTCACTGCATGTAAACCTGCCTCATTTTTCACCAAACAGCAAAAGCACGGAAGAAATCCACAAGAGCACTTTGGAAATCTACATCATATGTGAGTAGGGAAAAATTCCTTTCCAAGTGCTTCTGAAGGTACCCATGCCTAACATCGCTTGTGCAGAGCCAGGACTTCAAAGTAACAGCAAAATTAAAGTTCAATCAAAACGTTGTTCACTCAGAACATTTTTGCTTTGTGGATATCAAGTACCGCATGTACTTGCAGTGGCTAGAATTTCCATAAAAGGAACAACAGGGGTGCTAGATTGCATTACCTAAAAGTGATGGTAGCTGTTATCACAAAGGGAAAAAAATTAAGGCAGAAGAAAGATGATATGAGTAGAGTTAGCTGCAAATGAAAAGCAGAGTGCTTGAGCCCTGTGGGGGGGGATTAGTGGGACCGAGAGCTGTGCCCATCTGATGTGTCCTTTTATTATCTCCTTTGTTCTCAGTGTTTGAGGTTTGGGAAATTTCTGTGATTTCTGAAGTGCCGACTAGCCTGCCTCTCTGGCAAAGGACAGAGTGGCTCAGCTTAATGCACTGGTTTCCAAAATGGGATCTTTCACTCCTGGAGCTTTATAAGACAATTATCTGGGTGAAGGAAAAATATTAATTAGAATTACTATTTTATTCCATAATATTTTAGTGCTTTACATTTCTACCTTGGGGGATGCCTGGGTGGCTCAGTTGGTTGAGTGTCCGACTTCGGCTTAGGTCACGATCTCATTGTTTGTGGGTTTGAGCCCCACATCTGGCTCTGTGTTGACAGCTCAGAGCCTGGAGCCTGCTTCCGATTCTGTGTCTCCCTCTCTCTCTGCCCCTTCCCCACTCACGCTCTCTTTCTCTCTCTCTCTCTCTCTCAAAAATAAGTAAAACATTAAAAAAATTTAAATTTCTACCTTGGGGTCATGCTTATAGCAATGCTACTGAAAGGAAGGTCCATCAATCGCAGCATTGACACCACCTGGGAATGTGTTAGAAGTACAAGTTCTTGGGGCACCTGGGTGGCTCAGTTGATTAAGCATCCAGCTTCGGCTCAGGTCATGATCTCACAGTTTGTGGGTTTGAGCCCCATATCAGGCTCTCTGCTGTCAGAGCAGAACCCGCTTCAGATCCTCTATCTCCCTCTCTTTCTGCCCTTTGTCTACTCACTTGTGTGCTCTTTCTCTCTCAAAAATAAATAAACATTAAAAAAAAAAGGCAAAAATTCTTGGGTCACGTCTCAAACCCACAGGATGTCTGATGCTCTGGGGATGGGCCCCGATGAGCTGTGCTTAAATAAGTTTTCTGGGTGATGCTGGTACTAACGTTGAAGAGCAAACTGTTTTCTAATGTATATACTTTTTTCTTTAATGTTAATTTTACTTTTTATTTATGAGAGAGAGAGAGAGAGAGACAGAGCATGAGTGGGACAGGGGCAGAGAAAGAGGAAGACAGAATCAAAGCAGGCTCCAAGCTCTGAGCTGTCAGCACAGAGCCTGACGTGGGGCTTGAACTCACAAACTTCGAGATCATGACCTGGTCCGAAGTTGGACCCTTAAGCGACTGAGCCACCCAGGCGCCCCTCTAATGTATATACTTACAAATAAATACATATGGGAGACACAGAAGTTTTTCCCAATGGGACGTGCAAATACAGAAATTTGAAGATGATGGTGTGGTAGAAATGCATTGATTCAAGAACCACAAATCTTTTGCCTTTTTTTCCTACTTTCCCAATTGACCCTGAGGTGAGGAGGGTGAGTTAGCCTCTTTTACTTCCTGGGCGAGCTTAAGCAAGTTACTTGACCACCCCGGAAAATGAGGATAAAGTGAGATGTCGCTCTCTCACGGGACTGTCATGGGTGTTACGTGCACTTGTGTAGACTACAAACACGGAGTGAGCCCTGAGCATAAACCAGATGCTTGGTTTGTCTTTTCCCCGATAGCTGTGGACCCCAGCACACAACAACCTACGTTCTCCGCCTGCTAGGGTACACCTATCAGTCCCCAAACCACCAGTATGTTATATGTATGGAAGCCCAAAAAATCCTTTACCTCTACAGACTGTAACCTGATATATTACACTTGGTTTAGCCTTGACAATAAAGACAGGTGCACAAGGCAGAGTCAGTTTATTCAACATATTCACCCCTTCCATGAGTGGCACCTGACTTTCCATTGAATTCCGAGCTGCAAAGAACAGCAGTGTCAGTGATGCGGTGGGAGACTGACGGTAGCAGTTTAACATCATGCTGTGGTGAGGGACACCTGGTAAAACCACGACATCGCTGATGATCCTGATAGAGCAAGTCGCCTCTGCCTCAAGCCGTGCATACAGCCCGGCAGCCAGACGCAGCTGAATCAGTCAGTGGGACAGAATGAAAAGTGGCCGGCCAAAGCTTTTCCCTAAAAGACCTGAAATACTCCCAACCCTGTGTACATAGGAATCACTCCTCGGAGAGCTGGTGAAACTGGCACATTTCTGGGCCTCACCCCCAGAGATTTTTAGTCTGTTGGTATGAAGTGGGCCTAGGACTTGTATTGTTAACAAGCTTCCCCCTTGCAGGCTTCACATTGCAAGGGGTTCATGAAGGAGAGAGTTTATATTCCCTGAATCGCAGATGTTTTCAAGCTGATACGCACTTTTAGAGCTCATTTAAGATTTCTTAACCTTTTTCCCTTCATGAAAGCCAACACGATTGCCATCAAGATACACACATGGCACTCTCTTATTAATATTTTCACATTTGACAAAACCACAAATGTTGGTAAGGACTAACTATTAGTGACAGTAATTCACTGCAGACTGAGTCATTCATTGAAAAGACTGTGTTTTACTTGATTCGGTATGACTGAATTAAACACTGCCTCTCAAGAAAACTTATCAAAAGTAGAAGGAAGAGAGCATAAGTGCTAACACAGGGATGACTTTGAATCCACTCACGTTTGTAAAACAATTCGTTAGTAATCTTGAGTAGTTCATGAGCAGTAGGTTTCCTGGTATACAAATCACAACGGAGACATTGTGGCAGAGCCTGTCATTGTCCCCTGATATTGGTTTTCCTGTGTCACATGGACACCCAGAAAAAAGGCTACATTTCCCAGTCTCTCTCACAGCTACAACGATCATGGCACAAGTTCTTGACGCCAGGATATAAAAGGAAGGAGTGTATGAGACTTCAGAAGGTGTCCTTAAAGGGGCCATGCCCTTTTCTCCTTTCTGTGCCTGAAACGTGGAGATGAAAGCTATGGCGGCCATCTTGGACCATGTGGTGGAAAGCATGTGTTAAGGGTGCCAAAGGAGAGAACCAGGTAGAAGGAGCCTGGGTCCATGAAGATGCCGGAGCTGTCATGAGATCCTTGGGCTGTTTGTGTGTAGACAATTATATTTCTATCTAACTTAAGCTACTGTTATTTCTGGATTTTTGTCACATGTTGCAACCCTCATGTTGAGGGCCTCTAATTTAGCCAACCCTCTTGGTTTTTGGATGAGAACACAGGAGCTTGGGGAAGTGAGTGGCTCAGCTGAAATCACACAGCTAGTGAGGCACAGACCTGGGAATGGAATCTAGGTCTCTTGGGTTCTGGGTCAGGGCCCTTTTTACCAACTCAGGCTTTCTCAAAGTCTCTGTTAGAAAGCAAGCTCTGGTATCTCTTTCTCTTCTGTAAGGGCACTGATCCCATCACCGGGGCTCCATCCTCATGACCTCGTCTAAACCTAATTACCTTCCAAAAAGCCCTACTTCCAAATGCATTAGGGGTTAGGGCCTCAACATATGGACTTTAGGGTGATATAAACATTCAGTCGGTAACAATTCCTCATGGCAGAACCTGATTCAGGGAGATTTGCAAAGACGTTTTATCCACAAAACAACCCTTTGCTAATGGGTTCTTAAATAGCACACAGCTGACAAGTGAATTACTATGTTGGGAGATCAACCCAAGGGGTGTGGCCAGAACTCAAAATGAAAACGGTTACGGGATTTCAAGCTATATTATAAAGCTGTTCTCATCAAGACAGTATGGTACTGGCACAAAAACAGACACGTAAATCAGTGGAACAGAATAGAAAGCCCAGAAATTGGACCCGTAACTATATGGTCAACTCATCTTGAACAAAGCAGGAAAGAATATCCAATGGAAAGAAGACAGTCTCTTCAACAACAGAGCTGGGAAAACTGGATAGCAACATGCAGAAGAATGAAAGTGGACCACTTTCTTATATGATACACAAAAATAAATTCAAAATGGATGAAAGACCTCAATGTGAAAGGAAACCATCAAAATCCTAGAGGAGAACACAGGCAACAACCTCTTTGATCTAGGCAGGAGCAACTTCTTACTTGACATGTCACTGAAAGCAAACATGAACTGATGGTACTTCATCAAGATAAAAAGCTTCTGCACAGCAAAGGAAATAATCAAAGTAATTAAAAGGCGGCCTATGGAATGGGAGAAGATATTTGCAAATGATGTATCTGATAAAGGGTTAGTATTCAAAATATATAAAGTACTTATAAAACTCAACACCCAAAAAACAAATAGCTCATAGAAATGGGCAGAAATAGAAATGGGCAGAAGACATGAATAGACACTTTTCCAAAGAAGACATCCAGTTGGCTACCAGACACATGAAAAGATGCTCAGCATGACTCATCATCAGGAAAATGCAAATCAAAACCACAATGAGATATCACCTCACACCTGTCCAAATGGCTAAAATTAACAACACAGGAAACAATAGGTGTTGGAAGGAGAAAAGGGAACCCATTTGCGCTGTTGGTGGAAATGCAGGCTGGCATAGCCACTCTGGAAAACAGTATGGAGGTTCCTCAAAAAACTGAAAACAGAACTACTGTATGCTCCAGGAATTGGACTATTAGGTATTTACCCAAAGGGTACAAAAATACAGATGTAAAGGGGTACATGCACCCCAATGTTTATAGTAGCACTATCAGCAGTAGCCAAACTATGGAGAGAGCCCAAATGTCCATCGACTAATGAATGCATAAAGAAGATGTGGCATATATATATATATATGATGGAATATTACTCAGCTGTCAAAAGAATGATACCGTGTCATTTGCAATGATGTGGGTGGAGCTAGAGTATATTATGCTAAGTGAAATCAATTAGAGAAAGACAAATACAATATAATTTCATGCATATGTAGAATTTAAGAAATAAAACAGATGAACATATGAGAAGTAGGGGGAGAGAAGAGAGGGGAAAAAATCACAAGAGACTCCTAACAACAGAGCACAAACTGAGGGTTGACAGAGGTAGGTGGGTGGAAGATGGGCTAGATGGGTGATGGGGAGTAAGGAGGACACTCTCTGTCCGCCATCTTTCCGTGCTGCCATAATGGCGTGCATGAATGTCCTGGCAGATGCTCTCAAGGGCATAAACAATGATGAAAAGACAGGCAAATGCCAGGTTCTTATTAGGCCACTCTCCAAAGTCATCGTCTGATTTCTGACTGTGATGATGAAGCATGGCTACATTGGTGAATTTGAAATCATCGATGATCACAGAGCTGGGAAAATTGTGAACCCCACAGGCAGGTTAAACAAGTGTGGAGTGATCAGCCCCAGGTGTGATGTACAACTCAAAGATCTATAAAAATGGCAGAATAATCTGCTCCCATCCCGCCAGTTTGGTTTCGTTGTACTGACAACCTCGGCTGGCATCATGGACCATGAAGAAGCAAGACGAAAACACACAGGAGGGAAAGTCCTGGGATTCTTTTTCTAGGGATGTAATACATTCATACTAATAAAATGCCTCACTGGAAAAAAAAAAGAAAAAGGAGAGCTCTTGTGATGAGCATTGGGTGTTGTATGTAAGTGATGAATCACTGAATGCTACTCCTGAAACCAATATTGCACTGTATGGTAACTAAAATTTAAATAAAAACAAAACAAAATGAAATGGTTAAAGAGGGGATAAAAGTTAAGACTCATGGTGGATAGGTCTAGAAGTTTATGCCTTTGTGTAGAGGTTAGTAATGAAGAGACTGGAGGGAAAGAAATAAAGAAATAGAAGAAAAATGTCCAGGGCTGAAAAAGAGGAATCTTGATTGAATGCATCCTCCAAATCCTGAATGGGATGAAGGAGACTAAATCCACATTGAGAGACACCCTGGCAACATTTCAGGAATCACAGCCCTCGTTTCCACAGGATCTAGACACATTTCAAATTGCTGAAGACTGTGGGATTGTTATTGCTTCAGTAACTTAACTCTTGAAATAATTCTCCTATACTCTGTTCTTGAGGTGTGGATAGTAGGCAGCCAATGGATGTGTCTTGATCGATGTGCCTCCGGAGGAAAATGCACAGAAACACTAAATTTAGATTCTAGGAATAGTATCACATAAAACAGAATGCAAAATAACAGTAAAGGAGATAAACAATAATTCATAGAAGAAAATAACAATTTCATATCTGTACCTGCTGTTGAAGCCCAACAAAAAGAACACCACGGACACCTGCTGCTTATACAAGCTGAGTTTACTGAAATTGTGAGCAAGGAAAAACATGAGCTGGATGGAATCTCAGTCGGGTCTCCGGAGAGGAAAATTAGGGAAGAGTACTTGCAGAGTTTGTAGGACTGGGGTTAGGTCAGGATCGACAGAATTTGTAAATCTGGCAGGTTGCTAGAACTGTCTGCGGTCTTTGGAACACAGAAATGAATCCACGTGAAGTGACTGTTACTATAGTCTTATCTTGGAATATATGGGTCTGAATGAGCTAGTGTTAAAATAATTTGCGTTTAGATAGTTCATATTGCATATTATGATTTGGTACAGTTGATCTATTTTGCAAATCAAAAATACAGGTTTCTTGTTTGTTTGTTTTTTACCAATTGTGGTTTCCGTTTCTTTTTTCACTGTAGTATTTAGGAAACTGCTTGGATGGGCACTCAATGAATGGTTGAATGAATTAGTACATTAACCACTAAAGGCGAATCTGGAACAGAGGTAATGGTCTTAAATGTCTACACACAAAAGCATATGGCAGGGCTGCTTAATACAAGTTCAGATTCTGGGGATGCCCCCCAGATAGTTTGCCTCAGTAAGTCTGGATTTGGGGTGAGGCGATTCTGATGCAATTGGTCCACAGTTTCCACTTTTGAGGAGCTAGCACAGTGGCAAGACAAAGTAGGCTTGAGATGTTAACAAGTGCAAGGAAATAAGACCTACAGGTATCTCTGAGATTGCTAAGATAGGAGTGATAAGTGAATTAAGGTAATCAAGAGTAGGTCCCCTTCAAAAGAAGCCAGCTGCTAGAAAAGGGAGCAGAATCAACCTGTATGTCTCTAAGAACACACTTACCTGACAATCCACGCATCTCTAGGTGATACACAGTGGCAAGCACTTAGCTGAGAATTAAAGGGAAATAGAAGTGAAATTGCTGGGGGGGGGGGGGGAGGAAGCGATATTGCTACAGTAGAGCACTTTAGATTATGGTGTCTTGACAGGTATGTTACTAGGCTATTTCATATTCATAATAAAAGATCTGGGTACCCGAGTGGCTCAGTCGGTTAAGCGTCTAACTTCAGCTCAGGTCACGATCTCATGGTTTGTGAGCTCGAGGCCCGCATCGGGCTGCCTGCTGTCAGCACAGAGCCCACTTTGGATCCTCTGTCCCCCTCTCTCTCTCTCTGCCCCTCCCCTGCTCTCTCTCTCTCTCTCTCTCTCTCTCAAAAACAAGCAAACATTTAAAGACAATGATAAAAGGCCAAAATTTGAATGCTTTGTTGTTTTTTTGTTGAGGTATATAATAAAAGGCCTACATTTGAATGCATTATTATTTTTTTTAATTGAGGTAAATTAACAACAAATTAACCATTTTAGGATGAACAATTCAGGGGCAAGTTAGTGGCACAATGTTGTGCAACCACCACCTTTGCCTAATTCAAAACGTTTTCATCATCCCTCAATAAAACTCTTTCCCATTAAGCAGTTACTCTCTCCTCTCTCCTACCCCCAGCTCCTGACAACTGCTGATCTAGTCTGTCTCTACAGACTGACCCATTCTGGATGTTTCACATAAAACGAAATCACACAACACGTGACCTTTTGTGTATGGCTTCTTTCATGTAGCACATGTTTCCAAGTTTCTAAGTTTCATCCACATTGTGGATGGATCAGTTCTTCGGTTTTATGGCTAATAATACCCCATTGTATGCATGCACCACAAATTAATTTATTCACTCATCTATCCATGGATATTTGGGTTGTTCGCACCTTTTTGTTATTATAAATAGTGCTGCTTGTTCATGTGCATGTATTTGTTTGAGTAGCTGTTTTCAATTGTTTGGGGTACACCTACCTACGAACAGAATTGCTGGGTCATATGGTGATTCTGTTTACCTTTTGGGGAACTGCCAAACTATTTTCCCCAGTGGCTGAAACATTTTACATCCCTTCCAGAAATGGAATGGTTGCAATTTCTCCACATCCTTTTCCACACTTGGTCTGTCTTTCTTTTTCTTTCTTTCTTTCTTTCTTTCTTTCTTTCTTTCTTTCTTTCTTCTTTCTTTCATTTATTTATTTTGAGAGAGAGAGAGAGAGAGTGCACAGCAGGGACAGAAAGGGAGAGAGAGAGAGAGTCCCAAGCAGGCTCTGAACTGATAGTTCTATGCAGGCCTTGAACTCACGAACCGTGCATGAGATCATGACCTGACCTGAAATAAAGAGTCAGATGCTCAACCAGCTGAGCCACCCAGGGGCCCCTAAAAAAAATAGAAAGAAAGAAAGTCTCCCCAGCCACACTGACCTTGCTGTTCATCAATGTGATTGGGATACTCCTGCCTCAGGGCCTTTGCACTTACTGTTTCCTCTGCCTAGAGCACTCTTATCCCAGATCTCCCCAGGGCTTGTACCCTCATCTGCTGTAGGTCTCTTCATGTGTAATCTTCTTTGCCTTCAAAAATACTCTAGTTACAATTGCAGCCTCCGCCCACTCTCCAGACCTCCCTCTCCCCCATTCTGCTTTAGAATTTGCTTTAGCAACACTGAAAACATTATGTTTATTTATATATAAACATCTCCCAATAGAGTGCAAGCTCAATGAGGGCATGGATTTTTTTTTTTTTAACATTGAGATATAATTCACATGCCACACAATTTACCTACAAAGTATACAATTTGGGGGTGCCTGGGTGGCTCAGTCAGTTAGGCATCTGATTTCAGCTCAGGTCATGGTCTTGCAGTTCATGGGCTCTGTGCAGACAGTTCAGAGCCTGGAGCCTGCTTCAGATTCTCTGTCTCCTTCTCTCTCTACCCCTCCCCCGCCTGCTCACACTCTGTCTCTCTCAAGAATAAATAAACATTAATAAAAGGTACACAAATGCATTTTAGTATAATCACAGATTTGTCTAACCATCATTCCAATTTTAGAATATTTTCATTCATTTCTCTTTGCAAAATACATGCCCATTAGCAGTCACTCTTTTTCTTGCCATCCGCCACTCCCTCCACCCGCCATAGGCAGTGACTAATTTCCTTTTTGTCTCTATAAATTTGCCTATTCTGGACATTTCATAAAATTGGAGTTATGCAATACATGGTCTTTTGTGACTGGCTTCTTTTGCTTAGCATGTTTCCAAGGTCAATGCCATAGAGCATCTGTACTTCATTCCTTTTCATGGCTCACTAGTATTCCATTGTATAGATATTCACATTTTATTTATCCATCCATCAGTTAATGGATATGAATAATGCTGCCATGAACATTTGTATATAAGTTTTTGTGTGTATATATGTTTTCATATTTCTTGGGTATGTAACTAGGAGAGGAATTACTGGGTTATAGAGTAATTCTCTGCTTAACCTTTAAAGAACTGCCAAACTATTTTCCAAACAGCTGTAAGTTTTACATTCTCACTAGCAATGTGATTTCTTCAACACTTGTTCTCTAACCCTTTTGCCAAGACTTGTTATTATCTGTCTTTTTCATATAGTCATCCTAGTAAATGTTAAATGTCTTCATTGAGGTTTTGATCTGTATTTCCCTAATAGCTAAGATGCTGGGCACATTTTCATGTTCTTATTGGGTATTTGTGTATCTTCCTTGGAGAAATGTTTATTCAGATCTTTTGCTCTTTTTTGATTGGGTTACGTATCTTTTTTTTAAGGTTTTTATTTAAATTCCAGTTGGTTAATATACAGTGTAATTAGCTTCAGGTGTAGAATATAGTGATTCAACACTTCCATACGTCACCCTGTGCTCATCATGACAAGTGCCCCCCTTAATCCCCACAACCTATTTCACCCACCCCACCCCACCTTCCCTCTTATAACCATCAGTTTGTGCTCTGTAATTAAGAGTCTGTTTCTTGGTTTGCCTCCCTCTCCCTCTCTATCTTTCTTTTTTTTCTTTGTTCATTTATTTTGTTTCTTAAATTCCACATAGGAGTGAAATTGTATGGTATTTGTCTTTCTCTGACTTTTTTCACTTAGCATAATACACTCTAGCTCCATCTCTGTCATCACAAATGGCAAGATTTTATTCTTTTTTATGGCTGAGTAATATTCCATTGTGTATATATATATATATATATATATATATATATATACCACATCTTCTTTATCCATTCTTCAGTCAGTGGACACTTGCACTTGGGCTGTTTCCATAATTTGGCTGTTGTAGATAATGCTGCTCTAAACATTGAGTCATGTGTTCCTTTCAATTAGTATTTTTATATTCTTTGGGAAAATACCTAGTAGTGTAATTGCTGTGTTAGAGGGTAGTTCTATTCTTAACTTTTTGAGGAACCTCCATACTGTTTTCCAGAGCGGCTGCACCAGTTTGCATTCCCACCAGCGGTGCAAGAGGGTTCCCCTTTCTCTCTCTGTTCTTTCTTGTGTTGTTAATTTAAGCCGTTTGACAGGTGTGAGGTGGTATCTCATTGTGGTTTTGATTTGTATTTCCCTGATGATGAGTGATGTTGAGCATCTTTGCATATGTCAGTTGGCCATCTGGATGTCTTCTTTGGCAAAGTGCCTATTCATGTCTTCTGTCCGTTTCTTCACTGGATTATTTGTTTTTTGGGTGTTGAGTTTGATAAGTTCTTTATATATTTTGGATATCAGATATGTCATTTGCAAATATATTCTCTCATTCTGTATGTTGCCTTTTATTTTTGTTGATTTGTTCCTTGGCTGTGCAGAAGTTTTTTAATTTGATGAAGTCCCAATAGTTTATTTTTACTTTTGTTTCCCTTGCTTTAGGATATTTATTTATTTATTATTTATTTTGAGAGAGAGAGAGAAAGTGTGAGTGGGGGAGGGACAGAGCAGAGGGGGAGAGAATCCTAAGCAGTCTCTGCATTGTCAGTACACAGCCTGATGTGGGGCTTGAACTCAAGAACCATAAGATCATGACCTGAGCCAACGTCGGACACTTAACCCACTGATCCACCCAAGTGCCCCCTCAGGACACGTATTTAGTAGGAATTTGCTATAGCCAATGTCAAAGAGGTTACTGCCTGTGTTCTCCTCTAGGGTTTTTACGGTCTCAGGTCTCACATTTAGGTCTTTAATCCATTTGAATTTATTTTTGTGTTTGGTGCGCAAAAGTGATCCTGTTTCATTTGCATTCTGCTGTCCAGTTTTCCCAATACCATTTGTTGAAGAGACTCTTTCCCCGTTGGGTATTCTCTCCTGCTTTGTTGAAGATCAATTGACCATATAGTTGTGGGTTCATTTCTGGGTTTTCTATTCTGTTCTATTGATATATGTATCTATTTTTGTGCTGGCACCATACTGTTTTGATCACTACAGCTTTGTAATATAAGCTGAAGTCTGGAATTGTGATGCCTTCAGCTTTGCTCTTCTTTTTCAAGGTTGCTTTGGCTCTTTGGGGTCTTTGGTGGTTCCATACACATTTTAGGATTGTTTGTTTCAGCTCTGTGAAAAATGCTATTGGAATTGCATTAATGCTGTAGGGATTGCATTAAATGTGTAGATTGCTTTGGGTTGTACAGACATTTTAACAATATTTGTTCTCCCAGTCCATGAGCATAGAATGTTTCTCCATTTCTATGTGTCTTCTTCAATTTCTTTCATCAGTGTTTTATAGTTTTCAGAGTACAGATAATCTTTTTAAAGGTATGAGAGTTCTTTATGTTGGCTAGATACAAGTCCCTTACTAGATAAATAATTTGAAAATATTTTCTCCCATTCTGTGGATTGTCTTTTTATTTTCATGATGGTGTCCTTAGTAGCACAAAAGTTTTTGGCTTTGATGAAGTCCAATTTATCTGTATTTTTCTTTTGTTGCTTGTGCTATTGGTGTCTTATCTAAGAAAGCATTGTCTAATTCAAGTTCACAATGATTTATGCCTATGTTTTCTTATAAGAGTTCTATAGTGTTATCTCTTCCATTTAGGCCCATGATTCATTTTGAGTTCATTACTGTATATGGTATGAGGGAGCAGTCCAAGTTAATCCTTTTGGCTGTGGACACCCAGCACCACTGTTGAAAAGACTATCCTTTCTCCATTGAATTGTCTTGGCACCCTTATTGAAAATCACTTAAATATTAATGCTCAGAATTTTAATTTATGCACTCTCAATTCTATTCTATTGATCTATATGTCTATCGCTATGTCCGTACCACATCGTCTTGACTACTGTAGCTTTGTAGTAAGTTTTGAAATTGGGAAGTGTGTATCATCCAACCTTATTCATATTTTTCAAGATTGCTTTGGCTATTTGAGGTCCCTTGAATAGCCGAACATGAATTTTTATGTTTTGTTAATCGCTGTATCCCCAGAGTTCAGCACAGTCCTGGCACATGGTAAATGCTAAACAAGTATTATTTAAATAAATACATAAATTCTCATAAAATTACAACAATAATAATTATGAAGTAGACATTTCTGGAAAAAAAAAAACCTGCTTAGCATTCCTTCCCTCTATTCTTCTGGAAAGAACACTCACACTATCTTAGAAAACTACCCCTTACTAACTTCATGTTGTTCTTTTGGGGCTTCATATCATAGTATCCAATACCCCTGGCCTCAGAAGACAGTTTATGATTCAGGGCTGGCCAATTCCATTCCATTTCCTGTCATACTGATAGGCTTTGGTATAATCATGTGAGTCAGGCCCTGCCAATCAGAGTTCTGTCCTAAGATCACACGTTTTGAGAAGTGACCCCAACTGTAAAAGAATGCACCCTACCAAGTTGAGAACCATGGGAAGAGTGTCCTGTTGAGTTCTAGTTCCCGGATCCAGTGGCCCCTGAGGCTGGACTATCTCTGCTAAGCTTGGCAGGATTCTCAATTGTATACAATGCAACGACTCTGGTTAAATTACACAGATGAGGAATTCATGGGAAGGCTTTGGGAAGCTCACAGAATGCATGGGAAGTTTGAAAAACCTAGCTGAAGCGAGAGCCAAGGAGGGTAGAGCATGATTTTAGATCCTGCCGTAGAAGTTTTGTGCTTTGGACTTCCGGCTTGTGTTAGACCCTGCTACTCTTGAATTCTCTGCCCCTGGACCCTCAACCTTCCTGCAGTCAAGAAACCATCTCTAATTCACTCTTGGACCTCTGCACCATTTTCTTAAGAGGTGAAGTCCTGGATAGGAGCCTCTACTTTTCATATGTGGCCCTAGGTCAGCCACCAGGGCCCTCCTCTCAGTGCCAGGACCAGCATTCAATAAATAAATTTGCTTCTATTATTACACTTGCTTTGCCTTTTTTTGATTACCTGAGCCAAAAAATTCCCCTCTCCACCTTTTTTTTTTTTTGGTCTTGGCTACATTGATTGAATTTCTGTCATTTACAACAAAAGAAATCTGATTAAAGGAAATAAAAATAATAGTAACAGCCACGATTTATGGTATGTTAGCAGGTAAATACTTTACATACTGTTGTATTAGTTTCCCATGGCTGCTGTAACAAAATGCCATAAATGTAGTGGTTTAAAACACACATACTTATTATAGTTCTTGAATCAGAAGTACAAAATGAGTCTCATGGGGCTGCAAAGTCAGGGTGTTGTCAGGCTGTGTTCCTCCTGGAAGGAATTCACTTACTTGCCTTTTCTAGCTTCTAAAAGACGCCAGGATTCCTTGGCCCTTCCCAGCAGCTGCTTCGCCCCGACCTCATCACATCTCCTTCTCTGACTCTGACCCTCCTGCCTCTCTCTTTCACTTGTAAGGATCCTTGTGATTACAGAGGGCCCACTGGGAGAATCCAGGATAATCTCCCCACCTCAGAATTCTGAATCATACGTACAAAGTCCCTTTTGCCATGTTAAGTAACATATTCACAGGTTTCCCGGATGAGGGTGTGGACACGTTTGGGGTGCCATTACTCTGTCTACCACACGTCTCATCTGTTTGAGTCCTCACAACAGTTCTGTCATGCTCGTTTCGAAAATAAAGGAATATTGCACAGAGAGTTCAAATAATGTGTCCCATGTTGAGCCGAAGAGCCAATGTTCAAGCCTTGGCTGCCTTTCCGAAGTCTGGGTGCGTTATGTTTTCATAACCCTTCTACCTGGCTTCAATAGCCTTGTTGGCGTGGGAGTTGTGGTGAAGGAAGTATGGAAAGGATCTGACGGATGCATCATCTTTGTGTTTCCCTTCGTGTCTGATGAATTGAGAAAAGAATGGCAGAGTCTCTCGGATCTTGAGATACAGGGAAGAAAAGGAACCTAATTCTATGAATCTTATTTCCAAATGTTGGCTTATTCAGCAGCCTCCATAGGACAGCCTGCATCTCAAGCCAATAGAGCTTGGCTTATTAAAAGGGGACTCGAGTCTCACAAAACCTCAAATACCAGCTCCTTTAACAAAGCTAATAGCCACAGTGGCATGAGATATTGCATGCAGCTGAAATTCTTCAGGCCCTGGAATTAAAGGGGAAGGATATACCCAAAAGAAGGACTGTCCTTAATTTGGGAATAATACAAAGACCAATGGGAAAGTGGACTGTTCTTGGCTGACAAAACGACAGAGGATTTCAAGTTGCCTGACACCCCTAAACAGGGCGTTAGGCATATTTAACATCCAGCTCTGTCAGATCTAGAAAATGCTTCACCTGAAAGGCAGCCCACTAGCACTCAGCATGCAGAGACAGAATAAAAGCTGCTGACTCTTGCTTATGAAATCAATCCCACCAGCCCTCCACAGCCAAATTCTAGACAAACGAGAGCCATCTATTAACATAAGCATAAGTTGGAGTCTGCATACACTCAGGCCCAGTAGAAATCACAGGCGAACTGGTGGCAACGAGAGACACACAGAAAAGCTACTCTGTACTCTAATACTCACTTCATCCAGTCCCAGTGGACAGAATGACCGCCAGTAAGAGTGACTCAAGTCTTGATGTTGTACTGAGTTTCCATTACATGTTGGAGGCAATACTAGATCATCAAAGACAGAGTTCCTGCTCTGAAGATGAGGCAGTCTTAGAGAGTAGAGGTTTCTGACATGGAGGGATGGGGGTGTGGCCGAGGGAGGAGGCCCAACAGTCTTGGGAGAAGTGAGAGCTGGACCAGCTTGGCTCTATGAGCTGGGACTCTCCAGTTGCACGTGACAGAAACCAAATTTGAACTGTAAATAGAAAATGTGATCTTGTGAGAGCAAGGCCCTGGAAAGGCGAGGCATCAGCCAAGCCTCAGAAGTGACTGGAACTAGGAACTAGAGAGCCATCATGACGAAGTCACTGCAAGGGCTGTTCCCTGTGTCTGGAAAGCTCTTCCTTTCCACTTAAGTTTATTTACTACCCATCATTCATGTGTCTCCAGTTGCCTCCTCGGGGCAACCTGCCCTCTTTCCACTCATTTCTCTTACTGAATCACACCCAGAGTCCTGGCTGGCCTCTTTGAGCCTCTGGGACGAACTAGAAAATGATGACCCTTTTGGGTGGATAGTGACCAGTGTGTCAAGAACAAAGTACCCTTTCCTCTGAGCAAACACAGCTTCACACCAAGCCCCATGGGTTGGTGAGCAGGCTGTTTAAGTGGTATTCCAGCCCCCTGCCCCCATGGCTGTGCTCCATTGTGCAGTGCACAAACTGTATACCTGTGCAGAGTAGCTGAGCCAGTTCCCCTATTGTAAGCTCTTGAGGGGCACCTGGGTGGCTCAGTCGGTTAAGCTTCGGACCCTTGATTTCAGCTCACAGTTCATGGGTTGCAGCCCTACATCAGGCTCTATGCTGTCAGCACTTGACTTCTGCTTGGGATTCTCTCTCCCTCCCTCTCTCTCTGTCCCTCTCCCATTCACTCTCTCTAAATGAATAAACTTAAAAACAACAACAACAACAACTGTGTACCTTTTCTGCTTATTACTTGTTAAAATAGCAATTTTAGGAAGGCCTGGGTGGCTTAGTTGGCCAAGCATCCGACTCTTGATTTTGGCTCAGGTTGTGATCTCAGGGCTGTGAGATGGAATCCTGTATCAGCCTCCACGCTGAGAATGGAGCCTGCTTAAGATTCTCTCTCTCCCTGTACCACACGTGCTCTCTCTCTCTCTAAAAAAACAAAAACAAAAAAATTTTACATTGCTTGCATGATTATTTAAGGTATGCCTCCTTTGAAATCTCATAAGCTCCATGAGGGCAGCAATTGGGTCTGCTTTTGCTCAACGTGTAATTTCTAGAGCCCAGCAGTGTCCGGCACATGGAAGGCCATTGATATTGGTCATTTCATAAATAAATGAATGAGCTAGCAAGAGATCATGTGCTCACTGGGAGTGGGAGGCATGCTGATTGGCTATCATAACTCTGTTTGATGAATGGTGGGGTGAGTAGTTCCCCAAAAGAAGCAAAAGAGGGGCAGGCCGGGCAGGAAAGCGTCCAAGCGTCCCCACCCAGCCATTGGCCTGCCTTGGGCAGTGTCTGACCAGTCACTTCTGCATCTGTGCTTCCTCACCTGTGAGATGAGGGACTGTGCCCAGCTCATCTCTGAGATTGTCCCGCCCAACGTTCTGTTCCCTTTTGTTCTGGTTCCATTCACTCCTGCCAAGTTCCGTTCTAGTGCTGAAGGTACTAAGTGGAAAAAGACATGACTGTGGGCAGCCTCAGTCAAGGAAGGCTTAATGGAGGTGAGCCTGTGCTGAGTGGGAAAGGCTGGGAGTGGGAGGAGCTATAAAGGAGAGACAGACGTGGGCAGACCTGGGGTGGGAGGCTGGCTGTGGGAAGTATGTTATTGGTGTTTGTCGGGAGTCTTTTTTTTTTTTTTCCAAATGTAAATATCTTTGCAAGGGGTACTATCTTAATACATCTATGTTTCCCCTGAACTAGCTTACCCGAGAACAGCAAGCCAGTCATGCACAAGGAGCTGAGGGAATGAGACATTGGACAGGTAAGTTTTAATCATCAAAATAGGTCCCCAATACAAGCGCCTCTAGGGTGTGTGAAGCAGGCTGGTCGCCCTGGGGTCTACACGGTGCCCTTGTGTCTTGGGCTCCAATAGTGGCAGAGTGACTCAGAGACAGGGAAGAAAGAAGTGTCTCCATTGGCTGATGCAAAGACCAGCAGGAGGAATGGGCCCTAACCCCCTTCCTGCGACCGACCGCAGAGTGCAATAACCTCTCAGGACCGGCCTATTCTCCTTCCACTTCTTCAGGCAACCCCTCTGTGTCTGCCCTCCAGGATGTTGTTTAAACTCAAGTCTGGCTTCTTCAATCCTGCTCCTATCAGGGAACAGAGAGGTTTCTCCTTACTCACTAAGGGCGGACCTCATCCTGAAAATGGGCGCCCTCTGTCCTGGAGGGCTGGCCACCAGGCACCACAACGGGGCCCTGGACTGCTGGAAGGGGAGCCGGAAAAGGGAGAGAAGGCTCAGCAAGGTCAAGAGGGAGGCAGGGGCAAGAGGCACAGTTTTGACCCACGCGCACTGGCAACCCTTTAAAGTCGAATTGCCCGTAACGATATTCTGCTACTTTTGGCCCTACTCTTACAGACCCCCAACATGTAGTCCTGTTACCAGGTCCCCAAATAGGTTTAACAAGGAAGAGAGTAAGGACACCTGGGTGCCTCAGTCAGTTAAGCGTCTGACTTCGGCTCAGGTCGTGATCTCACAGCCCATGAGTTCCAGCCCCGCGTCAGGCTCTGTGCTGACAGCTCAGAGCCTGGAGCCTGATTTGGATTCTGCGTCCCCGTTTCTCTCTCTGCCCCTCCCAGGCTCGCTCTCTCTCTCGCTCTCAAAAATAAGTAAATATTGGAAAAAATAAAAAAAAAACCCCAAAACAAGGAAGAGAATAAATTTCCATACCCTGGAACTGGGAAAACCATGTTTCATGTTGCCACTGATGATGGGCAGTGAGAACACAGGACATTTGCCCCAGCCCCCTAGAGCTATGCTAGGTGTGACTGCCTACTGTTGCTGGAAAAATAGGTACAGCCTCCGCAACAGAGGACTTTGGGCTGTGTGTTGGGGGAGGGGTGGAGAGGGTGGGCACACAGCCATCTGTACAATGCTATGCAAAGAAGCAATATAGCAAAGTGATTGAAAATACGCATCTGGAGCCAGTCTGCTCGGGTTTAATTTCTCCCAGTTCAGCCATTTACTAGCTGTATGACTTTGGGGAAGTTCCTTCACCTATCTGTGCCTTAGTCGCCTCACCTGTAAAATGAGTCTAATGAAAGTTTGTACTTCTTGGATTGTCGAGAGGATTACATGGGTTGACAGGAACACTAGAACAGTGCCCGGTGCCAAGTGAGTGGTGCTTAAGTGTTTGCCAATACAGTATTTATATCCGCCGGTCTATCATCTGCGAATCTGAAATGTGTCCCAAAGCTATAGTTATAAATTTGAATGGAGGTTTAGAACAGACTACGGTGGTGGTGTTAGAGCTTTGAAGCCAGAATACGTGATTGGGAGGTGGAGGGATGCAGAATGAAACGGAGCAGTGGCAGGGGTTCAAGGTCAGACTTCCCCAGTAAATTGACCAGACTGTGGTGGTGGGGCAGGGCAGCTGGGAGGCCCGGGGCGCAGTGGGGCTGATCAGGGCCTGGGGTCAGGGAATGGATGAGAGGGTGAAACAATTAGATGAGAGGGAAGGCAAAAGGTCCCTTGTGCGCTGGGGAGGACCCCGAGTCTGAGTGTGGGTGGCTGCAGAAAAAGCAGTTTTGACTGCAACCCCGTTTGGAACTGGAGGGGAACAAAATTTAGAAACAGAAATCTTGGGCACCTCCTCTTGCTCTTTGTCCAATAGTCCAATATCTCCATACCGTGTTGAAAATGCTGCCCCCTGTCCCAAGCCAAGCCTTCCCTTCTCTCCCACGACTCCACAGCCTGAAACTGTTCAGGTCCCCCTACTTGAGTGCAGGCCCAGAGGTCAGCCAGACTCGGGAGGGTAGTGTGGAACTCCTCTCTCATCAACAAATTACTCATAGCCACTGATTAATCCCTAAAGTGCCTGGGTTTTAAAAAGGAAATATAAACTCAAATGAATGTCTAATCTAGGAATTCTTAATTTAGGGGGGGTGATGGGGTGGGCATAGGTGGGTTTCAGGCCTTTGACAGAGTCATCATTTTCAATGCTTCCTAAAGGGATCTGTGACTCCCAAAATGTTGGGGGCATTTGCTTTAACCTATTTGGACGAAGGCAGTGTAACAAAGTGAAGTGTAATAAGCATTCAGGTTAGTTGGAAGAAAATATTTTTCAATTGGGTAAATTAGCGATTTGTACGTGTGTGTATGTGTGCCTGTGTGTGTGTGTGTGTGTGTGTGTGTGTGTGCATGCAGGCCTCCAGATTCTTTTTCTATTTTGGAACCACAGATATTTTTCTTAAATACTTGGATTCATTGCTTTCTTCCCACAACATGGCTTCTGTTGTTGGGGGGTTCTTCTTGGGGGGTTCGGGTATGAGTGTCAGGAGACTTGCAGTAGCTGAGGAAGATGTAACTGGGTTATAGGAGCTGGAATCTGCTTAGTCACAGGTGTTTTCACACCCTACATCCTCTTCCTTTCTAGAACAGGAAGTTCTTACTTCCATAACATGTTATCACCAAGGAAGTGAGCATATATTTTCCTCAGCTCCTGTCTTCCTCTTCCCTCCCCCACTTCCTACTGCTGCCTGCCGGCTCCATCCACTCTCCCAGAATGCTCCACTTTGCCATAATGAGATGCTCGGCAGCCACCGACGTCTGGAGATGGATGGGGCCTCCTGTACTGCCCTGAGAGGGATGTTAAAAAGACATTGTATTCATGGAAGCAGGCTAGAAAAGGCGAGGAGAAACGAAGAGCCTGACAGCACAGAAGCCATTGTACAAGTAAAATGGTTATTCTTTCTGCCCAAACCCTGCTAGCTGGAGTAACTAAAGCAATGCTATATTCATGAAAGTCACTATAAACGTCATGCATTGTTTAGATTCCACTGGAAAATTATACCTTCTGAGATCTAATTTAAGGCAACATCATTAGGACTTGATTAGCTCAGTGCGAATAAGGTGAAAATACCCAATTCAGAAAAGAACATGTGGTAATGAATACATTTTTGTTCAAATACTCTGTTAAGTCCCTAGGCAGGTGTGATTTCTGTAAAATAAAAGGCCCTGGGTAAAATTAAAAAAAAAAAAAAAGTGCCAGTTGAAGCATTGTATAGTTGGGCTGGAGAAAAAGATTAGCAAAAAAAAAAAAAAAAAAAAAAAAAAGCTTATTAATGCTACCCTAATAGTCATGTAGTCATGTGTCAAGAAATCGTGGAAGTTGGAAATAGTTTTAAAAATAAATGAAATTTTTTCTCTATACCCAGGAGAGGCAAAAAAAAAAAAAAAAATGAAATTGAAATACTGATGTCAAATCTCATCAGAATTGGAAAATTCTTAGCTTTTCTGAGAGATCCCTAAAATGGCAGCTCCATAAAGAAGGAAACCAGGATTTTCTAGATAACTTAAAAACACAGACTCATTTTTGCTTGAAATAGCCCCAAGCATAAAAATTAGCCAACCAACTGTACCTCACAAGACTGCATGAGGTTCACAAAGAAAAATGTGGATGCATCACATAATTGGTGCTCATGCATTTATTTCTGCTTCCCTTTCCTACTTTTATAAATGTTTGCACATATTTTATCATATTTATCTCTGGAAGATATTACTCCCATTTTTATAGACGGAGGAATTGAGGCCCAGACAAGTTTAATTCCTGTTCAAGGGTTAAAGTGGTAGGGTCTGCATCTTATTCCAGGCTGGCTCAAGGGTAATATTTAAAGACATTTTGCCTCTGGTATAGCAGATTCAAAGTCTTTTATGCCAGTAACTGTGGCACTCAGAGAAGGGTAATATTACTTCAAAGGACAAGGAAGAGAAATTATTCACTATGGGAACACAATATATGCTTCTATTTATGTAGAATCCCCTGTAATTTGCTACAATTTGTTTAATTGTTTAGAAATTTCCTACGTACATCTGAACTTTCAGTATCAATCAATTTTCATTAAGCTAGTTTTCAAAGAGTTTGAATGACGCAGCATTGATATGGGGTCCCCATTTTCTTCTTTATTGTGTAAAGTCTCGCGTGTCAGTTTCAAACTAGGTTAATTTCACATTGGTGGCATGTCTTGGTGAAGAAGGCTTTTGTATCCCAACTCAGTGTTCACTGTAAACTCTAGAAAGGAGAAAGGAAGCCAACTTAATGAAACATAGTGACTGTGGAGTTAGAGACCAGCTTAGAGGAAAAGGAGGATCTGGGATGACAAGGTGGATGTGAAGGGGAAGGGTTTATTCAAGAGTATGATGAGTACTGCAACTAACAGGTATTGAGCCAGGTACTTTCATATGCTTTCCTTGTACTTATTCATATGCTTACTTCTCACAACATAACTATGAGGTAGTTCATGTTATTTTCACTCTTTTGCAGATGAGGAAACTAAGACACAGAGAGAGGTGAAATAATTTGTCTTCTTAAAAAAAATTTTTTTTTTTAAATGCTTATTTATTTCTGACAGAGAGAGCACGAGGCAGGAAGCGGTAGAGAGGGAAACACGGATTCCGAAGCAGGCTCCAGGCTCTGAGCTGTCAGCACAGAGCCTGACACGGGGCTCGAACCCACAAACCATGAGCTCATGACCTGAGCTGAAGTCGGACACTTAACTGACTGAGCCACCCAGGCGCCCCAAAATAATTTGTCTTCTCAAGTGGCGGAGCTGATGGGTTTTTAATCCAGGCCATCTGGGTTAAGCCTATGTCTTGCTTCAGAAAAAAAATGTCAAAAGTTCTGCCATGTCTAAAAATGCCCAGTACAGAGTTGGTTCTAAAAAGTTCCATCTCTTAAGGTCTCTTCTTTTCACTTTGGGAGTTACATTACTGACCCAATAGAGGCTGATGAAAAATATGCAAGTCCCGTTAATGTGCATTATAAACCCACATGACAGGTTATCAATTCTACGAAGTAACCTGTGATGATTATAGAGGTCACTTGCTTGTGTTTCACTGTCAGTGTTCTAACCTCTAGCATAATAGGGGCAGGGGAAAAGGAAGCTGATGAAAGAAAAAGTGTGTCAAACAAGATATATGGCAAATGATGCCATCTTTTCAGCTTGTCAATCATCACCAGTTTTTTTTTTTTAATTTTCCCCCACGTTTATTCATTTTTGAGAGACAGAGAGAGGCAGAGTGTGAGTGGGGGAGGGGCAGAGAGAGAGGGAGGCACAGAATCCGAGGCAGGCTCCAGGCTCCAGGCTCTGAGCTGTCAGCACGGAGCCCGACACGGGCTCAAACTCACGAACCGTGAGATCACGACCTGAGCCGAAGTCGGACGCTTGACCAACTGAACCACTCAGCCGCCCCAATCATCATCAGTTTTGAGGAGAGACTGTCCCTGTTGGTGACAATGGAGGAAAATGTCTACTTCTAAGCCTTTTCCATTAGCCTAATAATTGGGACATGACTATATACAGGTATTGAAAAATGAAACCTACACTTTTATTACCCTAGTAGCATCTGCAAGTGGCTATTGCAAAACTGTTCTATGTATATAAGTGAAAAGAAGCATAAGTTACAGTGACATTCCTATGAAATTAAAAGCTTAAGAGCCGAAACTGTTTCCCAATAACACAGGCCTCAATGGTTAAAAGGTTAACTCCAGTAGGCCGAAGAGGCTGTCCCTTCCCACTGGTATATCAGAGTAGTGAATTTATTACATTCAGCAGAGCCTCATTAGATACTCTAGATAAATAATCTCATTAAAAAAAATACCATGAAGTTGATAGTTGCTATTGAAATCAGGTCAAAGGATAAAACAGGTAAGAAGGATAGAGTAACCTGGAACTAATCTTTCTGACTCCTGTTTTTCATAATATATATCTACAAAGAAAACCTGAGTCTAGATATTCAACTCGAGAATAAGGCCAGGTTTCACTGTCTTTTAAAAGCACATTCATATCCATATCATTGTATCCTTATACATAAGTCTCTTAGGTATGCAGGGCATATATTAACCTGATTAAAAAGAGGGGGAACATTATAACGCAGGGAGTTTCACCACTTAGGGACACTATTCCTTATTAGCTAGATGGCAAGTTACTGAAGCTGTCTAAGCCTCTGTTAACTTATCTGCAAATTAGGGATAATATTAGTACTCTACTGGAGTGTTGCAAGGTTAGGTGGAATACTTTAACAAGCAAAGCACGATCACATGGGAAGCAACTAAAAAAAAAGTTGTCATCATTTGGATTAGCAAACTGTCAGTTGGTTATGAGTCTGGAGAAATGAATTATCCTGACCTCTACAGATATATTACTTTGTTTTGTTTTCGTTTCCATGTAAACCCAGGTAGCCTGACTTTTGATAAGAGTGGAGTTCTACACACTCTCGCATTGCAATCTGAGGCTGAATTGATTCCTCCTTGACATGTGTTCTTTTCCATTCTCTTCAAATTTTACCAGGGGCACATTTATCTACTTATCTAAGCAGGCCCAACTTTATTTCACTCGTAGGACTATGCCATTCTCCACTCTGTATCCCCATCCCCGACACATGCAGAAAAGCCTGCTATTGTGGGATGTGTAGAATTTGGAGAAAAGTTTTACTCTACCATCACACTCCCAAGATACTTATTAATTTTCCCTCCAAGGATTTGAATATAAATGCGCAGAAGTGTAACATTATTATCTCTGTAAGCATCCCCATAAGGATCAAGTAATTTGGAAATGGCACCAGAGAGAAAAACGTTACATGTTATATTACATATTGAAAACAAAATTCTTATTGCGTTTCATAAAAAAGAAGGCAGTATTCCAGCTATGAAGTATAGAACTTGTATCAGGTTTTTATAATAACGTTCAAATGGGAAGGAAGAGTAGCTTACCCATCCTTGGAGTTTGAAGGTATGGTATGGGACAGTGTGGTACGGGGGGAAAGACCTGGTCTAGGAGGTGAGAAACCTGAGTTTAGTTACTGCTTTGCTATTAACTAGCTGAGTGATTTAGATTAGACATTTAACTTCTTGGGACCTCAAGTCTCATATTCTTAAAATGAGGAAGTTGGGTTTTCCCAAGGCTTCTCCTAGATCTAAAATTTCACATTACAGTCAACATTCCGTTCACTTTAAGGAACGACTAACTGGTGCCTACTATTTGAAAGCACTATGCTAGGTGCTGGGGACATAAGATATATATAACAAGTTTCCTGCCCTCAAAGGTTTCTAGTCTTGTGGATTATTAAAATGATGGGGTGATATTTACAGAATATTATGTAATCATTTAGTTATACCTGTTTTACTATTCATTCAACATGTGGGGCAGTAAGTCTTAGCAAACTAAGAATGAACTTAGCCCCTCAACCTTCAGGCTGTAGCTGACCTACCAGAAAGATGTGTACTAATTACTAAGCCTGTTTTTCATTTGAAAATAACCATACGGGCCTGACTGAAAGTGATGCTGAGAAGTAACAAAGGCTGAACATCCTATATATTTTCGTGGACACCCTGAGCCAGTGAAGTGCTGGGTGCTAGGGGCAAAGCAGTGGGCAGATCCCTCATGTAGCTTAGCCATTATATACATTATACAGTTTGGTGCAAAAAAATCAATACAGTAAATGGCTCCCTAGAACAAATTAGTTGTGGGTTTATTTTAATTTGGTGGTGTCAAGAAGCAACCTCCTTTCTTTGCAAAATAACTGTGTCTCAGCCCTTAAATTACCATGATCAATAAAAAACATACAAATATATATACAAAATATTATGAATTTGTGTAAACTATATATAATTTACTATTTCCTAGATATAGAGTCGGTTGAACACATAAGTGTGATAAGGATTGCAAGCACAGCTCTTAGTTCAGAGTAAGAAGGGACTTTTCTTAGAATTAGATCTGCCCAACAAGGAATGGCCTATTTCAGAGTCCGGAGGTACTTATCCATCTCTGTGAGGCCCAGCTGACAGACCTGTTAGGTTAAAAGTCACCAATATGGAAGAGATTCTTGAGAAGAAAACTGAAGTGGATAAATTCAGGTCAATTCTGAGATTCTATAATTAAGGTGAAGTGATTCATAAATGTGTTAATGATAGGTACAAAATTATAAGGCTGTAATTTACTCGGGAGACATTAGGGATTTATAGGGATAGAGTATACTACAACAGGAGTGGTGTGGACAGATGAACTGGTTTGATCCTGTTCTTTCAAAATATCTTGTTTTTGGTGTAACATTTATCCACTGATTTGAAACCTAAATTTCAGAACTCTGAAACTCAAAAGCCTTGGCTATAGAAATCTAAAACTTAAACGGCTAATGTTTTGTTACCAGTTGTTTGTAATATTCTTGGAGGCGGCGGGTGTGTGTGTGTGTGTGTGTGTGTGCGCGCGCGCGTGTAATGCCCTGGCTGTAGGCTGGGGCAGAGCCTTGGGATACAGGTAAGCGGTGGATGTGCCCGTGATTGGGGTAGGAGAGGGCTATCCTTCCTAAGTATCTCAAAATATTATTCTGCTACATTATGGTTAAGTGTGACGACTTGGTTGAAAAGCATTGAAAAAAATGGTTGGAACTCATAAGAATGGTGTCAGTTCTTGTCTTAGGAAACTCAGTGATCCTAGGAATTCACTTAAATTAACACCTTCCTCTGCCAACTAACAGCCAAATGAGGCCCTCTCAGCGTCAATGAATGACAGTCTCTCAATTCAGCCAGTTGTCCTTCGAGGACTCAGAACCTATCCTCTGGACTTGCCAACATGCCAGACTGAGCCTGAAGCTGAGAGCGTGGCCCTGATTTCCTGCGTGCTGGGGGGTGGGGGGGGGGCTGGGGGGCGTATTTAGATGTGTGTAGGACGACGGACAATGCCTGTTAGCATTCGAAGCCTTTAGAACAGCCCATTTGTGACCAAGGGAGAAGTGTGTTGATTCTGGAAAAGAAGTGCAATTCAAAACCGGGAAGAGGATGGATTGTTGTAATTGTTGTACAAGAAGTAGGAGTTTGTTCCTTAGAGGGTTTGCTGGAAACGAGAACGCGATGACTCTTTATTCAGTTTCCAACAAGAGAAGTCCCAGTCCAAGTTCGGAGCGGACTGGGCTTCTGTTGAGGACCGCTCCGAGGCGTGCGAGACAAGTGGGTGCCGCAAGTTTGGGGCCAACTCCCCTACTCCTTGTAGCGGGACACAAGATGCCCCAACTGTGCTTTCCCCTTACCGCTCTTCACGCAACGCCACGCGTGCTTTGTTTCAGAAGCCGACCCTTCTTTCTCGGTTGGTCTGCAGCTCCACCAATCCCGCCCGTGACGGGGCGGGGCTTCAGGGTCAAGGTGGATCAATTCGCCAGCCTCGCCCCTACACGCGCTTTCGGACCCCCGGGGATGAGTGACAGCAGCCGGGCCCAACCTGCTGCTCCAGAGCGTGGCCTCCGCCAGGGGCGTTACGGGGCCGAGACGCCAGGACCAATCGCATTGGACCTCAAGGGGCGGGGCCTCTTTGCCAGCCCCAGACCGGCGCCCTCCTTACTCCTTTTGTCAAATGAGAGACGCGGAGGGGCGGTCCTTCGACCGAGGTTCAGCCAATGGTTGGAGGCGAGGTGGGCAGGCCGGGAGTGCTGGCGGCTGGTCCTCAGCTCCGAGCCGAGGTGCGGCGAGCCGGTGGGGGACCGCGAGGCGAGCGCGGGAGCCTGGGCGGCGAGTGGGGTGTGAGCTGCCCGAAAATGCACTCGGATGCCGCCGCTGTCAGTGAGTAACAGAGAGCGAGCTGGCCGGGGCCGGGCGGTTGCTAGCACTCTCCACTCCGCTCCCGCAGTCCCCGCCCCGCTCCTCCTGTCCCGAAACGCGCCGGGAGTCCCTGCCCAGGAGCCACCCCTTCCCCTCCCGGGGCCGGGGCGGGCGGTGACGCTGCGGGCGGCGCGGGGCGGGGGCGGGCGTGGGGGGGAAGGGGCCGGCCTGATGGGGGAGGGCGGAGGTGAGGGGGGTGGGGACTGGCTCCTTTTCAGTGTTGGGGGCAGGGGGGGCGGGACGTGCGATGAAGGGCTGGGACCGGAGTGCCTGGGGTGAATGGAGGTGGAGGCGGCGGCGGGCGCTAGCGGGCAGGGCCGGGGGTGGCACCGGCGCGGGGAGAGAGGGAGGGAGCGAGCGAGCGGGGCGCAGGGGTGAGGATTTCCTAGGGGCTGAGTGGTGCGGGCGGCTCCGTGAGAAAGGCGGGTGAGTGCTAGGGGAGCGCGGGGGCGGGGACAATGGGAAGAAGGCTGGATGGCGGGGGTGGGGGGGGGGAACAATGCGGTGGGGGAATGGGGGCAGCGGCCGAGCGGGGCTGGAGGGCGGGCGCGGAGATGAGGGCTGATGTAACGGGAGAGCGAGGTGGTGGGAAGGATTGGGGTGTGATGGGATAGTTGGGGAGTCCGGTGGGCTGGAGAGGCATAGGGAGGGTGGTAGGGTAATTGGGAGTGGTTAAGAGGGGGCAGACGCTGGGGTAATAGGATTGAGCAGGTGTTGGGAAGAGAGGGTAATATTGGGAGTTAGAGGCGAGGAAGGAGGGGAGGGTTTGAGGTGACAGGATGGGGGCAGGGGTAGGGGAGGTGCGGTGGGGGTGTAAAGCTAGTTGGGAGGAAAGGGGGGTTGGGAGGGGCCGGGGGCAGGGGGAGGACTGTCAAGTCCACATTCGGTCCGCGCGGGGCTCAGGGGAAAGGTGGCAAACTCAGTTTTCAGGGAGGTGTTCCCTCCCCCGGATCAAGATAGGGTCCATGTAAGGGGGAGCCCTGAGCTTCGGGGTGCCGGGAGAGGAGGGGGCGGGGCTGAGGTGGAGGGGGCGGGGAGGTGCCCTGAGGTTGGCGCTGGCCGCGGTTCCCCCAGAGCGGCGGGAAGCGAGGTCAGCGCTGGCGCGGGCTCCGGCTGCGGGACTGGGAGGCGGGGCACGGGCGCGGGCTGCGGGTTTTCCGCGGCGGGAGCGGGAGGGGTCGGGCCCTGGAGACCAGGTGGGGGGTTTTGCGCAGGGGAGGTGTTGGGGTCCCAGGCAGTCCGTGGGTTTGGCAGTCTGTGACGCAGTTGTCTAATTTCTGGTCGTCAGGTGTGGACGCTGGTACCTAGGGACCCGCTTCCCTGCACGGGGGGGCTGGACCACAGGCTCCACGTAGCGCCTGCGGAGCGCGACCTCTGCCTAGCTTGCGGGGAGGATGCGTTAGGGGTTTCCTTTAGGGTCTGGCTCTAGTGGCCGGGTGTGAAGGGGAAAGGCGGTCGCGCGGAATTCTGGGACTTGTAGTCCGCGCCGCGCGGGGCCGCGGTTGGGTTGGGTGCACGTGGGTAACTGTGGAAACGAGTCCCAGAATGCTTCGCGCCTTTCGGAGCTTCCCGGCTCGGCTAACTCGTGCTTTTTCCCAGGCGGACCCGAGCGCGCTCTTGGGAATCTTCTCTTGTCCCCTGGGGCTGGAGCGATTCACTAGACCTCTCTGTGTCAGCGGGAGGGGGAAAACCAAGCCAGACACAGCCCTTTTGCACTTGGGTTCTTGATTCACTAGTTGATTACTTCCTCCGGCATTTGGTGGCCTTATTTGTAATTTGTAGGGTAATGCTTAGTCTTTTATCATCTAGCCCATAGGTTTGGAAAAACATTCAAAATTCAGCACGATCTTAAAGCAGAGTTTAGGACGCTGTGTTTATTGTGGCATCCAGTGTATGTAAACACTAGTTTAAAAGGCTTAATTTTACATAAATCTCGGAATGCAGTGGAGACCAGCGTAACCCTTGTGAAGGTAGTATAGATTATGTGGTTGTATTTCTTGGGCTGTTTGGACTGCCCAGAGATAGGACTTTTTGAAAAAATATGGTCTTGAGTGATGGAGGAGGCTTAATGGAATTTAGGGTGGAAGTGTGCCCATTCATAAAGCCAGCATGAAGACGAACAAAGGGAATATGTGATGTTTTCAGTTTTCAAGGGAATAGGGGAGCATAGGAAGCTAGAAGAAGGTAAACTTGGTGGAGGGCCTTAAGTTTTCATATTGGTTTTTTTTTTTTTTTTTTTTTTTGGTTTGCTTTTAACTGCTACTGTCATTCTTTCTCTTTGCCTCTTTAATATTAGAGACCACCCTCTCAGTCTTTAGGTGCCCTAAATGCCACATCTTTTGCGGATTCCCATTACCATTTAAATACTGAATCTGTACATCACAGAATCTGTAATGTAGAGGGCCGTAAGATTAGCTCAGAGATGACAGACTGATTTTATGTGATATATAAGGTATTGTGAAACTATTGGTAGCATAGTCACTAGAAGAATATTATAATGATCCTAATGATAAAATTTTACCAAAAAGTCCTAAAATTTGGAAACCTTTTACTATGGTTACAAATATACTGAACTTGCATACTTGATTAAGTGATTAATGGTTAAATGATGGCTGAAAAATTGGGCAGTGTGTAATTTTTTCAGGGAAAGATTTCTGTTTATCTTACGTTTCGCTTAATCTTGTGACGAAATATTCAGGAAGCCTTTTGTGATGTGTAACTATGTAATGTGGACATGTTTTTTAAAATATGCACTTAATAGTGGAATTTGTTCTCATACAAAGGGTAAAGTGTATGAAGATGAAAACAAGAGTTATAATTGTCTTCAAGGTGGTGTTTTAAAAGAAGTATTAGCTTAGTAATTTTTCCCTTTTTATCTCTTATATCCCAAAGGGCAGTTGCCCTTTACACACACACAGTCCGCCTCTTCTCCAGCCCCTCAAGCCCTAGGTTTCTAAACCTGATCAGCTTATATTTTATGCTGTGGATTTTAGGTTCCTCTTTAATTTTTGGCCTTTGGGGAGGTCCTTTCTTTTCTTTTAATTTTTTAAAATGTTTTATTTATTTTTGACAGAAAGAGACACAGAGTATGAGAGGGGGAGGGGCAGAGAGAGAGGGAGAGCAGGTTCCAGGCTCTCAGCCGTCAGCACAGAGTCCAATGTGGGGCTGGAACAAGTGAACTTCGAGATCATGACCTGAGCCAAAGTGGGATGCTTAACCGACTGAGCCACCCACGCGCCCCAATGGAGGTCCTTTATTTTCATGTGAACTTAATCTATGCATTTAAACAGATGTTTCTTACCCTTGGCCCAGTATTTTTTCACAGTTTTATATTGGGAAAGTTTTTAGGTTATCTTGTCTATAGCACTGCCAGCAAAGTCTCCCTCGTTTTCTTCATCATAGAGAACTTCTGTACATTTACTCTTTCCTTCCTCTGTTCCTCCAAGAAGTGCCCCTGCCTGTACTTGATCACATTTTTCCAGATGTTATTTATCATTATATCCCTTTCTGTTTTTATCTTTAGCTGCTCCCAGCAGCTCTTATAGTTTATTGCTTTCTTCCTGGCTAATAATACATGTTTGGTATTTTGTCATCTCAAGAATAAGGATCTTGTTAAATCAGCAGAATAAAAAATCAGCCTGTCAGAAACCGACCTCATGATTTGACCTCTGTTGTATCCATTATTGGCAAGTAACAATACACAACTAAAAATGGCATAAATAATAGAACTTATTATTGCCCAGTAGCAAGAAATGTAGAGAATAGGTGATTCTGGTGCAGTGTCTGAATGATACCTTTGAAGACTCTAGGTTCTTTGCATCGCTTTCTTCCTCTCTCCTTAATATTTTGACTTCTGGAAAGCCTCGGGCTCGTTGCCTCTTGTTGGCAATGTGGTTGCTGGGGCCTCAGACATCATGCCTGTGTAAGACAGGGAAGAAAGGAATATATTTTCTTACAACTCCCCCTTAGCAGAGAGGAGTCTTCTAGAAGGTCACCTTGGAGACTCCCACCCCCCACCCCCCCCACCCCCTTTCAGTTTCACTGAATAGAACTGATCCTATGGCACTGCTACTTGTAAGGAAGGTTGAGAAAGTGAAAGTCTGGCATTTTTCAGCTGCTTTTGTGAGATGTGGCCTGTGCTAGGTGTAAGAACAGTGAGGAAAATGCTCTGGGTCGGCAGCCTACAGGTTATATCCCTGAGCCAGCTACTTTGTCCAGCTGTTTCTGGCTTGGTCTCAGTCTTTTTTTTTTTTTTTTTTTTTTTTTTTTATCTGTCACTATATTTTCTGCTTCATTTTAAAACAAAGGTGACTTACTAAGTATAAATAAAAGCCTGTCAAGAGAAGGAAAATAAACTGTAGATTTACAGGCTGCATATAAATGCTTGCTGTATGTTAGAAACAGGCCATATTTTGGCTCTGAGCATCCTAGCAGTCAAAACAAAGAGGAAAACAAGACTAATTAGTTTTATTCCTCTGGTTCATGAACTGCAATTCATTTACTGACCCAAGCTGGCAGCTTAGATATTTCTCATCCTTCCCCATGTCTACTGAACTCTCAGACCTATTGCCATCACCCTGGGGCTGATCCGTCTTTCCTTACGTTGTAGTGAATGGGCAGTAATCCTTTTGCTAGCCTCAGCCTCCTCTCCCTTTGCCTTCCTCATCGCTAGTCCAGTCATCTTTGTCCTTAGGATTCCCCTAGACAAAACGAGGGTTCCCGTTTGCTGCATGAGATACAGACTCCTCAGAACCTGGGTTTGAACCAGCTTCTGTAGTTGAAGCTTGCTTTCTTCTCCCTGAACTGCTGCTTCCTTGTCCACTGTCATCAGTGCTACTTCTGGGGAGCTTTTCCTTACCGGGTTCCTGTTCCCTCTCTAGCAGACTCATCCTCTCTCTCTGTGTTGAATCTCCAAAGTACTGTTTACTTCTGTTCTCAGTTTTAACTTCTATAACAGTAGCTGCTTGTTTACTTATTTGTCCCTTCCCCAATTAGATTATTACCCCTTGAGATCTGGGACTATCTGACTTAGTATCCACTTTGTCATCAAAGATGATGCTTTGTTTAGGTCCTCAAGTATGTATTGAATTGCACTTAAATGGTCAACTCTTTGTTTTTTTTTATTTTTATTTTTTCAACGTTTATTTATTTTTGGGACAGAGAGAGACAGAGCATGAACAGGGGAGGGGCAGAGAGAGAGGGAGACACAGAATCAGAAACAGGCTCCAGGCTCTGAGCCATCAGCCCAGAGCCCGACGCAGGGCTCGAACTCACGAACCGCAAGATCGTGACCTGGCTGAAGTCGGACGCTTAACCGACTGCGCCACCCAGGCGCCCCTAAAGGGTCAACTCTTTTTTTTTTTTTTTTTTTTTTTTTTAATTTTTTTTTTCAATGTTTATTTATTTTTGGGACAGAGAGAGACAGAGCATGAACGGGGGAGGGGCAAAGAGAGAGGGAGACACAGAATTGGAAACAGGCTCCAGGCTCTGAGCCATCAGCCCAGAGCCTGACGCGGGGCTCGAACTCACGGACCGCGAGATCGTGACCTGGCTGAAGTCGGACGCTTAACCGACTGCGCCACCCAGGCGCCCCAATGGTCAACTCTTAAATAGTGAATTATCTAGAAAATTTTAATTCCCTTCCTATTTAGTATGCTTCTGAGTCTTTCATTATCTTCCGATTGTCTTCAGGGAATACAAACTTTCACTTATTCATTCTCTTTTTTAACAAAGTCAGCCATAAGCAAACCAATTTCAATTATATAAATATAAATATATTAGAGAATGCAAGCATGAGCAGGGGAGGGGCACAGGGAGAGGGAGAATCCTAAGCAGGCTCCACGCCTAGCTACAGCCCCACCTGGGGCTTGATCCCACCACCCATTAGATCAGGACCTGAGCCGAAATCAAGAGTTGGTCGCTTAGCCAGCTGAGCCACCCAGGGGCCCCGATAATATTTCTTTTTAAATACATGCAGATATCAGTTTTGAAGAATGCCTGAGGCACGGAGAAGTTCTCAAGGGGAAAGTAAAATGCTGGTGATGTGCTAAGGGACCAGGAGTCTATGTGTGAAAGCACGTTTCCATTTCAGATCTGGTGTGTAAGTCTGTGTGGAGAAGGCTAAGGCAGGGCTTGAGAAGACTTGAATCTTTGTTTTGTGACCAGATTCTGGTCCTTAGGGTTTATTTCGTAATGTTAACTGTACATTGAGATTGCTGGAAGCTTTCTTCATTTAGATAATAAACTTTGTTAGTTGAAGGTGAATTTTCTGAGAATGTGCCATTAATGCTGATATCTTTTTATAGTTGGTCATCTTGCATTCGTATTAATAGCTTTTCAGAGCTTGTTCTTTTTTCTTATTCTGAGATTCAGGTTAGGAGAAGTATCTCTTGAGGATTATTCTTTTAAGCAGAATATACATTTAAAAAATATGCTTTAAGTAGAAAAAGATATCCAAACGCATTTTAAATAGAATCATGTATTTTGGCAATAATTGCATTACTGTTTCAGACCTAAGTGTTTTGTTTTTCCCCTCTTGTGTCCATTATTCTAGCAAACAAAGAATTTACTACTCCAGATTTGAATTATTTTTCTTTTATTTAGAAAACACTCTTAATGAGTTATTTTCAGTTTAGGAAGGTAGGCTTGTAGTTTTTGCAACTAACTAATATACTAAAACACTAAACGATATGAAAAAGACCCCCACCCTCCCCAAATAGCATTACCTCTGGGTATGATTCCTTTTAGTTCCATCTTTGAGGGTTTTTTTTCTTGAACGTTTATTTATTTTTGGGACAGAGAGAGACAGAGCATGAACGGGGGAGGGGCAGAGAGAGAGGGAGACACAGAATCGGAAACAGGCTCCAGGCTCTGAGCCATCAGCCCAGAGCCTGACGCGGGGCTCGAACTCACGGACCGCGAGATCGTGACCTGGCTGAAGTCGAACGCTTAACCGACTGCGCCACCCAGGCGCCCTGAGGGGTTTTTTTCTTGTATTTTTTTTTTTTTTTTTTTTTTTGAAAACCTTTTGCTACTTGCTGGCCCATATCGCCAGTATTCCCAGAGATGGTGTGCCATCCGTTTGTATTTGTGATGGGCATTGTCAGTCTTCGGGGCCCTGGCTCTTTCTCTGGTTGGGAAACTCCTACCTTTGTAGGCAGACCTGCTCACACACACCCACCACAGAACTTGAATGTGAATCAGTGGAATCTGAAGCTGGAGGCAAGGGATGGAAAGAAGCTGGGGGAGTGCCCTGAGGCCGTTTGGAGGGGATGGGCAGTGGGGGCAGCTGCCCTGGTCCCAGGGGCCAGCCAGTTCTGGCTGTGTCTGCGTGCTCTGCCGTGTGCCCGTAAGCAATTGTTTTGGTTGTGTAACTTGGTTTTCTGGATTTCCTAGACGTGCTGTGAATTATACGGTGGCCCTTTAAAAGAGCAGTCGTTATCCTGTTATATTAGCTAGTTGGTTTCTGGTGCTCGAGAAACTAAGAATTCTGAAGATCAACATCCAGACCGGTCACCGGACCGTTCGTGGCAGAGGCCCTTGTGGAGAAGAGCAGTGATGTGCCTTTCCACCCTGACTGGACTCTGTTCAGAGTCCTAGGTTCCTGGTCCCAGGTTACTCAAAGGACAGAAAGGACACATAGGCATGTATGACGTCGGTTGTGGGTGCTGTCTTGCCTGTGGTCAGTCAGGACTCTGGGCCACACATCAGCCACCCTGCTGGATCTCAGTATACAGAGCTTTTCACTGCTTGTCTTTTCCTAATTGCCTCTTTGCCCTGAAGACAGACAAACAAACAAAGTCTGATGCTCAGGAACTAATGTATAACTTCTAGTGTGTCTTTTTGGATCTGATTGGGAAGTATTAGCTATGGAAATAATATTTGTGGTTTTTTTGGGTAGAATATTTACCTAAAACTCCTATCTGAATGTCTTTATTGCATTTTAGTCATTTATTGCGTATAATATACATACTATAAAGTTGTGCCTATTTTAAGTGTATATAGCTTGATGATTTTTGATAAATATCTATACTGGTATAACCAGTACTAAAATTAAGATATAGAACATTTTCATTACCCCCAAAAGTTCCCTTGTGCCCCCTTGCAGTCCGTACTTCTCTCCTCCACATTGCACCACAATTTTTGGCTTTTGATCTATGTTATTGTAGGCCGCTTCCATGTTAGTTGATGATTTGTCACTTTGCTGTTCATGGGGATGTTACAGTATAAAAAGTATTTATACAGTACAGTATTAATCTCTCTCCCTTTTTTTACTGAACTGTTAAATCCAAAGAAAAACTATCAGTACTGTATAAATTATAAATCTGGTAATGCTTTACCACGTGGAACTGTCTAGAGTGAAATGACTTGTTCTCTTGAAGTTTTCCAGTGGATGGCTGTTCTCTGTGGCCCAAAGAGGGTCACATCCAGGGTTTGCTCCCTGGATGTGTTGATGTCTTGGATTGTTATCTGGCTCAGGTTGAGAGACAGGAAAGCATAATAGTTAAGTGTGGGCCCTAGAGTCAAATTGCCTGGATTCAGATCCTTGCTCTGCTACATATTAGCTGTGTGACCATGGGTAAGTTAGTCAGCTACTCGGTGAGCTTCAGAGCCCTCACGTATAAAACTTCCCTGCCGCAGAATATGGAGTTGTGCAGTCAGTTAGCAGTGTTTATTGAGCATCTACCACATACCAGGCCCGGTTCTTCATCTTTCGTGAAGTTCTCAGTCTAGTGTGGGGGAGGGAGATAATGAGCAGGTAAATCATGCAGTGTGTCAGATGGTGATAAGTTGTGTAAAGAAAAAAATAAAACGGTGGAGGGTGGGGGAGCACAGGTGTGTGAGCAGGGAGGGGAAAGGAATGGAGCACGTTGTGGTTTTAAATAGCAGGGTCAGGTTTTAAGTTAAGACCTGATGGGAGTGAGGAGCATTCCCGGCAGCAGGGGAGATGAATGCGAGGCTCTGGGTGGGAGCAGGCCCAGAACCGAGGAAGGAATCGCAAAGAGGCTGCTGTGCTTCGAGTGGAGTTGGGGGTCGGGCAGAGAGAAAGAAGTAGGAGGCAAGGTCTGAGTGATCCCAAGGATTAAATGAGATAAAACACGCAGTTTAGAGACGTGTGTGGCTCTTTTCTGTTTTTGTCGCTGATGACTGCTGTGTAATGACGCCTTCCTCATTAGGCTATGAAAGGAGACCCTTGAGAGGAAGAGAGGTTATCAGAAGGAAAAGAACCAAGTGAGGCATTGCTTCAGTTAGCCATTCACCAAACTTTGGAGGCTTTCTTGTTTGTTGCCAGGCATTGCTGTAACACACGTGACTGTGAGAATGAGGGGGTCCCTGTGCCTAAGAAGCTTCTTCCAGCGGGTTTAGGGGTGGAGGCAGAGAAGTAATGGACGGTTTGAGTATGACACGATGGCAGCTAAGTTAGTTGGATGCTTTGGGACCAAATGGGAAGTCATTAAAATTAGACTTCACGGAAAGGTTAGTATTTATACTTTGGGTTTTGCTTTTGAAGTTTTCCTGTGTGAAGGAAAAGATCTAGGTGTGCCTGGGGGGAGGATTAGGTAGGAGGGTGCTTTCCCAGCAGTGGGGACAAGCAGGGGTGACAGTACTGAGAACTGGGGCAGTAGAATGGGTGTTGGGCAGGCTAGAGTGAAGGGGACAAGGTGGAGGGGTGGGCAGGAGCCACACGGGCGGAGGGCTGCGAAGAGGGACCAGGGAGAGAGTATGAGTAGGAAGGAGAGGAGGGAAGCACAAGTCAGACAAGGTGGGGCCCAGGGAGAGAGGAGGAACAAGGGGGAATGGAGAGGGGCTGAGACAGGTTTGGTGATTATCCTTGGACTGTTCCAGCTGCTTTGCCCGTCTTGACGTGTTCAGCCCTCACCACGGCCCTCAGAAGCAGGCTGTGTACCATTATTCCCATTTCACAAATGAGGAAGCTGAGGCGGAGAAAGGTTTAGTCGTCTTCGTAACGTCACACAGCTTGTAAGTAAGTGGCGAATTGAGATTCTAACTCAGGCATTCTGACCGCAGGGCTAGATGCCCCACCACTGCCGATGAAATAATACTCAACGTTCTGTTTGTGCCTTTGGTTTAGTCCTTATGGCAGCCCTGCAGGTATCCTGGAACCCCCGATTTTGTCTCTGGCCTGTGGATGGTGACGGCAGAGCCAGCTGACCTCATCGTCTCCATTTTGCTTCTGGCTCTTTTGTTCTTGGAGTGGGCCTCAACGGCATCAGCATGGAGGATGAATTCCTTCTTTGCCACTCCTCTCTCCTCCTTGCTGCCATCTTCTCTCAGTGACAGATGGCATTTAAAAACTGATTGTAACTGGGGGACTGATTGTGGCAAAGTATTGCATACCTTAACTCATGGAATAGTCATGTTTATTTCATCTCCTTAGATCTTATTTTACTTTTTTTTTTTTTTTTTACATTTTTAAAGTTTTTATTTATTTATTTTTGATAGCACAGGAGAGGCAGAGAGAGAATCCGAAGCAGGCTCTGCACAGTCAGCACAGAGCCCGACATGGGGCTCAGTCTCACGAACTGTGGGATCGTGACCTGAGTCAAAATCAAGAGTCAGATGCTTAACTGACAGAGCCACCCAGGTGCTCCAGCCACCCGGGTGTCTATTTTAAATAAACGTGTATTAACTACTTCTAAAACATGCTTTTTAAAAATATGTATTTTTTTAAATGTTTGTTTATTTTTGAGAGACAGACAGAGACAAGAGTGCGAGCAGGGGAGGTGCAGAGAGAGAGAGAGTGAGAGACACAGAATCCAAAGTAGGCTCCAGGCTCTGAGCTGTCAGCACAGAGCCCGGTACAGGGCTTGAACTCACGAGCCATGAGATCATGACCTGAGCCGAAGTCAGGCACTTAACCGACTGAGCCACCCAGGCACCCCTAAAACATACTCTTTATATTATTTTTAAATCTAGGACATACCTAACAACATTGCAGAAAAGCGAGAAAACCTAAAACTTACCTTTCAGTAGAGCTACTTACATGTTTTTGTGTAACATCTTTGAAATTGTTTTCTTTCTTTCTGTAGTTGAGATTGAGTTTGACTCTTTTTCCCCTTCAGTATCCCTTTCTGCAGATGCTGTTCCCAGCAGTTAGACCACAGATTACTTGTTCTTAATTAAACGGGAGGCTGGGAAGGATAGTGGCATGGTCAAGTTCAGGCTACTGGCCATTGGCGCCACACTTTTAAAGGCCTGTCACCTTGTCATCCCTTCTGCCCTGTCTTTACTTTTTGATCTTCCAGGTTCAGCGTGTCTTAGTCTGTTCTGTGTTCTAATAATAACAGGGGTTAAAACAGTGAACCGTAATGGGTGCATAGCGTGGGCCAGCACTGTGCTAAGTGCTTGGCACACACCATCTCATTTGCTGCTCACAATGGCCTTGTGAAGGGGGGCCCGTGCTTCTGTACAGATGAGGACACTGAGGCACAGTGAGATTGGGTCACAAGGGGTCACTCAGCTAGGGTGTCACAGAGCTGAGACTCTAACCCGGGCCTTTCTGATGCCAGAGCGTCAGGGCTCTTGTGACATCAGTGAGATTAAAGGATGAGTTTTACTCTGAACCACGGAGTGGGTCTGCGTTCTTCGGTGGGTGGGGTGGGGCAAAGGGAATGAATCTAGGGCCCCTTGTACCTTGTCACACTTGGAACGCAGCCAGACAGGGTGTCCTGAAGTGGCCGACTCCTTTGAGACGGCACCAGCAGGCACAGGTCGTGGAGTGGAAGACGGGGCTAGGTGGCGCACGGCCTCTCCCGGGCGGATGGCTTCTCGCAGCCTCTTTTACGGGTCCTGTGAGAGTTAGAAGGAAAAAGCCAGCAGCAGTATGCTTGGACAGCTTTAATTTTGGATCTTGTGCTCAGTGAAAATGCTGAGTCACCTACAGTGACCTGCTTCCCACCCCTTATCAGCGTCCTCTTTGTGTGGCTCACCTTTTGGCTCTTGTGCCTTTAAGTAGCAAGTGTTTATTGATGAGAGGAATGATGTTAACGTCTTCCTACTGCTACTTTGTTTCTTTTCATGTTCACCTTATAATCTTTCCAGCTGTACAATCTTTCCCCTACATCTGGAGCTTTTCTTTTTCCCATGCTGACGGGGTCCCTGTGAATGAGTTGGGTTCTGGTCTGTTCTGTGCTGAGCTCGTTCTGGGCTGTGCTGGCAGGCTGGGGCTGGAACTCCCCTCCCTGGCTACATGTTAGAATCACCTGGGTTACTGAAACATCCACGACCCTGCTCCCACTTTTATCTAATTGATCTGGATTGGGGCCCTGGCCGGTTTTCAAGCTTCCCAGGTGATTCTTATGTGCAGCCACTGGATTAGCTTTAAGAAGCTTAATTAGCGAGCTGGGTTTGGTTCGGGCTACGGGGGAGAGGGCGCTGGGCGGATAGCCAGCCATTCCTGCTCATTGTGTGACGTCCCAGCCAGCGCTCAGTGCTTACCGTGTGCCAGGTACTGTTCCAAGCCCATCCCAGCATCAACTCATTTAATCCTCACAGTAGCCCTGTGAGGCAGGCGCTGCTATTTTCTGTTTCATAAAGAAATTCCCACTAGCAACGAAGGGCATGTAGTATGAAACTGACCCACAAACCTAGCACACAAACTTAGAGTAATACAGTAAATCTAAAGCTGGGGTGTGCAGGTGCTGCTTTTGATAGAGTCAGGAGAGGAGAGACCTCTCTGATGAGGTGACATTTGAATAGATATTTCAGTGAAGTCAGCTGGCAGGCTTTGTGGACACCAGAGGTCATTGACGCAGAGGCATATTAAATGCAAAGGCCCTGAGGTAGGAATTCACGTGAGTCTTCAAGGAAGAGAGTGGCTGGAATGGAGTGAGCAAGGATAATGGAATGAGATGACTTAGGTCAGATCATGTAGGGCCTTGTAAGGACTTGTTGAAGACTTGGATTTTTTTTTTTTTTCTTTTATGCTGCAGTAACAAATCCAAAATTGTGTTGCTTGAAATCAGAGGTTGTTCCGTGTTCTTTGCAGGTTGGCAGGGGTCTCCTCTTGACATCATTGACATTCTCATTCTCCGTCTCTCTGAAACTCACTGGACAAAGGGCTTCTGTTTCTAGAAGGAAGGAGGCAAGGCAAACCTAAAGAATAAATTTCAACTACCCTTGATTTTGACAACAGAATTTTTTTCATTTTCCTTATCACTGAGTAAAATCGACATTTCAGGAGAATGGGCCATGTAACCTGTAGCTTGGAGAACCCGTAGCATTACATATTGAACCTGAGTTAGGCCTTAGCCCACTCTGCTCGACCATGTTGTTGTTCTGCCCCAGAAACATCAGGGACCCATGCTGATTTGATAACCTTTAATTTTGTCCGATCTTGTTTCACTTTTTTTGGTCAATAACATGGTTATTCTGCTCCTCCCCTCCTCAAGAGCCTTTACTGGTTTAGTTCATTCATGGTCATCAGGAAGCATTTATTAAGTACATGTCTGTGCATAGTGCTGCATTGAAAACCTCTAGACCTGAGAGCATTGCTCATTGCCCAACTAGAGTTTAGCTAATAATAAAATACTTTCATTCATCGTTAGTGCTCTAGAAGAAGTGTACTTGAAATCAAAATAACACAGGTGTTATTAGTGGTAGCTTCTTTGCACATCTTTTCTCTTAAAAAGTTGGTTGTTTTGGATTCAGCCAGTTTTAGTAACTTTTAAGAAAATGTGACTCTAATTTGTGTACCTGATTATTAACAACTTTGGGTGGGAAATGGTGTTGCTTTTTCCTTTTATGGAGCATGGAGATAGGTCAATTTTTGCTCTGATTACAAATAAGCTAGAATGGAGGAACGGACTTTGGATGGGGAATCAGAAGATGTGAATCATTCCCGGCTTGGCCACAGCTAGCTGTGTGTTCCGCCTGAGCCAGTAAAAGGAGAATTGGACAAACGGACATGAAACGTTGAACTCCTCTCGCATCTCCTGAATGCAGTCATAGTGGTTTTTCCTCCTAGTACAGTGACATTTTATAAAGAGGTTAGTTCTGCGTCCATGTGTAAGGTCAAAGTCACCTGTATTAAAGATAGCACTTGGGAACACTTTGAGAAGGTGCCCCTCGAGGGGTTTTCTCAGATCCACCCAGGACGGCCAGTTCTTTCCTCCAGCATGGGAGCAGATCACTGGCTCTTCAGTGGAGCACCAGCCGAAGCAGCTGGCCTGCATTGAGGGACCGAGTTTTATGGGAAATCCACTTTTAAATACTAGACTCGTCAAGTGTCGTGAGATGCACAAAATGTGACTGGCACGTGGAAACCGAGACTTAGGAGCAGCTATGGGATTTGTATTGCCTGTCTCCAGTTCGTTAAGTAGGATGGAGGGCGGTTGTGGGACAATTGAAATTTCTTCTCTCTTCCTTTTCTTTCTTTCTTTCTTTCTTTCTTTCTTTCTTTCTTTCTTTCTTTCTTTCTTTCTTCCTTTTCTTTTTTTTTTTTGGCAAGTGAATGAAGTTGAATTTGTGTGAGTTAAGCGTGGATCCTCTGCACTCCCACTGTACCGGGATTTCTCCTCTCCTCACTGTGTAACGTGAGGCCCTGCTTGTGCCCCACCTCAGTCACTCCCAGTCGTCTTCATGAGAGGCCACCCACCGTCCAGGCCACGCTCTTGCCGCAGAGTGATCCTTCTAAAGAATTCCTGATTTAAACATTTTGACCCTGTGCAGCACCCACGCTCCCAGCAGTGCTTCTCCGAGTTCTCCAGCAACACTCTGCCATGGCAGAGGTTCAGGGAGTTAAGTGCTCACAGGGTCTTGGCAGCATGGCTCGGTGTGATGAAGTTTCTTTAAAGTCTTGTGCCATAACCGTGTTGTTGTGTTCATAGAATACTCTTAGAGGTGCCTTCTGTTGAGTAGAATCGATGCTGCTTGAATGCATCATGTTTATCTGCTTGGTTTGCATACCCTCTGGTGGCCCAGTGGGACATACGAGTCCTTAAGAGAGTAAATGGAAACTGGTGAGCAGGGTTCACCATTTTCTGACCTTTGCCTTCATTTTCTGACCTTTGCCTTCCTTATGAGTTTCTCTTTTACCACACTGCTTCTCACAGTTCAAGGTCTAATGGTGTGGATGCATTTGAAATGCCCTGAATACATCAAAATTAAGATTTGGTGCCTTTGTATCTGCATTTATTCACAGAGTAATTATTGAGCACCTATTATGTGCCAGAGAGCGTTCTAAGTTGGTACTAGGGATACAGTAGTGGACAAGACCTGAGTCCTGGCTTCTGTGAAACTTACACTTTAATTGGGAGAGAGAGATGACAGATACAGAGGAAAGAAAGAAAGAAAGCATGGTAAGGTGAAAGATCAAAGAAAGGGTCCTGCTCGTTAGTCTGGCAAGGTTGGTAAGAAGGTGATGTTTAAGGGCGCCTGGGTGGCTCAGTCAGTTAAGCGACCGACTTCGGCTCAGGCCATGATCTCACCATTTGTGAATTTGAGCCCCACATTGGGTACTCTGCTGTCAGCACAGAGCCTGGAGCCTGCTTCGGATCCTCTGTCCCCCCCCTCACTCTCTCCCTCCCCTGCTGGTTTTTCTCTCTGTCTCTTAAATAAATAAACTTAAAAAAAAAAAAGGTGATATTTAAATGGCAACCTGGTGAAATGTGAGAGCAAGCTGTGTTATTATTAGAAGAAGGCTCAAGGCAAAGCATGTGTAAAGGTCCTGAAGTAGGAGTGTGCTTGGGATGGTCACTGAACAACAGGAAGCTCGTTGTGGCTGAGGAAGCAGCATGGGGAGGATGGGGAGGAGATGAGATTGCTTAGCCAACTGAGCCACCCAGGCACCAGGGAGGAGATGAGATTGGAGAGGTGGGTAGAGTCAGAGCAGAACCCGGAGCCCAAGATAAGGGCTTTTGTTTTGCCTTGAGTGCCTTCCCCTTCTATCTGTATGTAACTTTTGGGTGAGGTTGGAGTGAACTTTAATTTGTTCCACCTGCTAGCTAGTTGCCCCTCTGCTGAATGATTAGCTCTTCCTCATTTATTTGAAATGCCGTTTTATCATATGTTAATTAATATGTCTGTTTATAGACACGCACATATGTTCATCAGTGGTCTTCACTGATTTGTCTTCTTGCACATGTACCTCTCTATTATAATTGTTGTACCTTTATACCAAGCATGGGCGAACCGTGGCCCACAGGCCAATTTGGCCTACCACTTAGTTTTTATAAAGTTTTACTGGAACACAGCTACACTCCTTTGTTTATGTATTTATGGCTGCTTTGAGCTACCGTGGCACAGTAGTTGCAACAGAGATTGCATAGCCCACAAGCCTACAAATATTTACTATCCGGCTCTCTACAAAGAGCTTACCAACCTCTGTTTTATACTCTGTTTTGATATCTGATAGGGCAGGTTCTCCCTCATTCTTCTTTTTTCAACAATTTCTTGGCAAGGCCAACATGTTTGTTCTTTCAGATGAACTTTAGAATCAATCTGCCCGAGTCCCTTCCTTTTCTCCACCTCTTTTGGGGTGGAGATCTGGGAGGCAGGAAGAATAGGAATTTGATTACATTTAATTTGTAGTTTAGTGCAAAGGGGAAGTGATTGCTTTACAATACTGAGTCTTTCCATTCCAGGAGTGTCATATCTCTACGTTTAGGTCTTTCGGTAAACTTTTATTGTTTTTTTTCATTTGTATGTTACATATTAGTTTATTCCTGTAGGTATTATTGCTTTTTGTTGCTATTACAATGGGGATCATCTCCCAGCTATATTTTACAAGTGAGGATGGTATGAAGGAAAGGATTTGATTTTTAAGTGTTTAATTTGTGTCTGATCCTTTTCTGGAAGTAAACTCCTATAAGGGCTGTTCATTTTTAAATTTGATTCTTGTTGCTGACGGTCAGTTGTCTGAACTCACATAATTGTTTCATTCCTAATATTTATGTCCCTGTCTATATTGTGGAGCTCTAAACCCAGGGGACTTTGGGGACACAGGCTTTGACCTCCCCTCAGTGGCATTCTTTTCTTTTCCATTATGTAGGTCATGCCAAATGGTAATTGCAAAACAAACAAAAAACCAGGGAGCTTTATGCCCAGTCACCATTTGTTGATCGTTTTAAGAATACCCAGAATACCCAGAAGATAATTTAGGCAAGCTGTTTATCAAGCGGGCTGTGCCTTTTTGCAGAGCCAGTTTTGCTTTTAATACAGAATCTAGGGTTTGCATGTCACACAGGAGAGTGACACCCAGTCACTGCTTTACTGTGGAGAGCCATGTGGTCCTGGAGTAAAGGTGACTTAACCTGGCATTTATCCTTTGGAATTGAAATATGAGCAGAAGGAAATTTTTATGAATCAGTTAGTGCTTTCCTAAATACATTCTGTGTAAAGCATTTGATCTTTAGCCTTAACATCTATTCCTTAAGGATGTGAAATCTATTTTAGATTTCAAGGTCTATTACTTGCCCTGAGCACTGAACAGATGAACCATAAATTCAATATGTGTTAACCTTTGTGGATTTATCTTTTAATGCCATTTTTGTCTTTTTTTCCCACTGAATTTGTGCCACCTCCTTAGCTTCTTCTTACCTTGGTGAAGCTAAAGTAAAATTATGTGTGTTGCTGTTTCCTTTTCTTTTTCCTTTCGGTGAAGTGATGATAGTGGATATGGAAATGGAGAATTGCTGACTGTGTTATGTGATTTGGGAAATAAGCCTTGTTATTCTCCTTGCCTGTGAAGTGAAACTTTGTATCTAGAACCTGGTCTTAAACGCTCTTGTATATTTTTTCCACTGTGTTGAGATTACCTTTGACCATCATCGTGGACATCAGTTGGTGGTGTGTGAATACAGAAAGGCCATCACAGGCTGTAACGATATACTGGGCCACATGCCTCAATCACAGAGGGAGCTCCAACTTTGTGGAGTTTCTGTTGTGGGGCTTGACTTGGACCTATGGGAATTAGAGACCATTTTAGATAGAAGTGTGATTTGGAAAATGATATCAGCAAATGTAGTGATCGTTGGTCTCTTTTAGTGAGCACTTAATATGGTCCAGACATTGTAATGAATGAATGACACATCAAGGTGTTGTAATCTCATTTTATAGATGAGAAAAATCAAGATTTAGATTAAATAACTGGTAGACCTGAGATTCAGGTAAGCGCTCAGACTCCACAGAGAGGTTGTAAATCAAGGTGTTTATTTGGCTGTGATTTTTGTATGGAACTGTGTGTGTGTGTGTGTGTGTGTGTGTGTGTGTAGAAGGATTTAGAAATTTTAATTCATTTAGATTCTCTTATGTGAATTTTGACAATTGAATTAACATCAGAGGGGTGGAAAAAGTATAGCATGGGGGGGGGGGGGCTTCTGGAAACCTCAGTGCTTGAATGATCTTTGGCAAGACCCCTTTTCTATTCCCTGCTCCATGTGGCCTCAGTGAAGAGAGAATCTAGACCCTTAATTTTTTTTTTAGTTTTTGTTTTTTTGGGGGGGCCAGGAGTTTAATTCAGGATTTAATTTGGAGATGGAAATGGAATGTATCATTTGTCCTCCAGTTTTTAAATTGCAAGTACGAAAAGGGGCGGTTATGGTGTGGTGGTAGATGTGGGTCAAGGGGGCTGCGGATGTTTAAGCTCCCCAAAGCCTCCTGTGGCTCAGAAGAGGGCTGTTGCTTCTAGCTTTAGAGACCCCATCAGTGTTTATTAAATGTAAACATAAGTAAATAAACACACACGTTCACATGCTCCAAATGCTTTCCTATACCTTTTCTATGCAACTGTACTAATTAAGATGGAAAATCAAGATTCTGTGCCACATTATGTCATCATTTACCTTAAGTGGGGCCAAACCATTCAGATGCTAAACAATTAACACTTGTCTGTATTTGAAGCCCATTTAGAGTCTGAGGCCCTGCTCTGATCGTCTCTCAGCCAAAAATTCTGGGCAGCTCTCAGTGGCTGTGAGTGTCAGACCATGGCCACCGCCAGGTGGGTCAGAGCAGTCCACGTGTTTGTGTGCAAGTGTGGCCTGCCGCTCCTGATGGTGACGTGTGAGGGCCAGAGGCCCTGCTGCCCGCCAGCCCCTCTGCTCTGCAGGCCAGTCCAGAGCCGGATTCCTGGCACAACTGAGAAAAGAAAGTAAAGCTCTCTAAACACTGGCAGCGAAGTCAGCGTGCCTCCCAGACTCGGAGCAGCAGCCCCAAGTCCAGCCCAGAGTCCAGCCCAGCACAGACGGCTGTATTGTAGTGTCTGCCGTTTGCTCTGTTCTTGGCACCCAGTGCCGTGAAGGGCGATTGTTCTCTTTTTTATCCAAATGGCATAACTTGGGGAGTTACAGTATCTTTTCAAGGTTACTTTCAGACTAGCCTTTACGATAGAGTAGGGAAAGGAGCCAATATAAATCTTGATATTTTATGAGAATACTTCCTTGATGCTTTTTCTAATGTGAAATTAGTCATTGACTTTTAACTTGCATTTGTGTCGCCAATATGTATGCAAGCATACTTGACTTTAAAAGAAGCATTTGAGGTTAGAGATTCACAAGCCTAACAGTTGAAAGTTTTATGTTGTTTGGGATTCTACGACGTATGTATGATTTAGCATGTAGTCCTGAAATTATCAGAGATGCTGGGGGGCGGGATATGTTCTTTGAGTTGGACACGTCTGTGAGCCCGGTTTCTGCTGCTTCCCTCCTGGCTCTGTGGCGCTTGTCAGTTCTGCAGTGCGAGTGACTGTAGCCTCCATCCTCGGGTTCTGGGCGCGTGGACTCTGCTTGCAGCACAGTCCTTTAATGTGCCTGTGTTTGCTTGATGGGAGAGGAGGGACTTCGGTTCCATTTTTGCTCTCTCTGTTGTATAGGAGCCAGCAAAATAAATATATTGTAAGAAACGCCAAATGGCTGAGATGCTTTTCTGTTATTTTCTTGCCAGGAGCTTGATTGGATACTGTATCAGTAATTCTGGGGAAGGGAAAGAGAAAGAGAAAGTGAACATGAAAATCTCATGAACTTAAACATTTGGCTGGGGATTTAACTTTATTGTCAGACTTTGGTTCTAAGAGCTAGGTCAATAGTTGCATGTTGAATTTTATTTAGTAAGTATCAAATTAACGAGGTACTATTCAGTGGTATCAAAACATTTGTTTTTCTGCACTTCTGAGTTTTCTTATCTTACAGTTGTTTGGCAGCATGGGAAATAAATGACCCTGAATTTTCTTCTTTTTCTTTTAAAGACTTCCAGCTGAACTCTCATCTCTCAACACTGGCAAATATTCATAAGATCTACCACACCCTTAATAAACTAGTAAGTCAAGCTTTTAAAGACCACCAACTGTTTAAAGTAGTTGTTTTAAGTGTATTTGGTAAAAATTCAGATTATGGATATTGAGATACCAGCTGTTTATGCAAATACTGAATTTTAAAACTTGCTGAATGGTATGTGATTTCTTGGTAATCATGAACATGTTTCTTGCAGAATCTAACAGAAGACGTTGGCCAAGACGATCACCCAACAGGTATCTACAAATGCTTACACTACTTAATTTAATTTAATTTAATTTTTTAAATTACTTTTTTATTTTATTTTATTTTTTTACTTAATTTTAAATAAGCTTCATAATACAAAGTTACGAAGGAGAAATACTAGCTGAGAATGATGTGTGTTGTAATACACTGACAAGTCGCTACTTGGTTGAGGATGTTTTTCAGGGTGTGTGAAGGAAACCATGTTGCAGCTCCTTCCCGGTGGTGTAGCTCCGTGGTGGGTCTCTGGTTTATGTTAGAGTTACTTCAGTCCCTTTAAAGAGGCTGGGGACTCTCCCTAGTGGCCTCACGATACCGTTTCTTTACTAAAGTGCTTTAGTTTATACTAAAAACTTACAGTAATGCAGTTTGAAAGGTATTCCATAAATGCGTGTTGAATTGAGACGAAAGATAATTTGATTGGTGGGTAGGGGTGTGGGTGGGTGGGTGGTATAGGTCCAGAGGATTTACAAATGGAAACATTGAAACAGTTATTATGAGCCGGTCTCTAGTCCTGTGGTTCTCAAACTTCAGCTGGCTTATAATCAGCCAGGGGAGGGCTTGTTAAAACGGATTGCTAGGCTCCACCCCCAGGGTTTCTGATTCTGTAGATTTGGGCTGGGGCCCCAGAGTTTGCGTTTCTATCAGGCTCCCAGATGATGCTGATGCAGCTGGTCTGGAGACCACACTCTGAGAACCGCTTCTCTAAACTGTTGAGAAGCAGAACGTTTAGAAACTTGCACTTGTTCTATGGTTTCTATGACTTCCAGCAAAAGTTATTAAAACGTATTTAGATTTTTTGAAAATTACCACAGTAATTTTCAGGTAATTATAATTATACAGGAATACAGGAATACATGCTTGTTGGTGAATGTTGAATAGCACAAAACCGAATGGAGTGACAAGTGACAGTCTTCCTTCTCTTCTCCCAATCCAGCCTTCCCCCAGTATGCTGTTCAGTGTTTGTTCTTTCAGAGATTTTTATGCGTGCGTTTATACTTTTATAGGACTTCTAAAAATTTAGCATCTAAGATCGTACCTGTACATATTATACAGCATCTTTCATTTTTCATGTAATGGTATATCCTTGGAGGTTTGGGGATTTAGAGCTCTCCCACCCTCTCCTCCACATTGGTTTAGAACCAGTTGAAAATTAGACACAAGATGGAGATTGAAGTACCAGTTTTGTTGGAAAACACAGCTTAGATATATAGCAAGAATGCAGAGGAGTTGTAGTATTTTACCTGAACTAAATAAATAGCCTTACACCCAGTCACCGGCACAACTAGATGAGCACAGGCCAGCACACCTGTTGTCCCCACTCACCCCCAACTCCCCACTTCATGACAGCCCGAAGAGTCTGAACTTCTGCCGGCAGGTCAGTCTGAAGAGGGGGTTCAGACGGGGGCTGGGCCGCTCTGCTCAGCTCCTTCTCCCTGGACCACTAATTGGATTAGACAGTCCTCCTTCCAGGGCAAGGAGTCAGAGAAGGAGAGCAGAGTCTGTGCCAGGAGTGTTCTAGAAGGCCAGGCCACAGAGGCTCCCTTCGTCTGATCTTTTTGTGTCAGCAAATCAACTCGAGGGCAGTCAAAAACAATTTGCTTAATAAATTTTAAAAACATTGTGTGCACATGGTTTTAAAAGAAGTGTCGAAAAGGTAATTTAAAATAGGGGCTCCTGGGTGGCTCAGTTGGTTGAGCACCTGACTTCGGCTCAGGTCATGGTCCCGTGGTTTGTGAGTTCGAGCCCCACATCGGGGTCTGACAACTGGAGCCTGCTTCGGATTCTGTGTCTCTCTCCCTCTCTCTCTGCCCCTCCCTGGTCACATCTGTCTGTCTGTCTGTCTGTCTCAAAAATAAATAAACATTAAAAAAAAAAGAAGGTGTACAATAAAAAATGAAAATTTCTGTTCCATTTTATTACCCCCAGCTTTCATCCCCACTAGTACTCCATGCTTGACTCTGCAGGGGTAACTCTTACAGTCTTCTGTTTATGTCCCAGATGATGATATTTCCCCCCCCAATACTGTATACATTTGTATGTGCCTCTTGTGTTTGTCACTCAGTATATCTTGATCTCTTCATAGCAGCCCATTTATAAAGCATGTGTTCTATACCTTAATGTCTCTGCATTTTTAAAGTTCATGGATATATCATAATATGTTTCTGCAGCCTCCTATTGATACACATTTAAGTGTGTTTAACTTGGCTGCTACAAGTAATGCTGAAATAAAATTTTCAGGGCCAGCTTTAATAGTTAAGTAGTGAAGCACATTTCTCTCCAATTCTAAAATAATATGTTGGTGGCTCTGAGGATTTTTTAAACTTAAGAGTTAGTGTAGTTTTGATTTAAAACTGCTTTTTGTGTTTGTATAGCCTGGAGATTGTCTCTTCTTTAGCTGGGGTAATAAGACCTCTGAGTTCTGAATCCTATACATTATGCAGTTAACTTTGAACTTCAGATTTAAATGAATGTTGTTACTATAGTAATTTTATATCTAAATATTTAACCTGAATATAGCAATTAAATAACTGGAAGCTGTAATTAAGAAAATGAAAGTGGAAAGTGTGTTTGGCCTCGTGCCTCCTCTTGCCCCCTTGGGGATAGTGGATATGTGTGACACTTGGTATGTGACATGCTGGGGCAGTGCCTGGTACCCCAGACGTGCCAGTCAGTGCCAATTAGCACTAGTAATTCCTTCGAATAGTCCATTTCGTTAACGTTTCCCCGTTTGGTTATAGCATCACTTGTGATTCCCATACCTGAGTATACTCAAAAAATTAAACAACATAAAATCTGTAACGTTTGGAAATCCGAGAACATTAATCACTGTAATGCTGCTCTGAATGTTTTGGCACAACGGGGTCTCAGCAGTATCTGCCGGAAACTGTATGTGGAAGAGCCAACCAAGTGCGAAAGAGGCTGGGGTCTTCCTGCTCTGTCTCATCCAGCACTTTCCTTTGGTGCTTTCAGTCTTCCTCCCACCAAAGAGAGACAGACAGACAGACGGACAGAATTGATCTTGGACAAGTAGCCCCAAATCCGAATTATAGGGAGTGAATAAAAAATGGTGGACGGGGAGGACAAAAAAAATGAGTAACAAAGAAGGTAGATGTCAGAAGTCAATATTTAGAGACAAAGGAAAGGAAAAATTTTTTTTTGTCTTAAGTAGTAGGATGAAAATTGCACATTTGGACCCTAATAGTTTCACTCAAGCAAGCAAGTAGTTCAATGATCTGTTCAAGGAAATGAAAGAAAATATTAGGTACTGGAAAGATGTTTTCAAACACGATCTATTTATCAACTTAAATCACTATGTCTTTGTGACATTCTTCAGTGAATAGTGAGGTGAGATAGCTCCATAAAAAGTAGTGAAGTGGCAGAATGAACCACGTAAAATGTTATTAAGTGAAACGAGGTTATGATGCAACAAACTCAATAAAATGGAAAATTAGATGGTGGAATTTTTTAAAGTTTTTTATTTTTTTAAGTTTATTTTTGGAGAGACAGAGACAGTGTGAGTTGGGGAGGGGCAGAGAGAGGAGGGGGAGAGAGAGAGAGAATCCCAAGCAGGCTCCGCACTGCCAGTGCAGAGCCCAGCTTGGGGCTTGAACCCACGAAACTGTGAGATCACGACCTGAGCCGAAACCAGGAGTCGGATGCTTAACTGACTGAGCCACCCAGGCACCCCAGACAGTGAAAGTTTTGTACTGGAACATGCATTTCTACTAAGTTAGGAAAGGTCAGAATAATTCTGTAATTTTATGGGCCTCTTGAGGCCCACAAACAAAAAGGTCAAAAAGGGAAAGGCAGTGGTGCACCTACTTAAATAATGTTTACTAAGAATAACATATTTAGTTAAATTATTATCAAGACAACAAGCTGGATAGTCATTAAAGGGCCTTGGTCCAAACAGGTGAACTCAAGTTTCTCTTTAAAATAGATTTTCTAGGATCAGCTATTTAAAAAAAAAAAAAATGTTGAAAAATGTTGGCAGTATTCCTAATTGTTTAATGTGGGAAGAACTCATTGACTACCTGATTTATTTGAAAATGCGGTCAATTAATAGAATATTTCATTTGTTGTAACAACTTAGATCACTTCAGATCTACTTTAGTGATCTGAAGTTCTTTTAAAACTAAGCCAAAAAGAAATGAACTCAAATCATAACCTGGGGTAAAAAATATAAACAATTTTTATTGCCTTCCTATGGATCATATATCGACCCTAGCATCTCAGGCTAGATTTCAGACTGACTGGCCGTCTAGTGTAGAAGTATTGAGACTGAACACCAGAACATCAAGATAATTATAAGGAGTGAGAATTCTAGCTTGGGATTATTAGTTGATACTAGTCTTCTCTCTCTCCTGCTTTATTATGAGTATCAGAAGGCTTTTCTTCTTTCCTATGTATCTGCCAAATATTTCTCCTGATGTAAGATAGATCTTTAAAATCTTTTTCATCACCACTTTTTCTTGGGTGATTGGCAAAGAATGAAAACTTGCAGCTCTGATCATTTCAGATGAATTTTGGGGTTTCTTAAAGTTCATCTACAGGAAGTTGCTTTTCTTTGTTAAGTATTTATTGATGTAGGAATTTTTGGGTACTCAACCTAATGGGACAATTTTCTCATCTGTAGAATTGGGACAGTAATAACACCTCTCAGATTAGTGAGCATAACTTTGAAAGTTCTTCAGAGTTATCTTTAAAATGCCAGATATTTTAATAATAATATTTTGCCTCTAATATTTTGCCTAATATTTTGCCTCTACCTGTAATGTCAGATTGATTGTGTTTAAGTAAATACTTACAGAGTGTTAAAATAGTCCATTCTTTGTTTTGTTTTTTAAAGTTTATTTATTTATTTTGAGAGAAAGAGAGAGGGTGCGTGAGCAGGGGAGGGGCAGAGAGAGAGAGGGCGAGAGAGAATTCCGAGCAGACTCTGAGCTCTTACTTGGAGCCCGACGTGGGGCTCTATCACAGGAACTGTGAGATCATGACCTGAGCTGAAATCAGCAGTCGGATGCTTAACTAACTGAGCCACCCAGGTGCCCCAAATAGTCCGTTCTTTGAAGCAGATAAACATTTCATAACGTTCTTGTTACTTATTATTTTGTTTTTTTAAAGATAAAGTTTAATTGAAGTAGATTATGTGATATAAGTTCCAAGTAAAGCATAAATATAATGATGCAAATAAATACAAATTTGTAAAACATTCATTTAAACAAATACAATTTTTATTACAAAAAGACTTATCACAGAGTTATTTTAAGGGGCAGACATTCTTGAATATTTTTGTTTAAAAAAATCCTAGTTTTCCAGGAGACTTAAAGTGAAGTGCTTATTTTCCTGACGAATGGGAAAAAAATCTGAAATTATGGTATGTTATCTGTTCATAGGTATTTTAAATCTCTGGAAAGGTACTGAAGAAACGTACTGACTTTTGTTTGTTTGTTTGTTTGTTTTGAGAGAGAGAATGTGTGTGTGCACATGAGCAGTGGAGGGGCAGATGGAGGGAGGGAGAGAGAATCCCAAACAGGCTCTGCGCTGTCAGCACAGACCCTGGTGCGGGGCTCGTTCTCACAGAAGCGTGAGGTCACGACCTGAGCTGAAACCAAGAGTCAGACGCTCAACCGACTGAGCCCCCCAGGTGCCCCGAAACGTACTGACTTTTTAAAGTAGAATTTGATTTATACATGTTTTAGGAACACATTTATTTAACAAATATTTATTGAGAGTCTCCTTTTGGATTCTCAATAATGTATGTATCTTATTATTATTGTACTGAGACACTGTATTGCCTGCTGTCTATGCACAGGTAAACCAAACGGGGCCCTGCAAGCCAGGGCGTATTTGGAATGTGCGCTTAAAAACCCTAGTTTATTGCTCTTGCTCAGCTGGGATCCCTGGAGCCGTGTTGGGGGGAAGAGGAGCAGTATTGGGGCAAATACGCCTTGAGTTGTGTGCTCTCTGTGTATTTCGTTGACTTGGTTCGTGTTGGCAAAGTATTTCAAGTAAACTTGTTTTCCTTGCATTAAAAAATTGCTTTTTATGTAGCCTGAAACTTTTCACTGTCGTTATGGGTTCTATCTCGGGTTCTACCTGTGAAGCTGTGCTGTGTCGTCCCCTGTATCTTCCCTGGCATGGGAATTGGATGTGTCTTTCCTCTGAGGCAGGGTTGAAAGGCTCAGTGAGCCAGTGAGTGCTGGAAAGGTGAACAGATGTTGTTTCTTTGTGAAAGATGGCCTCACAGTAGCCACTCACTTACGCTGATCGTTAGAGTAGAGAGATCTGAACAGAAGCCATAGTTCTTGGCTAGAAGGAAAACATTTTAAATAAATAAAAGAATAAAATGCCAAATTGGGGCTCAAATATGAGTGCGTTTTACATGGACACGAGGAAAAGTGATTTGTGAAACCTTTTCACAGAAAGCATCAAATAAGGAAGAAAAAAGAGAAAGTTGAAAACGTTAGTTAACTTAAGATGTTTGTATGTTTCCCAAAAACATGATGCTCTTGTTGAGTAGGGTTCAGTGAAAGCCAGACATTATACCTGTTTGTCTATGAGGAAGCGGGTAGGAGAGGATCGAGTGGGTTAACCTTTATTGGCGAATATTGTGAAGACGTTAGTTTAAATAGTGTTCGCTGTTCCACGGGCTGAGGGGATAGTACATTTTCCTCTGTGTTCTGCAGACACTGGTGTGAGGGAGAGTTTATTGCCAGACTAGGTGCTCAGAACTAAGCCATGACCGGCACTGGAAGGAAATGACTTTTCTTCATACGTACACATTCAGGGAGGGGAAAGTGAGCCTCAAGGTTTAAGACAGACTACTCTTCCTTCCTTCCTTCCTTTCTTTTTTTTAAGTTATAGTTGATATACAATGTTGTATTAGTTTCAGGTGTATAACATGTTGGTTTGGCAGTTCTGTACGTTACAGCGTTCACCGAGGTAAGTGTTGTTTACCGCGTCTCACCATACCCGGTTATTACGGTATTATTCGCTATATTCTGTACTTTGCATCCCTGTGACTTACTTATTTTATAACTGGAAGTCTGTACGGCTGAATCCCTTTCACCTATTTTGCCCACCTCCCCCCGACCCACCTCTCCTCTGGCAGCCACCAGTTTGTTCTCTGTATTTATGAGTCTGTTATTTTTCGTTTGTTCATTTGTTTTAGTTTTTAGATTCCACATACAAGGGAAATTCTGTGGGATTTGTCTCTCTCTGACTTCTTGCGCTTGGCATAATACTCTCTAGCTCCATCCATGTTGTTCAAATGGCAAGATTTCATTATTGTTTGTGGCTGAATAATATTCCATTGTGTATGTGCCCACATCTGCTTTATCCCTTCATCTGTTGAGGGACACTTAGGTTGCTTCCCTATCTGGGCTATTGTAAATCGTGCTGCAGCACACCTAGGCGTGCATATATTCTTTTCAAAATAGTGTTTTTGTTTTCCTTGGGCGAATACCCAGAAGTGGGATTGCTGAGTCATATAGTAGTTACGTTTTTAATTTTTTTGAGGAACCTCCACACCGTTTTCCACAGTGGCTGCACCAGCTTGCATTCCCACCAACAGTGCACAAGGGTTCCCTTATCTCCACATCCTCGCCAACATTTGTTATTTCTTGGACAGACTGTTATTTCTGAGCAGTGTGGCAGGCTTTCCAGCTAGGCAGGATGTACTTTTACGTTCTGCAGGCCCCAGCCCAAAGCGTTAACGGACAAGAATGAATCTTTTTCTTGTGTGTTGGCAGTCTCCAAAAGCTTGGGTCGCTCTGAAACTCTTTGGACCTTTTTGTATGCTCCCGTGTTGTTTATAAGCAGGACCACCCCTTCATAGGGAAGATGGTGTGTGTGGTGGTGGGCAACACTTTCTCTGGCTTTCTCTTCGGGTTATTGCTGCTGTTGTCGGGGAGAGAGACACGGTACGCCTTGTGTCTCTGAAAACCCCCCTGCTTGCATTCTTGCAAGGACAAGATCTGGTTGGGACCTGGAGTAGGGCCACTGAGGGTCGTCTTTCTAGCCCTGTTTGGGGTCTGCTTCTGTGCTAAAGGAGCAAGCAGGACCCTCGAGCTCACGTGTTGTTCAGGACCTGGCATTGGGTAGAAGCCTCATTCAGGCTGTGGTCCTGGTTTGTAACAGAAAAGGTGCTTTTGGCTGCTCCGTTCCTAAAGCATATCACCCTGGGAACCTAGCACAGTGTGGAAGCCTCACTGTGAACTGGGCTTTAGGTTCCAGTCCTGATCATTGCACTTCTTGTGGTTGTGACCATGAGCTATTGACAACTCTCTTCCTGCCCACAGAACAGTTTTCTAGAAGGAGCTGTCTGTGTGCACTGTGTTCGCTCCCTCACCTCGCATCCCTCCGCAGCCCATCGCAGTGTGGCCCCCGCCCTCACCGGCCCCGCGCTGCTGTGCTTCGTTGCCCGTTGTGGTGTGTCCCTTTTGCTCCTTCCCTGAGCTGACCTCTGTGTGCACTTGACCGCAGCCCGAAACTGTCTCTTCCTGGCTTGTAGGACATTATACTTTCCTAGGTTTTCTCCCTGTCTGGGTCTTTCCCTGACCCTTAAACATCCGTACTCCCCAGGGCTGTGTCCTGAGTTCCTGCTTCTCATCTCTGCCTGGATGGCCTCAGTGGCTACAGAAAATAGCGGCTGAGGGCTTGGACTTTGCTGCCAAGCTGCTTGGCTTCCGTCATCCATTTCAACTACCGCTTTCTGGCTGTCACTTAATCTGTCTTCTTCAGTTTCTTAGTATGTAAAAATGGGGTGCTAATCATACCTACATCGCAGGGTTGCGATGCAGCCTGAGCACTGCCCGCATACCTCCAGTATGGAAGTTAGAGCGTGTTTCTTTATGTCCCTGCCATCTGTCTACACATAGCGCTTGGCACCTAGGCACTCAGTGAATGGATGTTTTCCTTCGTAAAAATCCAGAGAGGTAGGTATCACAGTTCTTACTCCTTAAATGAGGAACCAGAATAGGGTAGCGGTTGACCAAGCCACACAGTTAGATGAAGAGCCAGAACTTACTCGTCGAATGCAGGTCATTTAAACACTAGCCCCTTATGCTGCCTCTTGTCTCTGACTCAGTGAGAGCCCAGAGCCTTCCACCAAGGAGCTGATAGAAGGAGGAGAGAGTCATGGAGGTCCAGAATACACCGCTGAACACTTTTGGGACCTTGGAAAATCACGTGGCTGCCTGAGCCTTGGTTTTTCCCATATGTCAAGTACAGATTATGATCTTTCCCCTGCCTGACATTTGGGGTTATTGTGGGGACCAGATGGCATATCTGATTACCCCTGTGCCAGGATGGATACAAGTATTTTAATTTATAACGGTTTTAGTCTGAAACGAGACTGTCTGGGTTTGCACCCCAGTTTTGCCACTTGACTCCCCATCTCCGTTTTCTCATCTGCATGGGCAACAAAGGTTATTCTCTTTTCATAAGCCTGTTTGGAGGTAACAGGTCAGTAGGTCATATGAACGGGTTCTGGCTCACAGGGAGGTCCCTGTAAGTGCTCTACGTTGTGATTGTTGTTACTATAGTTTAGTATCTTTTACCAAATGGAAGTTATGCGTCTGAAAACCCAGACTGAAAGTGGCAGAAACAAACTCAAAATTAGTATGGAAATTGTGCTCAAGATCATGTCAGGCTTCTGTCCAAAAAATCTAAATCCTGTTTTTCTTTTCTTTTTTTTTTTTTTTTTAAACGTTTTATTTATTTTTGAGACAGAGACAGAGCATGAACGGGGGAGGGTCAGAGAGAGGGAGACACAGAATCTGAAACAGGCTCCAGGCTCCGAGCTGTCAGCACAGAGCCCGACGCGGGGCTCGAACTCACGGGACCGCGAGATCATGACCTGAGCCGAAGTCGGCCACCCAACCGACTGAGCCACCCAGGCACCCCTCTTTTATTTTTTTATTATTATTTTTTTTAACGTTTATTTATTTTTGAGACAGAAGGAGACAGAGCATGAACGGGGGAGGGTCAGAGAGAGAGAGGGAGACACAGAATCTGAAGCAGGCTCCAGGCTCTGAGCTGTCAGCACAGAGCCCGACGCGGGGCTCGAACTCACGAACCGAGAGATCATGACCTGAGCCGAAGTCGGATGCTTAACCGACTGAGCCACCCAGGCGCCCCTAAACCCTGTTTTTCTAAGATGAGATATCCCTGAAGCTTAAGAGTATTGGGACTGAGGTGCCTGTTTGTATTTTAGATTCAAGGTTACTGGTTGATCTGGCCTTGCCTCATGAAATACGCAATTGAGATAGCAGTGCAGTTCCTTTTGAAGGAACGTTGACAAATAAGAGAGACCGAAAGCTTTGATGATTTATATTAATGTTTTTGGAGAGTAAATGGAAATTGTGATAACTTCCGTTTCTGATGTGGTTTTGTGGGGACAGTGTTAACTTATTTGTGTCACTGCAAGGTTTATTTCTTGACTATAACATTCTCTCAAAGAGGAACTAAAAACCTTTTGTTCACCTTATAACATTTACAGATAACCTCTAAACCCTTTACAGTACAAGCCGTGAAAGTCTTTAATTTGGTGGTGGTATTCTTTGGAAATGTTAGGATGTGGCTAAACTTGATGTTGTGCCCTTTGACTCTCTGTTCGTAGGAAGCCTGCGGTCTTGCAGTTCCTCAGACTGCTTTAGTAAAGTGATGCCGCCGAGGAAAAAGAGAAGACCTGCCTCTGGAGATGATTTGTCCGCCAAGAAAAGTAGACATGACGGGTATGTCGTAGATCAGCGCGGATGATGTGTATCAAAGAGGCACATTCCTACCCAGCCCTCTGTGGGTCTGGTCGTGCGCAGATTCCCCTGGAATGTTGTTTTGGTTCTGCCAGGTGTATTTTCAAGGTGTAATTATCTTGCGATTCTTCTTTCGTGTGGGGGTTTCTAAAACGAAAACAAACTTCGGTAAGTTGAGTTCTTAGGAACCGAAGTTTTACCTTAGTCCACTGATCCACCAAAACTCGTGTAGAGTTTTTCTTTCCTTTGAAGGGCCTGCCATCTGTGCGTGTTGAGGACCGCGGGATTGGTATGCGTGTGTTCTTTAAGAGGTCTCACTGAGCACACAACCACAGGAATCCGTAATTGCTTTCGCAAGGGACCCAGGCTGGGTTGCTAGAGAGCGCTGCCGGGACTGAACGCTCTGAGCCCGCTCGGAGTATTAGCCGAGCAGAGGTTGAGTCTCAGATGAGTGAGAATTTGTTAGGAACTGTGAAAAAATAAGACCTTGTCAACGAATTCTTTTTCCAACAAGTGAACTGTTTAATTTTGCTAACTCTAAAAAGTCATTAGACTTGTTGATTTGAGGCATCTCTATCATTGCGCCTTGATTTTCATACATCATTTTTCCTTTTCTCTCTCTCTCTCTCTCTCTCTCTTTTTTTAATAATGAACAAACATCATAATTTTAGTCTTTGCTACTTTTCTTACATTTTCCTCCACTCTGGCCTGCAGGTTACTTCACTGATGGGCCTGAATATTCACATCTATAAATCAAGGAGATTAGATGAGATTTTTTCATTTTTTTTTCTTGCTGTGATACTTAATAGGTTCCAACTCTGTTGGAAGGATAGAGAGACTGACTCTGAAAATGTGAAAATAATATGACTCTTCATATCCCAGATGAGTAGAAAATAATGATCTCTAAGAAGACAGCGGTGATTTAGAAGATAAGCACCAGCAGTGTGTAGACCAGTGATTTTCAGCTTTGGGAAGCCAGGTTACTTGATACTTCTTTGGTGTAAAGAATTATTTTTTTTAATTAAAAATTTTTTTTTAAATATTTTATTTTTGAGAGAGAGACAGACAGAATGCCAGCAGGGGAAGGGTGGAGAGAGAGGGAGACACAGAATCTGAAGCAGGCTCCAGGCTCTGAGCTGACAGCACAGAGCCCGACGTGGGGCTCGAACTCACAAACCATGAGATCATGACCTGAGCTGAAGTCGATGCTTAACTGACTGAGCCACCCAGGCGCCCCTTTGGTGTAAAGAATTACTAAGTTCTGATAATCACATAGCATTTTGTGACGGTGTATGTAGACTTGTTATTTCTCCCCACAGTCTGACAGAACTTAGTATGAAGGAGCTAGTTTGGAAACTGGTAGCTGTGTTGCAGAAGGATGTGAGGTACTCTTACTGATAGCATTTCATTGGCCACCCAGGGGGTAGGGGTCTGTAGCTTTAGCTCAGTTTCCCTCTTGGTCTTTTTTGAAAAACAAGTTTACTTACATACCATAGCTTTCATCCATTTTAAGTGTACAACTCAGTGATTTTTACGAAGTGGTTAGGAATTACGCAGCTGTCCCTACAAGGCAGTGTTAGAAGGTCCCCACCACCCACTGCGATCCCTGATGCCCATTCACAGTCTGTCCGCATTCCTGCCCCCAGACACTGCAGTCACCCATCCAACTTCTCTCTACAGATTGGCCTTTTATGTGAGTGGTCTTCATGTGTCATGCTTCTGTCACTTAGCATGACGTTTTAGAGGTTCATCCATGTAGTAGCATGTGTCAATATTTTTCTCTTATTTATGGAATGGTATTCAGTTGTCCTTTTTTATGTGGGGTGTTTTTAGGCCATTCAGACATTACAGTGTCATACGGAGGTCTCCGTGTTGTTACATAGACTGTGAGCTAAGAATGTCTAGGCCCAGGATTGGAACCTGTGCGTTTGAACTCTTGGCCAGTACTCCCCTTTGTTTCTGGGTAGTATGGCTAACTCTTCTAGAAGAAATAGAACACTGGTGGTTTGCAGTTTCAGTATCTTAATACCCTGTAGCCATGTTTGGTATCAAAACCCAGAATCTCTAATCAGAGGTACATACAGTTACTCTGATAAATGCCTAGGTCATGAGTAAATACTTACTAAAAAGTAATTATGTGTGACCTTTACAATATATACTATATAAAACTACATTCATAAATGTTCATATATATACACACACACACACACACACACACACACACACCTATTTAGGCAACTTATATAGAAATGAGAGAAAGAAAAAGTATACGCTCCTAATTTTTCTATTAAAGTGACTATTTTCAAGATCCTTCCTTCGTTCCCCTCCCCAGGTAGGGAATATCTTGGTCCTTAGCCCCAGGTCATCATAAAATAGAGAATTCTGCAGCAAGTCACAGTGTTGGAGGAGGAAGCCACCCTGCCTCCCGACTCAGTTCTCCAGCTCATGCTAGCCGTCCCCACAGTAGGGGGGTGTTGCAAGAGAGTGGCAGAAACCAAGGCTTCTCTGTACGTCTCTCTCCTGAGGTGTTTTCCTGGAGGTGGAGACATAATTTGATGTTTCTTTTTATTTGCTTCATGGTCCCTTGACATGTCTAATACTGACAGGTTCTTCCCTAGACTGTGTTCTGTGCCCAGCCTGACTTGTAGGACATGAAAGTCAGGAGGCTTTTCATGCAGAGACATGAGTGGGTTCTAGGGTCATTACTTGAAGAAAACACCTCAGCTGTTGCTGACCATGTCTCACTATATCATTCTGTAGTTGGTTCTGGCTAGTGGGGTAGAGGGGAGGATATCCAGTCAGTTCTTACTGATCACTTGTTAATCAGAGAAGAACCTGTATCAAGTGTTTACTGTTTAATTCTGTTATGGGTATGACTGTGTTTAAAACTGTAGTTATAAAAGCTGAAGCTTCTGAATGCAGGAAGTAAAATGTTTAAAATATACTGGGAATCTGATTGAGTAGGTATCTGGTTTGGGTAAAAGAGTAAAAACTATCTGCTACTGAAAAGAAATTCAGCATCTTTAAATAATTTCAGATTCCTTTCTCAATTTCTAGCATGTATAGAAAATACGATTCAACTAGAATAAAGACTGAAGAAGAAGCCTTTTCAAGTAAGAGATGCTTAGAGTGGTTCTACGAATATGCTGGTAAGGTCCTCGCTTATACTATCTAATACTGATCCTCATGAAAATAAGGAATACCTTAGGGGAGATTAAAGAAGTTTAAAATGTGTACTTTTCTAATGTGGTTTCTGTGCTGTCTCTTCCTGTTTGAGGGAGGGAACACAGTCGAAACAAATCACCAAATGTCCTATTTATAGCCAGCAGCTAAGCCAAAGAATTCAGAACACTAGAACGGAACTGAAAAGATGAATGCACTTGGGAGAAATACTCTGGATTGCTAGGAAACCTATTTAGAATGCTGGTAGTGGGTGATGATTTGGTTTGTATATCAAAGTTAAAATAAGCTTTGCTTGCTTTGAACCTTTTTGTGCAATGGAATTTCTTATATTAAGTGTCTGTTTTGAAAGATCATTTGGTGGAGAATGTTTGTTTTGTCATTTAAAATGTCTTAAGTTCAGTCCTTTTTTTTGCAGCTGACAGTAACTGGTTGGATAATATAATACTGGAGTCTAGGGGTTGTTTGTCACTGTAGCTGTGCGTGGTGTAAAAAGAAAAAGGAATATGTCCAGATAAGTTTGAGCTCAAGGCTCTTTTACTTTTCCTCTTCACCTTATTTCAGGTCCTCTCCTGCCCTATCAACTTGACAATTTCAGCCACTTTCAGACCGATTTTCGTATCATGTGTCTCTGCTCCCAGCTAGGTTTCACGCACCTTCCGTTGTCTCATTTAAAAAAACAAAACAAAAACAAAAAACTGAACAGGTAGATCATACACGTCATTCCCTAACAATCCACTCCAGCTTCGCCCCCTGCTGAAAAATCCCTGCTACCTATATATGGGTTGAAAGACATCTGACTCACTGCCGTCCCCTTACCTGGAGTGTTTTTTTCTCCACTTTTCCATCTGACAGCTGTGCTGTACATCTTCTGAGCCCCTTAATTTGCTTAATAGCCTTCTTTGTACTTAACACAGCACAGGACAGTTTTCATAACTAGTTCTGATACCCTTTTATTGGGGGTCAAAGTGAGGGTTCCTCCTATGGCCTGATCTTGCCACCCCTCCCACCTCTCCCCACCCCCACCTGACCCTAGCCCTTCTCTAATAACAGCCTTGCCTTTTTGGCCACAGAAGTTGTTGTAGGGGCTGACGGGTTACCTAGGCCAGGCCGACAGATAAAATTTCCCAGGATTTTCAGATTGAAGCTGGGAGGGAGAAGGGCTTCTTTCTCTTCGGGTGGAAGGTTTGAAAGGACGCGATCCTGATTCCTGTAGGTCTTTGGTTTTGTGAGCTACCCCAGTATCTTTCTAATGAATTCTCCTCTATTACTTGAACTAGTTTGAGCTAGATTTTGTTTGCAGGCACGGACATTAGTATAAACACTTAACGCAGTATTAGAATGTGTGTGTTCCCATGTTTATATCATGAGAATACGAATCTTTTGAAGACATTTCGTGTCCCTAGGAAAAATGGGTGGCACTTTTCCAGGTGTTTGATATATAGGTACTGAATGAAGAGTTTTCTCGTATTCGTATCACCTTGATTATGAAAGTTTTTTGCTTTCTTATCTTGGTTCACATTTATTTTTATGAAATGTGTTATGAAAAGGAAGTTTTATTTTTTTAGTTTTTTTAAAATATAATTTATTGTCAAATTGGTTTCCATACAACACCCAGTGCTCATCCCAACAGGTGCCCTCCTCAATGCCCATCACCCACTTTCCCCTCTCCCCCACCCCCACCCCCCATCTACCCTTAATTTGTTCTCAGTCCTTAAGAGTCTCTTACGGTTTGTCTCCCTCCTTCTCTGTAACATTTTTCCCCCCTTCCCCTCCCCCCTGGTCTTCTGTTAAGTTTCTCCAGATCCACATATGAGTGAAAACATATGGTATCTGTCTTTCTCTGCCTGACTTATTTCACTTAACATAATACCCTCCATTCCATCCACGTTGCTGCAAATGGCATGATTTCATTCTTTCTCATTGCCAAGTAGTATTCCATTGTATATATAAACCACATTTTCTTTATCCATTCGTCAGTTGATGGACATTTAGGCTCTTTCCATAATTTGGCCATTGTTGAAAGTGCTGCTATAAACATTGGGGTACGAGTGCCCCTATGTATCAGTACTCCTGTATCCTTTGGGTAGATTTCTAGCAGTGCTATTGCTGGGTCATAGGGTAGATTTATTTTTAATTTTTTGAGGAACCTCCACACTGTTTTCCAGAGCGGCTGCACCAGTTTACATTCCCATCAACAGTGCAAGAAGGTTCCCGTTTCTACACATCCTCTCCAGCATCTATAGTCTCCTGATTTGTTCATTTTAGCCACTCTGACCGGCATGAGGTGATATTTCATTGTAGTGTTGATTTGTATTTCCCTGATGATGAGTGACATTTAGCATCTTGTCAGTGTGTCTGTTGGTGAAAAGGAGGTTTTAAACAGACAAAAAGTATACTTAATCCCACCATTGTAGCACAGCTATTTTGATTTTTTGTGTGGATGTGTCTTCGTTTACAAGCAAACATAATTTTTCCATGGCATGATCACATTTCTGTTTCCTTTAAAAAGAGCAGATTACAGTTTTCCTTTTTGTTTGCTTTTCTCTGGCTCAGGAAGGTGACATTTGGGATAAAGATTAAGCCACAGTTTTTAGGATCCTGGAGATCCCTGCCAGGTGGTTCCTTGCATTCATCCCTGCAAAAAGTGTTTGTGGGTGTGGCCATCCCTATTTTTACCAAGCACCCCCCCCCCCCGCCACCCTTTTCTTCTTTTCCTGTATCAATAGGGAAAATGCCTTGAAAGTGGAAATAATTAAGAGCCCCAACTGACACCCACTTCACTTTTAATATCGAACCACATGAATAAAAACTGTAGATCATTATTATTTTAGAAAAACCAATGGTGAAATGACCCGGGGTGACTGTCAGGTTGTGCTGTAGGATGAGTCTGTAGGCCACAGGCTCCCTGGATGCTAGAATGAGGAAGGCTTCACAAGCTGTGGTGCATCCTGTTTCCTTAGAAAAAAGTCAGCTGGTGTGGGCCGACTCCCTGCACTTTAATCCAGAGTGAATGGAGGGGTGGGTAGAGGCCTTGGTAGTGGAGCTGCTTCACATGGGTGCCGCCTTGTTCTTCCCAGAGTTCTCCATTCCACTCCTTACCCTGCCTCCACCATCCATGGCTCCTGCAGCCTGAGCCCCTCTCCTCCCAGCTTTGGCCCAGCCGGTTAACCCCAGCCCTCCTTTACACATTCTAGGATGCAGCCTCCCACCTTTTAGAATCCCTGTCAACTCCATTTCTGGTTCTCAGAGATTTAATAGGGAAACTTACTCCACTGGGGGCTCCTCCTGTTCTCTGTGGTTACAGGTTTACGCCCTTCTGTGCTTTGATTACCTTAGTTGTCTGTGACTTTAGAAAGGATTGGTTCCATCTGAAACTGGGGCTCCATTTCTTTTCGTTAGAATGAAAATAACCAGTTTTACATAATATACAATTTACCTAATAACTCCCACTTTCTGAAATATATCTAAGAATAAGGAATTAAGCCAAATACACCCGTGCCAACATTGACTTCAAAGTTACACTAAATCTCACATAGGTAGATCGTGAAAGTTCTCTAGGTCTTGACTGTAGGCCCTTAGTTTCTGTTTTTGATTAAGTTCCATGATGGAATTGTTTTTTGGTTTACTAAAATGAGATCAGGGACCCAGGAGCAGGTGCTGAGTGACGACGTGGTCTGTCAGCAAAGGAAGAGATGTTAAAAAGGGACAGTGTGGCCTTGTTCGCCTCAGGGATGCAGTGTGGTGTCATTATGGAAACCTTATCGTGAGGGTCTTGGGCCATCGTTAAAAAGGTCACATATATTTTTTATGGGCCCCTGCTTAAAATGGCGGGGAAAGTGGGAGGACCACTTTTTCCTAGAGTGTTGTCAGTATATCTGTCTTCTGAACGTATCTTCAGTGTCTCGTTACCAGGACATTCCACAGCTTAGGATTTTAGATATAACTTCTTAAAATCCTCTCCTTCTTCACTTCTAACCCGCCTTGTGTTAGCCAGTTACATATTCAGAATTCTCAATTCTTAATTTTAGAATTAAGATTGGTCAATTTTACAGGTGGATTATAAGTTTAGTATAAATACAGTCAAAATCCCAAATAACAGTGTGATTATAGCTAAATCTAACTGTGTGCGTGGGAAAGATAATGGCAAAAAAAGAAACGTTGTTTTAAGAAGCAGAATTGTGGGTATTTAAAAGATATGGAAAAGCTTGTTGATTAACAAGCTATATTTTACTGTTTTTAGGATAAAATACTACTTTTGGCAGAGTCATGCCTTTGCAAATCATATGGTTAAAAACTTACTCTTTAAAAACACAGATGCATACTCTATACACTGTATATGCTGTATATTAGCTAACTTGACGATAAGTTATATTTAAAAAAACAAAAAAATAAAATTAATTTCACCTATTTCTTTTTACTTTTGAACATGGCTAGTAGAAAGCTTTAAATCACGTATGTTGTCTATAGTATTATTTCTGTTGAACAGCATTGAGATAGAAAGCCTGAATGATATAAAGTCAATGTAATAGGTAAAAAATAACAATGGAAAATAAAAACATAGATGCAGGTGCATACAAGTAATATGACAATGGCATTGCACAGAATCTGGAAGAAAAGAGAAAAGCATGGAGAACTTAACATTACTCCTGCACAGTATACCTCAGCAAACGTCCTTTGAGGGCTTGCTGGGGTGACGCACTCCACCCATTTTCTTGTGCAGCAAACAGACAAACTGAGAACCATCGTCTTTAGGATGAACGCTGGCAGAGAGAGGCATCAGTGGCCAGGTTTGGAGGGCGGATGAGGGGGAGTAAGCCGGGACCCACCCAGGTCTCGTGCACAGACAGGGGGAAGGCAGGTGGCTCTTGAGATTCTAGAATAGGTTATGGTGGGGGCGCCTGAGTGTCTCAGTTGGTTAAAAATCCAGGTCATGAATTGGGCTCAGGTCAAGATCCCAGGGTCATGAGATTTAACCCCGCATTGGGCTTTGTACTGGATATGGGACCTGTTTGAGATTCTCTCTCCCTCTCAGCCCCTTCCCCGCTCGCATGCGCACACTAGCACTCACTCTCAAAAGAAAAAAAAAAAAAAGAATTGGTTATGGGGAAAGAGCTTTTTTAAATCAGGAGGAATGGAAACCAAAGACAGGAATTTTAAAAGAATTGTAAAGTAACTTTTTCTTTCAAATCTGCAACTACCTCCCAGGGAGTCCTCTCAGTAGGTACCAAAAAAAGGCATCTGTTCCTAAAAATAAAACCTCTTAGCACAATGGGAATAGGCGAATATTTCCTTATGAGAATAATTATTCTTTGATCTCCTAGCCAAAATTCTTTCTTAGTAGGAGAATAATAAAAAAAACAATGAGACATACACACATACATGCAGTGGAGTAAGGTAAGAAGAGTCCGCTAACAAAGTAGATGTATAGACATTCCCACGGGAAGGTTACAGGCGTACTCAGTGACAAAAGCCAGGTATAGGATTCATAGGCATAGCGTGAACCCCTGCGTGTAGATAAATTTAAAACTGATTTCATTGTATATTTGCGCATACATAAATATAAGCACAAAGGTCTCAGGACACGTGTCTGACTGGTAAGGAAAGGGAGAAAACGGTTTTCTCTTTTTAGTCTATTTTGCTCTGACTTTGCCTATATGAGTATTTTGCTATGTGGACACATTACTGTGTCATTCGTATAATATGTGCATGTGGGCACACATGGGTATATGCACTCTCAAAGCCAAAGCTAGCAGCCTATCAAATGATAACATGCAAAATGTATTTCCATTTTTGAGTGGAAAATGAGAAAAGCATGCTCACTCTTGGAATGCTTATTTGCCATTGTTTTGGAAATATTAGCCAGTGTGATTAGATAAAAGGAAGAAAGAAGGGGCATAAATAATTGGAAAGGAGGATGGGGCACCTGAGTGGCTCAATCAGTTGAGCATCCGACTCTTGATTTTAGCTCTTGATCCCAGGGTCAGGGGATCAAGCCCCGCTGTCGAGTGCGTGCACTCTCTCTCTCAAAGATAAAAAATAATAAAAATAAATAGCTAAAAATAAATAAATAATTGGGAAGGAGTAGGCAGAAATGATCATTTGTTGGAAATGAAATGATTAAATTCTACCTGGAAAGCCACAGAGAAATTTCATTAACACTTAGAAACAGCAAATAAATATGTATATATTATATGCATGTAGAATTCTATAAACGAGTTATTTTGGGAAAGCTGCTTACAGGAATTTTTAATAAATGGTTGTCTCTGAGGAGTAAGGAGGGGTTGGAGGGGAAACTTGCTTTGTAAATTTTTTCACTTTCACTTTTAAATGAAATTTTGTATCATGTTTATGTGTTAATGTAGCAAAAAATAACTAGCTTAAAAATGAAGTAATCTTCTTTGAATAACTTTTATTATCTTAATATTTAATATTTAAATATCATTTAAATATTTCAGTATTTAAACTTTTATTTGAATAATAGCTATTCCCCTAATAATCAAGATAAGACAATTAGGAATACTTGGACAAACATGTAAAATAAAAGGAGAAAATAGAAAACCCCAGAAAAAGGTAATGGATTGGAAAATATGAAACAAAACATTTTGTAACAAAACAGCACATTTGTGATTACAAGGGAAATAAAGCATGCAAAAAAAGTATTTGCTGTGGCCAGATTACAAGGAAAGGGCCTGAGTGTGACTTTAGGGGAGCCAAGGATTTGAAGCAGAGGAATGACATAAGACTTTCCAGCAAGCCCTCTAGGTGATTTTAATATTTATCCTTTGTTGAGGACAACTACTTTATACATTTATTGTGGTTTATATATTACTATTTTAAGATTATATTTTTAAGTAATCTCTACACCCAATGTGGGGCTTGAATTTGCAACCCAGAGATCAAGAGTCGCCCGCTCCACTGACCGAGCCAGCCAGGCCCTTCTGTTTATTATTTTTGTATTGAAATTACTCCTGGGGCACCTGGCTTGGTGGTGGGGCACGTGACTCTTGATCTTGGGGTTGTGAGTCCAGGCCCCATGTTGGATGTAGAGATTACTTTAAAAAAATAATAAAATCTTTCTCAAATTCCACATATGAATGAAACCATATGATATCTTTCTCTAACTTATTTCGCTTAGCATAATACACTCTAGTTCCATCCACGTTGTTGCAAATGGCAAGATTTCATTCTTTTTCGTCACTGAGTAGTATCCCATTGTGTGTGTGTGTGTGTGTGTGTGTGTGTGTATGTATATATACGTGTATATACGCATATATACATATATGGACATATACATACTACATCTTTATCCATTTATCAGTCAATGGACACTTGGGCTCTTTCCATAATTTGGCTATTGTTGATAGTGCTGCTGTAAACATTGAGGTGCATGTGCCCCTTTGAATCAGCATTTTTGTATCCTTTGGGTAAATTCCTAGTAGTGCAATTGCTAGGTCGTAGGGTAGTTCTGTTTCTAAGTTTTTGAGGAACTTTGAGGAACCTCCATGCCGTTTTCCAAAGTGGCTACCACAGTTTGCATTCCCACCAACAGTGCTAAAGGATTTCCCTTTCTCTGCATACAAAACTCAACAGATTAATATGCAGGAAGGGAAGGAAAAATAAGATAAAAACAGAGACGGAGGCAAACCGTAAGAGACTCTTAAATACAGAGAACAAACTGAGGGTTGCTGGCAAGGAGGTGGTAGGGGATATGTGAAATGGGTGATGGGCATTAAGGAGGGGACTGTTCAGGATGAGCATTGGGTGTCACATGTAAGAAGTGAATCGATGGGTTCTACTCCTGAAGCCAAGACTGCACTGACTGTTAACGAACTTGAATTAAAAAAAAAAAAAAATCTTTAAAAAATAAAAAAAGAAATTATTCTATACTCGGTCTTCCTGGAGGGCAGGGACCATGTTTTCTTAATCTTTAGCAGTTACGACAGTCTATAGCTTCAGTAAATGTTACCTGAGTGAAACTGAGATCTATTGAGGAGTGGACGCTGCAGGACCACTGGATCTAGAGGCTGTGGAAAGGTGGTAGAGTGGTTCCTGTATTCAGGTATTCATTCATTTATTTATTCAGTAAATTTTATAAAAGCAGCTGCTCCTTGCCAGGTGGTATGCTGAGGTTACACAAGAACTACAATAGCTCTTACTTTTGAGGAACTTAGAGGGAAAGGCAGATGAGCTGGGACTTAACACAGATGTGCTAAGTGTGAGAGAACCACTCCTAGCATTGCTGGGGTCACAGAGGACCGCCCCTCCCAGCCTCTGCAGGTGGGAGTCAGGAAGAGTGGGAGGGCTCCCGTCTGCTTTCCCCTTAAAGACTGAATGAGTTGGCCAGATAACACGGGGAAGGGAGAGGAAGATGGGCCGAGGCCAGAAAGAACAGTCTGGTATCGGGTGTGTGGCAGGACCTGTGTGCAGAGCAAACCATAGGTAAGTATTTCTGGGTCTCAGTTTTTATTCATTTAATAATATTTATTGATTCATTTATTTTCAAGAAACTTGATTTAAAAGTGGAAAGATAGGAGGCTGAAGAGGAAAGGAGGCACTAGATCATTGAGAACCTTATTTGGTAAGGTTGAGACTTTGGACTTTATCTTCAGGTGGTGGGAGCCATTGAAGGATTTTAAGCCAGCGTGGGATTTGTGTTTGGGATGCCTCCTTTAGGCAGCTGTGTGGAGGAGGGGCTGGAGGGTACAGGGCTATGGAGTTAGGGAGATCCTGGGGAGACCGCTGTGGTCATCTGAGTGAGAGAATAAAGCCTGAGCAGGTCAGCACGGGATAGGTACAATTAAGTGTTTGGCAGGAAAATCGGGCAGTACACTCGGTAATTGACTGATGTGGAGAGTGTAAGAGAAGGGAAGAGTCCAGAGTGACTCCCAGGTTTCTGTTTCTGCTGGTGCCACCAGTGGGACAGAGTACAGGAGGATAAGCAGGCTTGGCATGGACAGATGGTCCTTCTCCGTGAGGTGATGGCTGAAAATGTGAAATGCAGGAAGAGGCTTGGGACAGAAGCCGAGTTTAGCTGTGGCAGTGAAACAGCAGGTGGGGTAGCCGGGCAGTAATGTGGTAGACAGTCCAAAACTACAGGGGGAAAGTGTGGGCCTGGAAACTCGAGCGTGGTTGAAGCTTGGGCGAAGGTGTAGAATGGACCAGACGAGGGTTAAAGATGGAACCCTGCACATGAAATCTAACAAGCTGGGAGAAGCGAAGGAACACATTAAGAAGCCAGAGGAGGAGAGAAGTAGGAGGGAAACCGGAGGGAGGGTCCTTCTGCGAGGCGTGGGAGGAGGCAGATTTTGCAAAGAATTGCTTCAGAGTTTCAGATACCATAGAAAGGTCAGATAAAATAAAGATCCGACTGTTGATTAGATTTGGCAGGTAAGGTGTTATTGGTGACCTTGGCAAGAAGTTTCAGGAGAGAGAGAGAGGAACAGACACCAAATTGCAGTGGTTGAAGAAGGAACAGGAGGTCAAGTGGAGATGGACCATGCAGGCGGTTCTTTTGGGAAGAAGCAGAGCTGAGGCCCGAGGAGGAAGAGGCTGTTTGGCCTTACCAGGAACAAAAAGACTACTGGCTTTTCTTCTATGTAAAAGAAACGATTATGTTATTTCCCAGTTAATTTTATAAAGAACATTGTGTGGTTCTCTGCTATGTTTCCAAAAATTATTACCAAAATCAGGCAGAGCTGTACGCTACTTTAAAGAAGCAAAGTGGCCTTATCTTCAGACAAAAATTATGTGTAGCCTCTGTCCGTAGGTCGAAAGGCATGGCAATACATTGACAGATGATTGTGCAGAGCCGAATCCTTTAAAGAAGTAACTGAAAATTCCCGAATGTTTTTCACTTTACACTTGGTGATTTCTTTTTTTCAGAAAGGAGTTCTGGCCTGTAGGTATTATTTGATTTTCGTTTATTTTAATAATAAATATTTCAGCAGTGTGATATCACTGTGGTAATAATCATGTACGTGGTCAGATTTAATTTATGTAAGATTGCATTTCATCGCAGGTACTGATGATATTGTAGGTCCTGAAGGCATGGAGAAATTTTGCGAAGACATTGGTGTTGAACCAGAAAATGTAAGTCTAGCCTATTAAGTTGGGCAAATCGGTTGATTATTTTTCTTGTCTTTTGTCCCTTGACAAATAAAGCAACAGTAAAGAAGGAATGGTGTGTTAGTTTTGTGAGGCAATCTAAGAAACAAGTTCCAATTCTAATTGGATTTCTAAGCAAAATTTTTTTGTTTTAATTGGCATGGTGTAACTAGTCAGTCATGTTTTCCTCTTGTTTGTTTCTTGTATCTACAAGGTACGATAGTAAAGTAATTAAACTAGATGTTTAGAAAGTGTTATGGGCATGTGTACCTCCCGTGAGACATGAGCTGGGGGGCCGAGTCATAGTCTATTCTGTACCTTTGTCCCCTTCCCTAGTTCAGCATAATGTAGAGTTTGTCCAGATTTTTGAGTAATTAGTTATTCATAGGGGTTTGGAATAAGTTGTAATTATGAAGAATCTTTCATAGCTCTTTCACTTCCGATTAAATTTAACTCAGGGATTGCTTTTTAGTATAAAGGCCTTAAGTATTTTCTTTAAAAATTTTTTTGAGAAGTTATTTTTTATGCTTAATTATTTTTCCCAACTCTTATCGTCCTGTTATTGTTGAATATTTTTTTCCTGTTCCTACATCATCTCTCTTACACTAAAATGAAAAGTTATGCTCATACAGGTGCCCTGGTTCATTAACTATGCAGTTTAATATTGCATTAGCCTCCAATTTAACAAATATGTCTAAGGTCCTAAATGAGTTTATGATGGGGAAGAGATCACAAGAGATCATCCCCCTCGTATAGACTCTTCTTGGAAGATAGGTGCTGCCCATGCACATATGTCATGCTCTTAAAACTGGAAATTAAGACTTCACACTTTTGGGGCGCCTGGGTGGCTCAGTCGGTTGAGCGTCCGACTCTTGGTTTCAGCTCAGGTCATGATCTCACGGTTTGTGAGCTTGAGCCCCGCATCGGGCTCCGTGCTGGCAGAGAGGAACTTGCTTGGGATTCTCTCTCTCCCCCTCTCTCTGCCCCTCCCCCAGTCGCTCTCTCTGTCTCTCTCTCAAAAATAAATAAATAAACTTTAAAAAAATTAAAAAAAAAAAAAACCCCAACTCTAAAGACTTCACACTTCATTCTTAAAACTTTTCTTACCCTTGACATTTGTATGCCTCTGTCCTCTCCCAACTCCCTCCAGCACCTTACATTTTCTAAAGAGCCTTTTGCTCATTACGTGGATTTTTGTCTTGTAGTTTTTATTTTAATGTGATCTAGTTCAGTATCTTAATGAACTATTCATTTTGGTATAAAGGTTTGGGGAGAACTGCCAGTAGTATTTTGTCTGATCTTGCCCATAGACTAGTCGTAAGCATAGAAAAGAACACTTCAGAGGCACTTGGTGGCTCAGTTGGTTGGACGTCCGACTTTGGCTCAGGTCATGATCTCATGGTTTGTGGGTTTGAGCCCCTTGGCAGGTTCTGTGCTGAAAGTTCAGAGCCTGTAGCCTGCTTCGGATTCTGTGTCTCCCTCCCTCTCTGCTCCTCCCCTGCTCGTGCTCTGTCTCTGTCTCTGTCTCGCTCAAAAATAAACATTTTTTTTAAAAGATTAAAAAAACAAACAAACACTGGCTTATGAAAGAAGTTTCCTGATGACAGCTGGGCCAACGTTGGCAGAATATTTTCTGGACTGAATAATAAGAAGGGCAAGAGTGAGTTGGACCTGAGAGCAGACCCAAAGGTTCTCTCCCTCTCTCTCTTAAATTTTTATTTAGTTTTGGGAGAGCGCAAGCCGGGGAGGGACACAGGACGGGGACGGGATCCGAAACAAACTTTGCGCTGACAGGCTGACAGCAGCAAGCCTGATGTGGGACTCGAACTCACGAACCACAAGATCATGACCTGAGCCAAAATTGGATGCTCGACCAACTGAGCTACCAAGGTGCCCCAGACCCAAAGGTTCTGCCCAGGGGACTGTCATCAGCCTATGATCAGAGGTGGGCAACAGGGCCGGAAAGGGAGGAGACTGGGAGGCCAGGGTCAGGCTGCAGGTGTGAGAGGCACTGTCTGAACATTTATTCTCAGAGGCCCGGAGGCCTGTCAGGTGGGAGGGAGGGCTGGTGTTGATTCTAACTGAAGAAAGGCACAGTTCTTCAAATAGCAGTACTCCGTAACAGAGAGCTGCTGTTATTATCCTTTTGGGGGGCAATGGTGTCCCTTAGTTCTCCTCTTAGGAATAGAACTAGACTTAACATGTTGAATCACATTGAAGACTAGGAAACTGAATTCAGAAGATTATTCTAAAGTATTTATTACTGTACTTCAGTTCTAAGCTGCCATTAATAGAAGTTGTATATCATCACTAAGAAAGAAAAAATGTTGCTAAATAAACTCTGATATGCATCCATTTGGAATGCATCCCAATTTCAGAAATGTTAACATTTGAAAAAGAAGAAGTAAAATTGTTTTTAAAGCCTTGTCCTCATTGTTGAGTTAGCACTTTCAAATACTTTAAAGTACTTAAAACCTTCACCTTGCCTGATACTTATAGCCTAGGAAATTTAAGCAGGTTTGTAAAATTCAAATCTGTCATTTACTACGGCCACAGCAAAACCTTTTGTTTGCCTAATTAGCTTCCTTATTAGCTACCATAAGAAAAGTCCATTTTGTGTAAAGAAATACTCATCGTGAATATCTACTTTGACTTTTTAGCCACATTTCATGCATACTTGTGTGTGTTTCTGTGCCCTAACCTTTTTTTTTTTTTTTTTAATTTAACAAGTGTTTATGTGGAACTTTAAATCTTTCTTATTGAGCATTTAGTATATATATTGTTTGAGAACGTAGGAAGTTTGAGTTCTAGAATGTGGGTTAGGGGCGCCTGGGTGGCTCAGGCATTGAGCATATGACTCTTGATTTTGGCTCAGGTCATGCTCCACATCCGGCTCAGTGCTGACCATTCAGAGGCCGCTTGGGATCCTGTCTCTCTTCTCTGCCCCTTCCATGTGCACACGTGCTCTCTCTCTCTCTCTCTCTCTCTCTCTCTGTCTCAAAATAGTTTTTTTAAAACTGAAAATGAGGGTTATTTCACCTAGGTAAATTGTTATGTGGGAGTCAGAATTCCAAGAAAAGCTGAGGGATGAGGGGAAATCCACTAATGTGTAAATATTTGGAAGAACATGTGTGCTCTTTTGGGGAAGTTTGGGTCTCTTAAGTTAAAAAATTTTTAACGTAGGGGCGCCTGGGTGGCTCAGTCAGTTGAGCTTACAGCTTCGGCTCAGGTCATGATCTCGTGGTTTGTGGGTTTGAGCCCCGTGTTGGGTTCCATGCCGACAGCTCAGAGCCTGGAGCGTGCTTCAGATTCTGTGTCTTGTCTCCCTCTCTCTCTGTCCCTCACCTGTTCATGCTCTGTCTCTCTCTGTCTCAAAAATAAATAAACATTAAAAAAAAATTAAAAAATTTTAACCTATTAAGCAATGCTGTTTTGTGATGGTGTGCATATGTAGAAACATTGGTTTACTAATCAGTGCTAGTAATCTACCTAGTAATCTAGATTGTTTAATCTAAAAACCCTAGTGACTTTAAAAATTGATACGTACTGATTTAATTGAGATTTGATGAAAGGGCTTAGAGATTCAGTGGGTTCTCACTGCTAATCACTTCTAACGTGGAAAACCATAGAGTCAGCATCAAGAGAAAGCTTTTCATTAATCTTGCAGTTATAAATTAGACAAAGCTGGACATTTTTAGTCCACAAGCTAGCTTGCTGGCAAACGCAAGGACCGACTTTCTGAACCTCCTAAATAGTATTGTTCTGCAGTACTTAATTTGTGTCGTGGCTTTCAGAGGCCAATTAAATCATCTGGAGTGATTTCTAATTGACTGCTTGCCTTACTTTTTTCGTGTTACATCATCCCGATTCCTTTTACCACCGTCGCCATCTGACCCAGTGGGGCACGTGGGTGATAGATGAATGGTTGGGTTGGTTCTTCCAGCCGTCGAAATGAAGCCTTCAGGTCCTGTGTAAAGAAATCAAATTAGCTGCCAAAGTGGAACATGCTAGTCCCTGGCCAATTTTCACAGATCTATTTTCTTACCATTGATTTTTTGTTTGTTTGTTTGTTTTGTTACAACAAATGGAGATGTAGCCATTTAGCAGTGAATATGTGATCCCCAGGTCAGGACTTGGATGTCCGTTAGGTGTGGACAATGTCCTGAGGTACGCAGTCCCACAGAGTGGCAGGATGGTCCTCGGAAATCCCTGTCCCTCTTCTTTACCCTCTTCTTGGATGGATGGCCTCAGCTCTTTCCCTCTGCAGAGCCCTGGATAGTTGGAAGCTAGATGCGCTTTTGAAATGTAATTTTGTCTTTACTCCTTCAGGTATTTATTAAACTCACTGGCAGTATCTCTGTGTCGTCTTTTCTCTAAAGCAGCTAAGTGACAAGCAGTGCCATAAACTAGAGTTGTTACAGTTCCTGATGCCTACGGAGTTTCAGAAGATTCACTAAAAGCGAGAGTGGCGCCCCGCTGAGAAGTGATGGGGCCCTGTCACGCATCCTGTGCCCATTCCAGGCACAGCGCTATTTAAGTGGGATGTGGGGCCACTTCACAATAATTTTCTTCAGTGTGTATAGTTCAACTCACAAACACTAATGTATTTGTGGTACAGCTGCATTATTGTGTATGACTCACCACTTGCCTCTTTATTTTTCAGCCCTCTGATCTACAGCTTGCTCTTTTCACTAAATCTTGGAGATTGTTCCCTATTTGTACTGATAACTCTACTTCATTTGTCTTAATGGCAGCATAGTATTCCTTTGTATAGAAAGTATTCAGCAAGGAAGTATGTACTTAGTCCCTGATTAATGTTTGGTTGTTCTCAGTCTTTTGCTGCTATAAATAATTCTGCAGAAAATATTGTTGAATATACATCTTTGTGTTCGTGCACAGGTATAAGTTATAATATAACTTTCCTTAAATGGAATTGCTGAGTCAAACACTGGTTTTAATTTTGATAAATACTGCAGAATTGCCCTGTGGAGAGGTTAATGGCTTTACATTTCCACCATTCTGCATCATAAGAGTTCACGTCTCCCCAAGCCCTTGTCAGCAGATGAATTACCAAGCTTTTGGATGCTTCCCAGCCTAGAGCTCATTTTTGAAGTTACCTTGTTGATATTCCAGTGACTAAACTGCGGCGAACAGAAGCATTTGGAGAGTTGTTAATATAATTAATTACTGAGATCTGTCGTTCTGATTTGATTGGTCTGTTTTTTTGTTTGTTTTTATACAGGTAGTTATGCTTGTCCTAGCTTGGAAATTGGATGCACAAAACATGGGTTATTTTACTCTGCAGGAATGGTTAAAAGGAATGACTTCTCTACAGTAAGTCCCGCGGCTGCCCTGGTCGGGAGGCGGGGTGGCGTCCTTGCACTCCCCAGCTGGCTGCCTCCTCCCTGGCGGGTCAGGAGCCTGGGTTGGGTGACTGCAGGAAAGCCGGGTGACCTGGCAAGCTTCACCTGTGGCTATAGGTGTAAAGGCCAAATCCCATTTTCATGATGAAGAGAAGACAGTATGCATGAAGTTTTGCAATTATAATTTTTATATAATGTGTATTGTTTATTTTAGTATTCTTCTAGAGCAGAGCTGCCCAATAGAAAATAGACCAGCCTGTCCTCTTCTCACAGATGTGAGCCACATATGTAATTTTAAATTTTCTAGCAGTCCCATTAAAAAAAAGTTAAAAGAAACAGGTAAAATTAATTTTAATATATTTTATTCAACTCCAGATATCCAAAATATTATTTCTTATTCAGACATGTAATCAATATTTTCAAAATTTATGAGCTGTTGTACATTCTTTTTTTCATATTAAGTCTTCAAAATCTGGTACATATTTTACATTATGATCCCTCCCAGTTTGCATTAACTGCATTTCAAGTGCTTGATGGCCATGTGTGTCTAGTGACTGTCATATTAGCACAGGCTCAGAGCTTAAAAAGCAAAGGGCTATCAGCATCTGGTTTACAGTTAGGGAGAAAAAGTTGACTGAAGTTTAACTTATAAATGAAAATATGTATTTTATATATTCTGATTTTACCTTTGGGCAAAATTGGAACTTCATTACTCCAATGGTTAAAAAATAATAATAAAGAGTCTATTTGTGTTACCCAGAATGAGAAAAAAAACAGTGGTTTTATGTGTTCATTTTGTGTGTGTGTGTGTGTGTGTATGTGTGTGTGTGTGTGTACACAAAGTTTCATTCAAGTAAACAGTTGTTACTCTGTATTCTGAATTGAAGGATACAGTTGAGATGGGTAAGTAAATATTTCAGTGGTACCTGAAGAAGAGATTATTAACATAGTAACTTTGATCTAGGAATGACTCTTTTTTTTTTTTTTTTTTTTTTACTTTTACTAGGAATAATAGACTTTGACATTTACTGGATTGAAATTGGAGTGGAAATGGTTTTATGGTTTTATTCAAATAATTTTGGAATTTGCCAAAATTGTTATCCATTTGTTATCGATAACAATGCTTTATTTGCACCATGCTTTAGTAGTTCTTAAGTCATTTTGTTGCTTTTCCATTTGAGCCTCACAGCTGCCTTCCTTGTGAGGAAGACAAATCAGGCTTTATCCTGCACATTTTACAAATGAGGAAACTGAGGCTTAGAAGGGACACATGGGATACATGATGTGTTAAAGTAAGTGGCAGAAATGGGAAGAAAACCCAAGACTTCTGGTCTTTTTTTTTTTTTTTTTTTAATGTTTATTTTGAGAGAGAGCACAAGCGAGCAGGGGAGTAGTAGAGAGAGAGGGAGAGAGAGAATCCCAAGCAGGCTCCACACTCAGCACAGAGCCCGACGTGGGGTTTGATCGTAACCGGAGATCATGACCTGAGCCAAATCAAGAGTTGGATGATTAACTGACTGAACCACCCAGGTGCCCCAAGACTTCTGATTCTTAAGTCACATTCTTCCTTTAACAACTGTTGTCTGATGGCAAATGAGTTTTAGGTAAAGCCATATGCTTTCCTGTCATCATGCTCTAGAATTTTAGGGTTAAGTCCTCTGAAATCTCTTTAAAAACTATGTTTGTCATGTTGGGAACATCTCCTTAACAATTTTAACTCTACTAACTTTCACTGTTTCCCCCCCTGCCTTTCTTAACTGCCTTCTGAATACAGCACATAATGGCTGCACTTTTTAAAGGGGGGCCCGTGTAATGATGAATGCATGGCCATATCAAGATTTTATTTCAAGCCTTCAGAGGAGGCACCATTAGTATGTTTCGGGCACATTTTCATTTGTCTTAAGAGGCTATAATATCCATTTTTAAGTAATTCTAGATTATTTTTTACACTTGCCTTTACAAAAGAATGTTACACACTGCCGGGCCTTTCCCTTGCGTTTTGAGGGCCACACCACCTGGGAAGTATGCAGTTTCCTGGGAGGTCTATGTAAGTTCAGGGAGGGCAGAGGGGAATTGCAGGGACCCCACCCCGTAGGTTCTTTGTTGGGAACCCTGCTTGCCACTCAGTGTGACACACACGGGGGCAGCTGGGTTCCTCTAGGGTACTGCCACTTGGTCCTTGTAGTTCAAGATGAGGTGACAAGCTGGGTCCACTCTAAGGGCAGGGAGGAGCCTGCTTTCTTCTTGTGTGATACGAAACTCGGAGACTGGTTTCCTCATCAATGAGGAAGAGATCATTACTCAGAACAACCTTTAAGGTTCTCTATGGTTCAGAATAGTCGAATTGCAAGTTTTAAGAACCTCGACTCCCCCTCCCTTAACCTCCCTGGATTCATTTGTTCAGCAAGTGTTTGGATAGCAGCGTGTGCCAACTGCAGTATTCTGCATTCTGGGGAAATAAAACTCACGAGCAAGATAGTCCTTTTGGGGCAGGGGCTCAGAAGCAAAGTGCAGCCAAAAGATCCAAAAATAGTAAGGCCACTTCTCTTTATGCTTCTCGAATTGATTACATAAGTACTGTATTTGTAAGGTGTCCACACCCGGTAAATAAGAATACTCACAGACGAATATGCTCTAGAGATAGAAAGTAGTCTGTCTATTGAATTGCCTGTTTTGTCTTCTAGTTTGGATTTTTGTCTTTTTTGCCCTTTTTTGGTTTTATTAAACCTGTCCAGTGAAGTGTCTTGAACTCAATCTGGAATTAAAGTGTATGTGACAATCCCTGTATTTATAATAGAGTATTTGATTAAGATGCTAGGTTTGAAGAAAATGGTTACTGGACAGAGGGAGTGGAGACTATGCTCTGCTGCTCCCTGGGTGTCTCTGGCAGCATGTCTAGAACCAGGAAAGGGAAGTGATGCTCTGTGACTCCCACCTGGGCTCTCAGAACTCCATCTCCTGGACACTGGGGAGGGGAGTGAGCTGTGTGCAAGCCCCACCAGGGCCAGTGTTTTGGCAGTGCTGGAAGGAGTGACGGAGGGCATCTGGCGGGGTGGGGGGGCCGATATGTTCATTCCATGTTCTGTAGCTCATTCTCAGTCAGGAGAAGGCACGACTCATTTCAGTGGACTGTTTGTTTTATCGCCTTGTTCGAACACGTGGGTTTAAGGTTACTTCTAATGAATCAAATTTACAAAGCTGTTTAAGCTAAACAAAAGTGTGTTAGACTTGTAGCTTACTTTGCATAGAAGTGAGGATTGGCTGGAAAAATACCTTTGGCTAACTGAAGGGGTGAAGGCCTTTCCCCAGGGAATGGAGAACTCCTTTTGGTTTTAACCTTTGGTGCTTATTGTCCCAATTTCTGGTGCTTCTGAATCTGTAACAGGAGCAGAAGTCACAGAAGAAATGATCCCACAGTATGGCCACGTTTTGTTTTGGAAAACGGTGCTCTTGAGCAGTGTGGCACTATGTCACTCAGAAAGTAACAGGAGTTTTCTTACGTGTGATACACCGGAAAGCGGGGGTGGGGAGGGGGGAGGGGGCAGGGGGGAGGCTGAAGATGTGGCTGCTTCCTGAAGTCCCCGGCTGGTTTGCTTCAACTTCCCGACCAGCCAGTTTCTTCACTTGATCTTGTTGAGTGGCCACTAGATGGCAACCTGTAGTTCTGACCGGGTGACTCAGAGGCGTGTTCCCTGCTGGGGGTCACTCCAGAGGCTCTGTGGGTCAGGGCCCTCGCCCCCCCCCCCTTTTTTTTAAACGTTTATGTATTATTGAGAGACACAGCATGAGCATTGGATGGGCAGAGAGAGGAGGAGACACAGAATACAAAGCAGTCTCTGAGCCATCAGCACAGAGCCTGATGCAGGGCTCCAATTCACAAACCGCAAGATCATGACCCGAGTCAAGTGAGACGCTTAACCAACTGAGCCACCCAGGCGCCCCGGGGCAGGGCCCCTTTTAAAGCAGATTAAACTCTTTATTGATGGTAATAGCTCTAACATGTGTAACTGTCTTTATTACATACGTGAAGTGAAAATTGTACTTTGGTATTTTATGCTTTATACTCCAGACAGGATCTCTGAGCGTCTTAAGACAAATGAAAACGTCTTTCAGGGGACATCTTTGGCCAGGGTGGGAGCTAGACTCCCAGGCATGCTAACGAACTTCCGTTTTGCCTTGCGGTTCTACCCAAAGACTCGTGGCTACTTTATTTTCTTTTAGCTATGTAGCAGATGTCTAAATGAGTGCTCTCTGCCCTTGAATCTGTTGAAACAGACATCTGTTCTTCTTCCTCTCATTGGACAGGACTAAACTAAACCCCCTGCCAAAATCTGGCCAATTTCCTGTGGCTTTGGTCCTTAACCTTCCTTTCCAGTGAAGAGGAGAGACCTCGGCCTTAAATATTTCGGGGTTAGCTGGTTTCTCTCCTCTTTGACCCTCTGCCATATTGTTAATAAAGTATCATTAGTTATTTATGTATATAGAAAAAAATCAAACCATACAGTAGAGTCCCCAGTGCAGAGAAGGCCCTGCTCCCTTCCTGCCTCCTAGACTCCCAACTTCCTGCTTTCTCGTGTGCCCTGTTAGCTTCTACCAGCCCTCTTTTGGGGGTTGGCGCTAGATCTCTAACTAGGCTATCGGCATCTCTCTTTTTTTTCTTCCCCAGCCTTTCTCCACAGAGATTCAGAGCGAATTTTTCAAGATGCAAGCCTGATTGTGGTCTCTCCCATGGTTGGAGGTGGCTTCCAGTGTTTTAGGATTCAATTTAAAAAACAAAAAACAGTATGGACCACAAAACCCTTTATGGCCTGGCCTCACCTCCCTTTCAGCCTTATCCTGGAACCACTTCCCCTCTTACTCTCTTCCGTTTGGTCACAGTGGGTTTCTTTAGTCTTTGAGCTTGGCATGCTCCCTTCTGCCACTGGGCCTTTGCGCATGCTGTTCCTTTTATCTGGAAAACCCTCTGCTCCAGAAATATCCCGTTTCTGCTCTCAGCCATTAGCTAACATTTCAGTCCCTTAAAGAAGCCTTTTCTGACTTCTTTTTTTTTTTTTTTTTAAATTTTTTTTCAACGTTTATTTATTTTTGGGACAGAGAGAGACAGAGCATGAACGGGGGAGGGGCAGAGAGAGAGGGAGACACAGAATCGGAAACAGGCTCCAGGCTCTGAGCCATCAGCCCAGAGCCCAACGTGGGGCTCGAACTCCCAGACCGCGAGATCGTGACCTGGCTGAAGTCGGACGCTTAACGGACTGCGCCACCCAGGCGCCCCTTTTCTGACTTCTTAAAACAATTTTTTTTTAACATCTATTCATTTTTGAGAAACAGAGCACAAGTGGGGGAGGGGCAGAGAGAGAGGGAGACACAGAATCAGAAGCAGGCTCCAAGCTCTGAGCTGTCGGCACAGAGCCCGATGCGGGGCTCGAACTCACGAACTGGGAGATCATGACCTGAGCCGCAGTCAGATGCCCAACCGACTGAGCCACCCAGCCGCCCCTGCCTTTTCTGACTTCTGAAACAGTCTAATTGTTATCTTTTTTAGTTTTCAAACATCCGGAAGAAATTCAGCACATTCTAAATTGTTGTAGATTCATAGAAGTGAAACATTTACTCTAATTTTTGACTTTTAGGTGTTTTATTATCTCAGTAGATTATGGGGACTATTTTGTAGTTAGCTACAAAAAGAAACCTTTACAAATTTATTGCTAAAGATAGATCAGTGTGCTGATCTATGATGTGAACGTATGAACAGTATTTTAGTTTATAAAGTATATAAACTGTTTACGTTGATAATACTTTTACTGTGTATTACTTATGCTTAGTGGTAGGTGAAAGCCCTACAGGGGAACACAAGAAAGCACGTCCAGCATTGAGAAGCTTTGATTTTGCTGATGGAAATGGTGACTCTTGGTTCTCATTTTTAAGGGCTAGATATGAGGAACAGAAAATTAGTTTGTAAAATTAGCCAATCAGTCTGCTTCCTTAGGAAAAATAAACAGTGTGTCCCTTATCTGTAAAAACAGGTTTTCATCACCAAAGCTCCCTGGAGATATAGCTGATTTCAAGTCTAGGGTAGAGAAAGTACAAGGTGAGCTGGAATATCTTGTACCATAAGCGAGGACGTGCTCAGAGACTGATGGCACATGTCAGAAGGACACTGGCACCAGCTTGAATGGGCCACTGCCCAAATGAGGACGATTTGTGCACCAAAAAGAATAAAGGCAGTAAAAGATTGTAACACTGAATAAAAAGCAAAAATCCCTAAGTCCAGAAAACGCAAAAGGTGGTGAGTAGAACTCTTCTTTATAGAATAACTTCAGCCGGTAAGGGTGATAGAGTCAGAAAAAGCACCGTTTTGCATCTTCAAATGCAAAGCCGATTCGGGTGGTATCACCAGTGGAGGCTAAAACCACCGGATGGAAGGTTGTTCGGGAACAAGATTCACAGTCTCAAGATATCATCCCATAGATTACATACTGTTTCAGAGGAGGGAAAATACCTGTTCATGGAGAATCGGGGGGATGTTACCTTAACTGAATGAGTCCATTTACCGTGACTCCTAATGGGACAGACTGACGTCACAAGTCCTCTCATGGGGTGCACTGAGAAGGGCCTCACAAGCGGCGTTGTCATAATCATTTAGCTTAAGTATAATCAGAGGGAAATTATCTGACAAACGGAGATTCTACGAAACAACCGTTCTCAAAACTGGCATTGTCGAGAAAGAAGAGAGGTGACACCCTTCTGGAGACTAAGGAGATACGACACCTAAAAGCAATGCGTGAGCCTTGATTGGATCCTGGATCAAGAAAAAGCATCTGTGAAGAAAATTGAGGGAACACTGGGGAACTTTGTATATGGGTTGTATATTAGCTAAGAAAGTTTACACTGACAGAATATTAGGAGTGATGATGGTATTTAAGTGTTTAGGAGTGAAGTGTCATCATGTTAGTAAGTTACTTTCAAGTGGTACGGAAAAAAGTGCACATGAGAGCACAAATGTGACAACGTGTGTTATGAACTGAGGGGATGGGTATATGGGTGCTTGTTCATTATTCTTTCCGTCTTTCTGTACCCTTGAAATTTTTAAAAATCAAAAACGTAGGGAAATGGGTCATCATGAATGTGTTGCAACTTCAGGGTTTTATTGTCTTTTGGTCTTCTGTTTCATGTTACTGCCCCAGTTAAGTAAAAAACTCAGGTTATAATTTGCCTTTATTCTGTTTTTCTAGATGTGATACAACAGAAAAACTCAGAAATACTTTGGATTACTTAAGATCATTATTAAATGATTCTACAAACTTTAAACTTATTTACAGATATGCATTTGACTTTGCACGGGTGAGTTCTCTGGAGCCTATCCAGATGTTTCCCTCTCCTCCCGCCCTCCCTCCCCCCCCTTTTTTTTAATTGCCTTTTGAGGTTTGCTTTTACATGCTGCAAGCAAAGAAGGTTGAGTAAGTTACTCCCAGGGTGCTAGTTAGGATTTCTTTCTACGTGTACGCTTTCTACACTAACCCTGATTCTGGGCAAAAATGTAGTTTGTTAGCAAAAAGCTATGGTGCCAGACCTTGAATAGCTCTTGCTATTGGCTCAGAAGTAATTTATAAACTGGCATGTAATAGACACTTTTCTAAATGTCTTTTAGATAGGCTTAGAAAAGCTTTTCATTCTCCTGAAACAACAAACCTTCACCCATTGAGTTACTGGAGTAAACTGCAGATCTGATTCTGTTTCACTTCCTGTATTGTATTTGGAAATCGTTTGAATTTCTGACTTAAGCTAATTGCAATGAACATTATTCAACCCTAATTTCCAGTCGTCATTTTGAAAAGTGAGCATCTTGTTGGTCACATCGTGAGGCTGGGCTAAGTGTGTGACCGCGGTTCTCCTGGAGCGGAATGAAGGCTCAGTTTTTCAGCCTCGTCACCGTAGGCAGTGGATTCTGAGGCACCAGTTGGCATTGTGTTCATTCGCCCGCAGTCCACAGCCCACAGGGTCACACTCCATTCAAGAGCGGTGTCGTGTTTTCTGTTAAGTTGGTGTGTTTGGTGCATTCAGGGCATTGGGCTTGATTGATCGATTGTGATTTAAAGCAGAGAATTCAGTGTCAGGTGACTCCCTTTTTTCTTACCACCATGTCGGTCTTTTTCACTGCTTACGTGCTTCGGCTCTGCTAGTTCCCCACCAGAGGTTTACCCGACGGTGAATTCTGGTGCATCTGCGGTAGCACATGAGTAGTTCTCTGTGGTGTCCTCATTTGTGCATTTTTGCATTTCTCGTAACCTTCACATAAAATCCCAACCCGTGAAAGTTTATAGATGTCAGAAATGGTATGGTGAAATTCAGATACAGTGTTCCACTAAATGGCATTAGCGTAATCGTATGCAGAAGTTATTTGCCAGATGCTTTTAGAATAGATACACAGTTTGTAGGATTAAGTATTTCATCCCGCGAGATCGTTTTCCTCCCAAAGTCAGCTGTTTCTTCCTGTTTGGTAAAGTTTGTGTAGAAGCGTTCTACCTTCTCACCAAAGTAAGCCTGTTTTCCAGCTTTTCTGTTTGGGGGCCAGAGTTGCCCACGTATCTGCCGTAGCCCCGTCGCCGGCCGTGGTCCGTCAGCGCAGCCTGTGCCCCGAGGACTCCTTTGCTCGCCTCTTGTGGCGCCTTCCACCGCAGCCTTGCCGATCCGATCGAGGCCCTCGGTCCTCCTTCTCCTTGCCTGCGCTGCTGTGGTCCCCTTATTCCCGGGGTCTGTCACGTCCCCTCCAGCATCACATTAGCAGGGTGCCACTCCTCCACCTTCGGCCCCAATTGGGCCGCCTTCCAGCGCCGCGAAGCCTTCAGTTCCCGGTGCCCGGATCTCACGTGGGGCTTCCCCATGCGCCCCCTGCAGCTGCTCTGCAGCCTCTCGAGTGACAGGCAGGGGCGTTTTCGGTCTACTACACCGAGGAGGAGAGTGGGCCTCGGAGAAGCAGACACATTGCACCGTGGTCACTCTGTCCGCGGCAGTGGATCCAGGACTCAGACCCGGGTTCTGGCCTCAAGTCCAGGCTGCCGGTCACCCCAGGCTTCCTTTCTCCCATGGCGCCTGTGTTGCGGGGAAGTCCAGTCAGCTGAACCTGCCGCCCGCCGTTTTTGGCCTTTCTGCTTTCTGCCTTTCGTCCCTCCGGGCCTCTGCCCGAGTCCTGTTGGTGCTCTCCCAGCTCTCTCCTGCGTCGGGCGCCTGGGCCCAGCCTCCCGGGTCCTCCTGTCCTGGGGGATCGTGCGCCTTCGCTGCATACCCTGGCGACCTCCTCCGGCTCGGCCGTGGCGTCAGGGTGGCGTCTGGGTACGACAGGCGTTCGTCTTCTCAGACCGAGCCAGGGACTGTGTCTTCTCTTTCTTCGCATCCCCAGTAACAGCCAGCAGAGGTCTTTGCTTTTGGTGAGCATTACCAGTGAATTAATAAGCCCCTTTATGGAAGGTGAAAAGCACGCATATTTAATCATTGCCAAATAGATTCAGTTTGGCTAAAATATGCTCTAAAATGGATTTAAAAGATTGTTTTCAATGTTTATTTTTGAGAGCAAGAGAGAGAGCGAGCGTGAACGGGGGAGGGGCAGAGAGAAAGCCACACACACACACACACACACACACACACACACACACAAAATCCAAAGCAGGCACCAGGCTCGGAGCTGTCAGCACAGAGCCCGACGTTGGGCTCAAGCCCACGAACGGTGAGATCACAGCCGAAGCTGAAGTTGCACGCTTAACCGAGACACCCAGGCGCCCCTAAGATGGATTTTTTATTGAATCCTTTGGTTTGCTTTGGTGTATTTAGCTGTATCCCACAAGATTTGAGATGTACGTATTTTCATTTGCACTGAGTTCAAAATGTTTTCTGTTTTCCCTTGTGATTTCCTCTTTGACCACTGGTTATTTACAAGCGTGTTGTTGGTGTTATTTTCCAAGTGTTTAGGACTTCCCACATAAGCCTCCTGTTATTGATACCTAGTTTAATTCTGTTGTGGTCAGAGAAGATACCCTGTGTAATTTCAGTTCACTTAGGGGTATGGGGACCTCATCTGTGGTCCAGAATGGTCTCGTGATGAATGTGTTATGTGTAAAACACACAAAAAGAATGAATATTCTGCTGCTGTTCGGGGAAGTGTTTTATAAATGTCAGGTCATGTCGGTTGATAGTGTTGTTCAGGTCTTCTGTATCCTTCCTGATGTCTGCCTGCTAGGCTCTGCCCCTCACTGAGAGGGGATTGTTAAACTCTCCAGCTCTGTTCCTCCTGTTGTTTCCAACATGGATTTTGAAGCAGATAACTAGGTTTAGATCTACTTCATGGTGTTCTATGCTCTTAAAGAATTGACATGTTAGCATCATGAAATGTCTCTTTATCTCTGGTAATATTCCTTAATTTGAAGTTTGCTCTGAGACAAATAAAGCCATTCCTGCTTTCTTTTGATTAAAGTCTGCATGATAGATCTCTTTCCATCCTTTTAAAACTTTAAACCTGTCCATGTGTCTTTATTTAAAGTGGGTTTCTTATAGGTAGGATATAGTTTCTTACAGATACCATATACACAGTCTGACAATACCTGTCTTAATTGAGATGCTTAAACCATGTACATTGAATGTGATTATTGCTATGGTTAAATTTACATCTCCTATAGTATTTTTTTCCTATTTGTCTTATCTGTTTTGTTTCTTTTTCCTTTTTATCATGACTTCCTTGGATTGAGTTTTGTTTGTTTTTTCTAATGATTCCATTTTAATCATTCCATTCCACTATTGTCTTAATAGCTGCATCTCTGTTTCATTTTTCTTGCGGTTGCTCTAGGCTTTACATATACATCTTTAAATTTTCATAGTCTACAAATAATATTCTACTACTTTATGTATAATGAAGAACTTTTATAACAGTAGACTTTCATTTTGCCCTCCCATACTTTCTGCTGCTGTTGTACATTTTACATATATATATATATATATATATATATATATATATACACACACATACATACACATGCTATAAATCTCACAATATATTGTCTTACTTAGTCTCTTCAAACTGTTACAACAAGATACCAGAGACTAAGTAGCGGGAATCTATTTCTGTAGAAGGGAGGCTGGGAGATCCAGGATCAAGTTGCCAGCAAGATTAGGTATCTGGTGATTGCCTGGAGCCTGATCCTTGAATGGCTGTCTTTTTGCTGTAACCTCACATGGCAGAAAGGAAGAGGGAGCTTCTGGGATCTCCTTATATAAGCGCACTAACCTCCAGCCTCGTGACCTAACCACTTCCCAAAGCCCACGCTTTCTAATAACCATCACCTTGGGGGTTAGGATGTCAACATACGAATGTTGGGGGAGCCACAGACATTCAGCCCATAGCATACATTGTTACCATTTTTGCTTTAAATAGGCAAAAATATCTTTGGTGCACCGTCTTTGTGCTCTTTATTTCTTTTGTGTAGATTCACATTTCTTCCTGGTATCATTTTCCTTCTACCCAAGAAATTCCCTTTAACATTTTTCATAGTACAGCTTTTCTGGTAATGAGTTCTCTAAGCTTTTAATTTGCCTTCAATTTAGAAGGTGCTTTTCTGGGTAAAAGATTTTAGATTGACTAATATTCTTTCAGTACTTTTAACAATCTCTCTCCCTTGGTGTCTCGTATAATTTCTGATAAGTCTGATGTTCATTTTTCCTTTGAACATAGTGTCTTGTTTTGTTTTTTATTCTCTTTTCACTGCTTTTCAGCAAGTTGATTATGATATGCATTGGCATAATTTTCCTTATATGTATTTTGGTTACGGTTTGTTTAGTTTTTTGAATCTTTGGACATATAGTTTGCATTAGATTGGGAAGTTGCTCAGCTGTTGTTTCTTCATCATTTTTTCTGTTCTCCTCTGCCCTCTGTCTGGGATTATAGTTACACCTATGTTAGATGCTCGATACCGTCCCACAAGGCAGTGATGCCACGTTCAGTTTTTTGGGTCCCCCCCCGTCCCCTTTGTAATATTTCTTGCTACATCTGCTAATATTAATCTTTTTTCTTCTGCAGTGTCTAGTTCTGTTAATCCTAGCTAGTGTATTTTTAATTTTAAGTACTGTAGTTTTTCATCTTTATAAGTTCCTTTTGAGCTTTTTTTATGTTTCTCTCCTCATTATGTGATAATATCTCCTACCTCTTGAATATCTAGAACATGTTTATGACAGTTGTTTTAACAACTTTATCTTCTGGTACCATCATGTATGTCGTTTTTGGATTTCTTTCTATTGCTTAATTTTTATCTTGATTATGCGTCGTATTTCACAAGTTCTTTACATTCCTAGTAGTTTTTGTTTCTTTGTTTTTTGATTGGATGCTGGATATTGTGAATTTTATGTTGTTGGTTCCAGGGTTTTCTAGTATTCCTTTAAGATTTGATTTAAAAGTTTTCCTGGTGTATAATTATAGTTACTTGGAGATTGCTGTCAGTCTAGGGGTGATTCAGCTTCACCGTAAGACTCTTTTTGAGGATTCTACCCCAGGCCATGTGTGTTAGGTCCTTTCACTGTAGCTGGTAGGAATGCAGGGGCTTCCTAACCCTACAGGAACCCTGCCTGCTTGTTTGCCGTGTGATTCCTTCCCCAGACTCAGGCAGTTTCCTCTTGCACAGACACAGAGAAGTCCTTGGCCAGTGACTAGGGAGACACTTTGTAAATGTCTAGATCCCTCTCTGTGTAGGTCCCACCTTGGTATTCTGTCCTACAAATTATAACCACCTTTGTGTCCTTGAACTCTTGTCTTTTCCAACTCAGCAAGACCACTGGACTTGGTTTGGGTTCCCCCTCCTGTGCTCTGGCCTCAGAGGGGTGTCCCAACAGTGAGCTGGGATCACCGTAGGGCTTACTTCCTGTCTCCTTTTTCTCAGTGGTCATGGTCCGTTGTCCAGTGTGTGAGAGGCATCACTTCATATATTCAGTCCAATTTTCTGGTTGTTGGAAGTGAAAGGGGAAATCTGATTTTTCTAACTGCATCTTGGTTAGAAGCAGAACTCAAGTTCTTCTTTTTCCCCCCTCTAACGTTTTCTTTTTTCCTTAACTTAACTTAACTTTTTTCCTTTTTTCCTTAACTTAAACATGACTCCTGGAGGTAATAATGTGTACTTAGCACAGCAGACCTTTTAAAAATCAAACTTTTAATAGAAGTGAAACTTTCTGATCGTTTTAGCATCTTAAATATTCCCTGTTGTAAGTAACAATGGCATATGTTAAATATTTTCATTTATACTTTAATGTACCAGGAAATAAATTATAGTACAATACTAGAAAGTGGTAAAATGAACTCTTTGACATCTCTCCACCAAGACTATAGTCCTGAGGATGTGATTGGGTTTTTTCCCCTCACTTTCAAACCTTGTAGCCAATTAAAAATAGTGCTTGGCTGTAAAGTTGCATTCTTTTTCTCCTAATTTTACTTTGACTTGAACTTAGTCTTATGGATGCCGTGGAATTGTGGAGCTTTAGAGCTGAAAGAAAGCATATGAGGCCACTTGGTCCAGTGTTGTTGTTACGTAGATGATGAGACTGAGCCAGAAAGGAGGGGACGGCAGGAGGGCCCAAGCACCGCCCCTGTGGTGCACGTCACTGTCTTCTCACAGAGCCACAGCGCCTTCCCTGACTGGAAACTGTCACCACCCTGTGGTGTCTTGTTGGAGGAAGATGGTGGGACATACATTCAGGGGCTGAAATGGCCAGTTTTTCCATACAAGTGGGATTTCATCTGAGTATTTTTATGTGGAAGGGTTTTTTCCTCGATGTAGGTATTATTATACAAGCAAATATCATTGTATGAATTCCTTTAAATAAAACAGCCATTTTTTCTTGATTCCTTTTTAATTTTTTTTAAGTTTGTTTGTTTTGAGAGAGATAGTGTGAGCAGGGAATGGGCAGAGAGAGAGAGAATCCCAAACAGGTTCCACACTCTTAGCACAGAGCCCCATTCAGGGCTTTGATCTCACAAACGGTGAGATCATGACCCGATCCAAAATCAAGTCGGACGCTTAACCACCTGAGCCACCCAGGAACCTCTTGATTCCAAAGGACCTATTGACAGTAAGATTGTACCAATGGAATGAGGTAAAAAACTATAGTAAGTTTTTGTTGATCTGGGAATAGTTATTAAATGTCCGTTAAATTTGATTTTTCTCCGTTCTCTGTGGCAGAGGCAGGTAGCGTGCTGAAGTCATGGAGCAAGTGGACACCTCGGAGTTTTGAGGAGGACAGATGTTGGGCTGAGAGGGCCTGAGAGCAGCAGCGTCTTAGCCCTGAGAAGAGCGGGCGTTCTTGGCCTTCCCCTGGCGGGATGTTTGGACTTGGTGCAGAAAGGAGAGATGAGGGGCAGATTGAGTGAGGAGGCTGTGGGCGTGGGGGGCAGAGGGACTCGAGAGGCCTCCTAGACCAACACAGGTGCATCCACACGGGGTGGGGAGGAAAGTGGAGTCAGGAGGAGCCGCCAGGTGGAGAGCAGGGAGGCCCTCCCTGTGAGGCGCGGGGGTGCAGGGAGCAGCGGGCGATTTCTCTGGGGGGAGTCCTTGCCCTTGCAGTCCTCAAACTAAAGCTTTAAGAAGTTGTAACAGAGGGTTCTGTGGAGGCAGAAGAGCCCGGTGGGAGCCCCTCTTACTGGGAGGCGCTCTCACGGTGGCGCTTACTGGGTGACAGGGTGGTTCCCGCAGCCTCCCTGGCTGTTCGTGCTTTGCCGGCCTCAGGCTCCCAGCGCTTCTGTGACCACTCCTGAGGGGGTGTTTCGGGAAGATGTAGGGAGCCCCACAGATCGAAGCTCCTGTGTCGTCTTCCTGTCAGTAAAATAGCAGCTGAGTCATGTCTGTCCATGCAAATTAGACATGACTGAGCACGTCACTCATAGAGTTTACTAAGGAAAGTTTTCCTAGGCCTCGTTCAGCAACCTCTTATCAGAGAATCCCACCCAACTCTAACCTACACCTGTTGCGGTGGTTTGAGTCACTTCTCCTAATAAATTTCTTACTTCTTAACCAGTGTGTCTGTCTAGTTTCCCTCTCCACACAGTCCCCCCAACACACACACACACACACACACACACACCCTCCACTTCTCATGTTTTCATTGTGAATTAGGAAGAAAACAGAAGGTTTTGTCCTGGGCGAGGACAAAAGCAGGAAGAAAGGAAGAATATGTAGTCATCTAATCCCAGGTTGGTTACCCTGAAAATCTGGTCAGTTTTATCTTTAAGATTACACTGTGGTTATTGTGGACACCCAGGTTTGCCCAGCAGGTACTCGTAAAGCTAATTGGACACTGTGCCTCAGTATTTCAGCCTCTCTCCTCGTTCCTTCTCAGGGAAGCGACGTGGTACTTGGTGAAGAGCTCAGGCTTGGACTCACACTTCCTGGTTCACGTTATTTAGTGCCCCGTGCCTCAGTTTCCTTATTTATAAAGTGGGGATTCTAATAATGCCTGTCCTGACACGGTTGTTGTATTAAATGAGTTTAAGGCACTTACAACAGTTTCTGGCACAGATTAAGTTTTTCGTAAAAGTTACCCATAGAATTGCAAATAGTTGTTGTGTTACTCTTCACGGGCATTGTTTAGGTTGTCTGCATACCTCAAGTCTCAAATAATGACTTGTTTTCCAAGAATAGTGCTTACAGTAATACAGTCTGTGCCAAATAAAATGACAAGGAGAGACTGTGCCTGTTGGCAGATTTTTTTTCTTTTGTTCTAAAGGAAGTGTCAGTAGTTTAGCTTAATTAAGTAATTGCCTTGCAAACATTGTTATCTGTAAGTGAGTTGCTGGGTAAGTTCTAAGAGCATAATTATTTAGTTTCATTTTTCCCAATGAGGGGACTCTTGGTTTTTTTGGACTTTTAGCTTGTTTTTAATGTGCATTAAAAAAAAAAAAAACTCCCGCTCAAAAAACTGATTTACTGCATTGTCAGTTTTTGTAAACTGAATCACAGTAAGCTTTGAGTCCTTTAGCATTATTTTTCCCTTACGTTTGTTTTCTTAGGTAGCTGTGTTGAGGAGGACTGCGTTCTCTCTTTATTTTTTGTAATCCTTGTGGTCTCAAGCGAGAAGTGCAGGACGTGTGTCTTCCGTTTTCAGTTTAGGCCTTTGGATCTCACACACCGATTTCCGACTTGGTTCTTGCCATCTATGTCTGTGAATTGTGGTCACATGTATTGTTTCTTGAGCTCATCTGGTAAAGGCTGTCTCGCAAATTTTAGGGAGTTTTTTTATTTTGAAGGTTTTTTTCCTTCATCATTTTAATAATTCAAGGTCCATCCCCCTTTTCACATACAAGTCTTAAGCTGTGAACACGTTGTGAAAATTGGAACTAGATCATCTGGAACAGTTGGGGGCCTCTGATACAGCATATCTGGATACTGGATGTGAAAGATGTTAGAAGATTCGTCTTTATAATACCATACTTACATTTACATATTTACAGTTAATTGCTTTGTTTCTGTTATTGTTTCTTAAGTCACTTGAGCCATTTAAGGAAAAAAATTGATTAATCTTCACATTTTACAAGAAGACCTATCCTGGAACAGTCTTATATAAACATGAGTGCTTCTTAAAAGTATATGTATTAGAACTTTAGATCAGACCTTAATAGAACTTCATTACTCTCTGCGTTAGCTATTGTTAGACTTCAGCCTGAGGAATGCATTTATTCCATATACAAAACATAACTTCCTCAAATCTTCAGATACATTCCTTTGGTTTTACGCGGCACCGCTAAGAGGCCTGATTCATCTGTAACTGCTTTTTAAAAATCTGTGTTTAAGGAGGCAGCAAGGCAGAATCTAGTTGTGTATTGTAGGGAGTTAGTGTATCTTTGGTGTATAAACCTGTTTGGTTCCTATTATTAGAAAAATATAATTGTTTTTTAATGTGTTATCTTACGTTGAATGCAAGTGCGTGAAATATATACCTACACGTTTTGGGTCAGGAGTAGGCAGGAAGGAAAGTTTCGTTTCTTCTCCTTTAACCTTGATGGGCCTTCGGGGATACTGAGCGACTCTTGCCTGTCTCTCTCAAGGCACTTTCTGCTTAGATTCTGACCTTGAGATGCGGAAATCTGTCCCTCGCTCCTTGGTGCTCTATGAGCAGAGGGTCTTAGGGTTGCTGTTGATAGTGTACTATTTAAATTCTCGTGAGGAGCTTCTGTGTGTCTTTGCCGTACTCCTTGAATTTGTTAAGGTGAATTTTTTTTTTTTTTTAAACTGCCCATGATGTTGATGGCTGCCTCATGGCATTCTAGAAGATTCATTTCACTTTTAATTGGGACTCCTTTGCAGAGACTGCCATTAGGATCATTGTCACAGAACCCCCTGAGTGTGTCTCCCATTTTGCTGTTTAGGAGATGTTTGCTGTGAGATCTCTCAACTGTGCTGTTCCAGGAATTTTGAGCCTTTCCAGTTATGGTCATTCGCACTTAGTCAAGTCCCCCCACTGGCAATGTTGGTTACCAGCAAGATGCCACTGTTCCGACCGTGAGTGCATCCATAATATCTTTCTCTTATTTGCTAGGCAGAAGATGGTGTTAGTGATTGCGAGCTGCCGGCTGGCACCCTGGCAGAGCAGGAGTAAGTGAGTGCTGTTCAGCTTCCGGTCCTGTGAGTCTGATGCCTTTTCCTCCATGTTTTGGCATCACTGCCAAACACATGCATTGAAATCCTTCATGATCATCAGTTTGTCAGATGATTATATTGTTGCAAAGAGTCTGTCCAGGTCCTTCGTATCTTTTTTTTTTTTTTTTTTTTTTTTTTTTTTTTTTTGTCACCTTAGTGTATGTCCATTGTGATGGGGACAGAGGCATTGATGTTGGAAGAAGGCACAAATGTATCAAGGCAAGACTAGTGATTTTAGGTGTGGTGAATGATGACAAACTGCTCAGAGGGAAAGCTTTTCCAGAATGCCGGTGGCGTCAGCCCTGTGCTGCACGAGCTGTTGTTCAACAAACGACGTTTGGGCCCAGTCCTGTGGTGCCGCGTGTGTTCTCCACAGTTTACTCGTTATTATTTTTTTATTTTTCTGTGGATTGCTTTATAGCGTGGTGTGCTGTTGCTGTCTGCCACACCTATGTTACAGGGTAAGAGGAAGTTTTCCATTTGCTTGCACAGTGCATCACAGAAGTATGAACCCCCGAAATGCAACAAACCAATGAGGTGGTGGGCAAAAGGTGGGCAATCTCGGGAGCACCTTTTCTACTGTCTTCCTCTCCGTGGGAGTGAGTACCGCAGCCCTGAGCAAGACCCATATGCATGGCCGGGAGACAGGCAGAGAACGCCGTGGAAAGGAGGTCCCACCTGTTGGCATTGAACTGTGGAATTGGGCCCCCGCCATCCTCAGACTCAGTTGTGTGGCCTGTAACAGAGAAGGGTGACTTGGAGCCATCTGACCCGGTCTGTACGAGAACGGTCGTTACGCTTTATGACCGGGACCGAAAGACAGACCCCGTTGCACATCTTCCTATATCTGCATCTACCTTGTTTGCTGTTGTTGAGTGAGGCCCTCACATTTGCTGTATTGTTTTAGTCCTTTACTTCTAAATCCGGTGTCGTGGCCAGAAATTCTCTGTGTACTAAAGAGCATTTCAGCATTAAGTCCTCGAGGTAACAATTTATTTTATCGGAAGGTATGTGTGGCTGCATATGTGGCTGACAGTGGTGGTCACAGCATCGTCTGTTAATTTGGCGAACGTTTAGAGTCCACCCCGAGTGAGATAGCCAGGCACTTTCTCCCTTTGTAGAAAAGTACTTCTGCAAATTGCCACGGTAGTTAAAATACCACAGGGAGGCTAGCTTTGGATGTGTGAGGTTACCGCTTATGGTCCCAGGTCCTTTGTCCCTTTGCATAGAAAGTGCCCACTTGTAGTTCCGGAATGGAAACTTGTACAGAAGGGGACAGTGAGAGAGGAGGATCCTAATTGCAAATATCAGTGAATTTGAGCTTAATCTGCCCATATTCAGGTTTATGTAATATTTCTCTTCTGGTTTCCTTACAAAATGTTGTTTTTCACTGGGCTACTAGTTACGTGTATTCTGCTAAGAGATTTCACATCTAATAAATCCAAGGTAAGAAGGACTGTAATAGGTTAGACTGTTTTCCCGCAGAGTAGGGGGATGCATTCGTCCTCTTAGAATCCCCAGAGCCCCAGCATTTATTATGAGTTGAATTTAATTCCAGCATGTTTAGGTACAAGAAAAACATTTACCAATGAAATGAAATTGTTGGAAAAAATGGTTTTTATTAAGGAAACCTGATTCCTAAGCATGGAAACCGAAACCCTTAAATTCCGTTCAGTTAAGTCACGGGCTTTGGGGTCAATACTAATGATTTGGATGATCATCAGAAATGTCAAATGGCGAGTGATTGAGTTGTAGCTTTTTCTTTATCCCGTGAAATAATCATCGGTATTGTTACTACATAACTGATCCACTTTGCATTAGGGCGATCACTCAGCTGACATGAATTTCCTGTGGTAAATTGGTACGGTACCCAAACGATTAAGCCCTCCGTTGCGTTTGACTGCCTCCCCTCCCCCCTCCCTTAGTCTTGGTTCAGGGTTTTTATGGTGTATGATAAATGAGCTGTTAACTAATTTTGTGTCGAAGTGAAATAGAAATTTGGATTATTGGAATTTATTATTTGGGGGCATCTGGCTCATCCTTGTTTTTGTTTGTTAAACAGGAAAAGGACCAGCGCAGCCTAGACATAAACACTGCCAAGTGCATGTTGGGACTGTTATTAGGAAAAATCTGGCCCCTTTTTCCAGTTTTTCACCAATTCTTAGAGGTACCAAATTGCTATTTTATGGAATGTATGTTTGCTTGCTTAGAACTACCAAGTATACTTTATTTAACCATTTCACATAATTTTGTCTGTTGTACTTTTCTGCCTTTAGGAATTATGGTGACGTGTAATTGCTGTCCGTGAGCAGTTACCCGTTTTCTTGGGGTGTGTCTGTGTGTGGGGTCATGTGTCGCATCGCTCCCCGGCGCAGGTGCAAGCGAGACAGCTGGAGCTCTGTCCTTTCCTTTCTCTCGCCCCGCTCGGAAAGCTTTACTTCTGTCAGGATTTCCTACTCTGCATGAGCAAGATTCACCTTCTTTTGTGGCTCTAGATGAATTTCCACTTTGAGCGAGCAAAGGTTAAAAAACAGCCTTCTGCCTTCTTACTAAAAGAAGTTTGTGATATATTGTTGTCTAGTCTCGTCTAGATAGGTAAGGGATCTGTCTTCTCTCCAGGAACTTGGGGACCTAGACCAACCTGAGCGTTAGGCGCACTGGCTGTATCCCCCTCAGTTTCCACTTGCTTTACGTCTGCGTTAGAAAAACGCCAGCGTTTCACTCCATCGCTGTTTGTTTGCTCTAAGTGTTAATGATCAGAAGTGCTGAGCTGCTGGTTCTCAGGAGCTGGTTTTGATGCTGTGGGATGCTGTAGGACCTGCGAGTATCTGAGATGCAGGTTTGAGCTACTTGGGTTGTCCAACATGGCATCCTTCTTGCCCTCCAGCCCCAAACCCTTTAAAAGGTGCCCTTTGCTTGAAAGGATGAAGGTGCCGAGTCCTTGAGGAAAGCTCGGGCCGTACCCTGACCGACTTCACTCCTGCCGTAATCTTCTGTGCAACCCACTTTTTGTATGGGTCCGGAAACACTTCCAGCTGATACGATTCTTTGAGGACTGTTACCAAAAATTGCTTTTGATGTTCCTAACCAGGAATCCTCAAAACAGGTCTAAAAACTCTAGTTTTACTGTGAGAAGTGTCTGTTTACATGGCAATCCATGTCTGCAAATGGTCTGTTCTAATTTCTCTGGCCATCCCATGACATGTTAGCTTTCTTTGGAAAATGAGTAGAAATGAGGTCCTTGTTCTTGGAGTTGAGGAGACTGAGCCTGAGTGGGAGGTGCGTTTTAGCTGAGAGACCTTGCCGCAGGCAGGTCTGACTGCACAATTCCAGAAACATCTTCAACTGTTTCCGTGACCGATGTTTGCTTTGCACTGCTTAGAAAGTTCAACTTGTAGTCTGTGCTTTGTTCTCTCTTTTACATTAGTTTGCTTTTTTTCTTTTCAAAGGACACAGCGATCCTTTCATTTGAGTTTCTCTTGTGTTTGCATCCTCAAAACCATTGGCTCAGCTCTTTGCTTTTTGATGTACTTGTATTGTTTTCCGGTGTTCCTGATTTTTAGTGGTTAGGATTCCAAAGCCGTTGAATCTGGGTTTTAGTTTTCAGTCTTTCTACAGGAATCGTGTACTTTAAAATCTACCTGCGGCATATTTCTGGTCTAAGAGGAATGGAAAAACCACTTCATGGGTATCCTTGATTTGTTACTTTTGTGATCAGATTCAAGTTTTGAATTGTTAGAACAGTAACTTTCTTCAGTGGCTGGACAGAGCACCTAGCTCTGAGACCGCTGGTAGCACTTCGTAAGTTGTCGTAGAGTAAGTCGCTGCTGTGTGTACTTTGTGCTGACACCCGGCAGTGAGCCGTGCCGCTCAGGACAGCGTTACTCATGGGAGCGGCTCTTTCTCTGGCCCCTGCTTTCTGCCAAGCACCGAGTGAAGTGCTTTACATGAATTCTCTCTTTTAATTCTTGCAGTATCTCTGTGAAGTAGGTTAATTACCTCTTTTTTGTAAAAGGACTTCTGCAGGTTAGGAATTTCACTTCTAGGGACAAAAATCACGTTTCTTTGATGTGCTTGTCATTTTGTGTTGAGCCCTCATAATATTTTCCTAATGCAAATTGTCATCTTCAGTCCTCTTGCTCTCTCTCATCCTTGTCCTAGATTGGTGCTTAACATCCCTCAAGTGGAAAGAGTTAACCTTCGTGAACTTGATTATGTTGATTCATACAGCAGTTGAAACCGTGCCATTTGTTAATTCTGAGTGTCGGTAATTCATATTACTTTTCCCTCCATCAGCAATCAAAATATAAAGTTATTAACAAAGACCAGTGGTGCAATGTGCTAGAGTTTAGCAGGACAATTAACCTTGACCTCAGCAACTACGACGAAGATGGAGCGTGTAAGTACCGGCGCTGGGCGCCCTCACACCCCCGCCACCGTGCATTCACACATCCATCCCCCTGTGAGGAAGAGCCTCATAGCCGTGTTGTTTTCTCTCTCTCTTTAGGGCCAGTTTTGTTGGACGAGTTTGTGGAGTGGTATAAAGACAAACAGATGTCCTAGGACTTTATGCATAGCAGCGAGAGAGTCACTGTTACCACAGATATGTCAACCATTAGCCATAAATTGCTGTTTGTATCCAAGCGCATGCTGCTTTTCTTGCACTGTCTCCCTTCTGCAGGGACGTTGTGGTGTTTGCTATTGAACGGGTCAGCTCTGCTTGCTGTGTAGCATTGTTCTCTTGGAAGGCTGCTTTGCGGTTTGTATTTACACTACAGATTGGTGAATTTGCCAACGTCCTCACTGTGATGATGTGTATATTGCTGTTTAAATTTTGTATATGTGTATAAAAAGAAAAAGCTTCACCTAGAGATTATTTCTGCAAAACTGTATTGTAAAAATAATTTTTGTGGCATATTTCTTAGTCCCTTTTTTCAGACGAACCAATTCTACTTTATTTGGTCTCAAATGTAGCATTTCAGAAAACAAGAGAGAACAACTGTTACCACAAGCAAATGTTACCTGAATTAACCTTCTTGTTTAAGAGGCCAACTTTCGTGAAGCAGGTGGGAGTCATACATTTTCAGAGGCATATACCAAATATAATTTGGTTTACTTAAATATGAGCGCTTTTAAACGACGGAAGTTCTAATTACTTGAACATACAGACACGCACCATGCCACAAGCCTTTCCACCATGCGAGGTGTAGGATTTTATCCTCTGAGGTTAAAGCCGGAGTAGTTCGAATATAGGTACACGTGAACAAATGAAAATCGCACGTTTTGAAAAGAGCTTGACACTCTCGTAAACTTCCTTTAGCGGTTCTGTTTCTCCTTTTGCATTCTCCTAGTCAGTGTTGGGTCTGCCGATGCTTCCCGTGCCATTCGAAGTAACCTTGATTTCGCCTCCTCCGTGGAAGCCGAATGGTTCGCTGGCAGTTTGTCACCGCAGAGCACTTTTAGTTGTGGTTTGGATTTTCAGTTAAGCTTTCACGGTGTCTAATTTTCTAGTTTTTTTTGGAAAAAGAACTCTACTGTAAGCGAGAGGTTTCGTTTCGTTTCGTTTTGTTTCTCTCATGCTAGGCTTTCCCTGGCAGAATGTCCATTGCAGGCAGTGGACACGAAACCACCAGCATTGAGCTAACTTTATTACGCAGTAGGACCTTTCCTGGAGGGGCCACTCGTCATTCATTACCTGGGTAATTTGTACAGAAAGGTGATAGCCATTATTTATGTGGGTGAGGAAACAAGAGTAAACAGGACGGTATTTGGGGGTTTGTATGCTGTGTCTTTTTTTCGCCCCCCCCCCACCCTTGCCTTACCCTTCTTGAGGAAATTTTTAGGTAACATGTTTCCCCTCAACTAACTGGTGCTATTGAATGCCTGATTTAGTCCCTAAAGTTTTGTGAAAACGTAAAAGTCTAATGATATAAACCAAGTAAAAAGCTAATGGTGCATTTGAACAAATGAATCCTATAGATGTGAGCAGGATCCATGATTAAATAATGATTGGAAGAGGTTTGAGTTATTTCAAAATCTGGCCAAAAAAATCTTTTGGATTAAATGTGAACCTTTAAATGGCATTAAATGAGTAAAGCACACAGACGATGCTACTCTTGACCACTATTTCACAGTTTATTTGCAAACAGTGTTCAGATTTTCATATTATTTTTTTCCCTAACTGAACCACCAAAGACAGAAATTTTGTATGTATATACGGTGTGTGTGCATATACAAAATCATGATATGGTAGAGTGAAATTACTTCCTTTTTCTACCAAATAGAAATGTTTGGTTTGCTGTGAAATAAACCAGAAGTGTGAAAAACTCTGTAGTGATTCAGCATACTTGATCATTCCTTGCTTAGGAATTGTAGACTCACTTCTACCTTACAAATTCATACCAGTTTGCACAAATTAATACCTGAGAAGCATGGAAGGTGTTGATGGCAAGCACAGCTCTTGGGACCGATGTGTTGCAAGGGGTTCCGTTCCAACGGGTGCCTGTTACTCCAGTGGCGATTGGCCATCGCCAAGTCTGAATTGGCGAAGAGCTTGATTTGTTTCCAAAAGTATCCTGTAAAGTTAAAAAAACAAAAACACACTTTAATGGCCACAGTTCTTACATTTGATCAATTACAGTTTTGTTTAAACAAGTATGAATCACAGATAAAGTTATTGTAAAAGTTATTGTTAGAAACTGGAGAATGTTTTAAACACTAAGCACAGTTAATCCTAAAATAAAAGGATTGTTATGGGGAGACGTTACATTTCATCCATAGTGACCATTTTGATGATGGGCGGAAAACCCGAGTGAAAACTGTTCGTGGTACAGAATGTGAAAGTAGGTGTTCCAACGTGATGATAATCTTGCATAGTTAGAAAACTCCAAATAATTTTCAAACTTCCTTGAAAAATAAGCCTCTGTGACTGTGGAGTGCTTGCCCTCAGTTCTTGATTTTATGCAGTCAGCACTTGTTTCTAGGGAGCAGAAAAGGGGCCAAATGAGTAATAAGATACTTTTCTCTTAAAAATGTTCCGAAGTTACATAAAATTGAGCAGTCATCAGACACTTATTTAGTGGTTAATGTTAAAGAAATTAGGGTGCCTTCTTCTGGTTTTTCTTTCTTACCTGTCTACACCTTTTCTCTCTTTCCGCTGTGTTTTGAACTACACATTGCAATACTCCGTTGTCATGGAATACACGTTTTCGGTGTTTCCTGGTAGGTCAGAAGTTTCATGATTTGATTTGCCATGAACACCCACTGTAATGTTACGTGCCGCTTTTTTGAAACATGAACTCTGAATTAAGTTTTTACAAAATCTGACCAGACACCCCTCTAGATTCTCATTTAACAACGGACATCTGTTGCCTCTCAAGTCTCCGTTTTAACAGTGCTTTTGAAGTTTATACAGAAAGCTTTCCAAGTTAGTTTGTGCCCTTGGTTTTTATTCTTACAACTGCTAAAATACCTCTGTAAGCCTTATCTTTTATTCTTTCATATGTTGTATAATAAGTGTATAGAATTCATTGACCAACTAAACGTTGGGTGTCTGTAAATGAGACCAAAACATGGGTTGCTTTTTATCATAGAATCCTTTCCCTTGGGGGTTACTGTTAAGTGGACAGCAGCCAACCTGTAACTGTGAACGCTTCGTGTCGTCAGTATTTGCATTACATCCATAAACGCGTGCAAGTCCTGTGACTCCAGCTTAACTACAATACTGTTATGCCACCTAACTTGAGTACAGCAAACTGGTTTTAGGTTTTCATGGAATTGATGTAAAATGATATCCCATAAATAAAAAGTATTTGTGTTTGGTTTCAGAACTGACTTGTCAATTCTTTCTTCACTTCCCGGGCTTTTGCTTCAAAAACCACTGAAGGTAGTTCCAGAGTATTTTTATCTTTTATTTTCTCCTCTCCCCGCCCCCCCCCCCCCCGCCAATTCTTTATATTAAAGAATTTCAAAGCTACAGAAAAAAAAAAAAAACGGAAGAATACAGTGAACACCCATCCATATACCTGTCACCCAGAATTTCTGCTCGTTAGCATTTTGCCACCTTTTCTGTACCACCGAGTGTGTGGGTGTGTGCGCACGCACACACACACACACGCATGCATACGCCCTTCTCTGTGGATAGGTACACTTGTTTCTGAACTTGAGAGTAAATTACATTATGAAGCTCCAGACCTCAAATTTTGAAACAGGGACATTTTTATAACCGCAGTACAGTGATCACACTCCAGAAATTTCACATTGACCCAAGACTATTACCTAATATACAGCACAGATTAAAATCTCTCTGTTTGTACCGATATTGGCCTTGATAGCAATTTCGTTTTCGTAATCTGGAGGAAAGCGTTGCATCTGGCTGTCATTCCTCTTTGGTCTCTTTTAAGCTAGAACGGTTCCAGATACAGTACAAACGCTCCTCAGCCAAACTGTGATAAGAAGATCTACAACCGCATGGTTATATATTTCTAAAATACCGAGCGGGTAACGGAGTGTCTACTATGTGCCAGAGCCGGACGGAAATGACCACTTTTACTGCCTCCAGCGCTACCGTGCGGTTAGTCTCTAGCGTGTGTCAGTCCTGGTTACCGCTCTCTGAAAGTGTCTCACGTTAGAATATCTGCTCCCTGATGGCAGGACCTCTGGCCCGGAGTGGGTGCCCAGAAAATGTACGCGGAAGGAAGCAAGTCACACAGTTGGCACTTGGCAGAGAATTGCCAGGAGCTAAGAAACCTCGCGTAAAGATGAGCAGATCCTCAAGGACTGATCCAGACTTTAAGACTCCCAGAAGCTTGAAAGTAAGACCGGAGGTCGAAAACAAGATTCCTATTATACAGAATCCAGACGTACTCTGTTTAAACTGGTGCTGTCGATGGTGTTTCAACGATAATTTGGACCAAAAGCTGAGGATCAAATCAAGAAGATACTCTTGCAGACACCTACAAAGGCGGTGGGTGGAATGAAGGGAAGAGCTTAATTCTATATGGATAGTAAGGAGTGGGAGGTGGCCAGTGTTAGGACCAAGGACCCAACCTGGGATACAGCAAACAGCAGAAAACAACAGGCCGCTTCATCCAGTGCTACAAAATAGGAATATGAGATGTGTTTCTCTGGGCAATACTAGTCTATATGAAAATTCACAGGACTTGAGGGGTGCCTGGGTGGCTCAGTCGGTTAAGTGTCCAACTCTTGATTTCGGCTCAGGTCACACACAATCTCATTCGTGAGATTGAGCCCCACGTCGGACTGCCCTGGCAGCATGGAGCTTGTTTGGGATTCTCTCTGTCTCTGCCTCTCCTCTCTCTCTCTCTCTCTCTCTCTCTCTCTCTCTCTCTCTCTCTCTCTCTCAAAAATAAACATATAAAAAATTCAGAGGAATTGAAATAAAGTTCTCCAGCAATGTAACAAACAGGGTAGACTGGGGAGAGAATAAATCACTAATGCCTGCTCAAGACAAAAAACCCAGCTGAGGTGCGTTGCAGCAGATTTCCGAAGGAAGAAGGGTTCCAGGGGGCACCTGGGTGGCTCATTCGGTTAAACGCCCAACTTCGGCTCAGAGCATGATCTCGCAGTTCATGAGTTCGAGCCCTGCATTGGGCTCTGTGCTGACAGCTCAGAGCCTGGAGCCTGCTTTGGATTCTATGTCTCTCTCTCTCTCTGTCCCTTCCCACCCCCTCTCAAAAATGAATAAACTTCAAAAAATAAAAATAAAAAAAAAGTTTATAGGAAGTTTGCTTCAAAGGAAGAGCATTTTTAAAGACCACTTTTTGCAATAATGGGATGAAGAGGAAAGTGAACTGAAAAATGACAAACACCCACAGGAAAAGACGGAAGGTCACCGAGTCCACCCCAGGGCTACAGAAGTGAGGAAGAGAATTAGCTACTTCTGGACAGCACCTTTCTTGCTTTCTTTGAACCAACAGGAAGGCAGGACGTGTTCTCTGTGGTGCAGTATGCATTACATCATCCTATATGACTCGTTTGAACGTTATCCCCAAATCTTAGTGTGAAGAATAACTTTCAGGCAGAAGGTGAGAGAAAAGCTTTCATGATTCCTTTAGAGAAGAATTGCCAGTGGAACTTAGTTACAGCTAGGGAGGAAACAAACCTATCACGTAAGGAAAGAACACATCAAGCTCGCTGGCCCTGTCTACTTATCTAAGCATTTAGGGCAGAAGATAATCCAAAATAGACCACTTTTACCACTTTTGGCCCATTCAGCAAAAAATAGTTTGGGTTCCCCCCACCCCGAATTCATTCCTAACGTTTATCTTCAGTTGTAACAACAAATAAAATCATCCCGTGTGTCCAAGTACTTGCTTAGAAATTATGGTGAGTAAGTAGACTATGCTGAGAATAATAATTGGAGACCGAAAAACAGAAATTGTCTGTAGTAATTAAATGGAAATGTCTTAAAACATCATTTAAAATGTAAATCTCTTCTCCTGGAGAAGTGTATTCAGTCCTTTGAAAAAAATTCCTTTGCAATCACTCCCTGAAGCATGTGGGTTGTGAAGAACCAGGGCAGGAAGGAAGTAAGCTGAGGAGCGTTTGTGTTTTTCCAGAGACATCTCAGAATTGCCTACATTTGAGTATCTGAAATTCAAGCTAGCGTTTTCTAGAAATCTTGGGATAAATGTGATGATAAAGGAGAGCTGCAGCTGTACTCACAGCCAGTGAGCTAATTCACCAAAAAGTGTTGGCCAACTTTCAATAGTATATTAAGGGCCACTGCATTTCATGTCTCCTTGCTTCTTACGTGTTTCGGCTTCATTGCCTGTAGGGGCTCCTACCCACTCCATTTTGAGAATGGGACTTGGACGAGGGTTGTGACTCCATCACACATAATCCCGATAGATTAATACGTGCATTTTAGCAGCCTATTCTGCATGTCTCAGAGTGCTCATAAACGCTTCAAGTTCTTATTCCTCCTTTATTGCTCTAATCAAGGTTGATTTTCAGATTCTCAGTATAATCATTGTATCAACAAACTTTATATGTTAGGCAGGGCTCCTGTGTGAAATTGGGAACACGGGCATTAACGTGCAAGTGTAGAGTGGGGACTGGAGTAAATAGAAAATCACCAGACTGAAGAATTGGAAAGGACCTGGGGGTCTTGTGCCCATTGGCTGTAAGTGGCATCAGCCACTTACAAATAAATGGTAGATGAGAAAGACACCAGCTCAGTCGGAGCCTAGAGTTCCTCTGGAGAGTAGGGCATTATAGGGATAGATGGGGACTCGGCCGAGGAGAGCTCTCGGGGGGTGTCTAGTCGTGTATGCAAAGATAGCAATAGGGGCGGCATTAGATTAGGCTTTTCAGGACAGGAGTTTGTGGTTGTCACCAAGAGGTAGCAATACAACTGATGAAAAGATGCTAACAGAAGAAGTATCTCCTGACAAATGATAAGGAATGTACCGAGGCAGCTACAATCAAGCAGGGGGACAGTCAAGCGTGTTTCCTGGTGGAGGCACACCTTCCTAGAGTCCCAAAGTTCACTCTGGGGAAGGCTGACTATAGTGGAAAACTCGCACACAGTGTGAGGCTTCTAGCAGGTGTGAGATGCTCCCTTTGCCCTCTTACAGAGGGCGTAGACCTCTGCCATCTTCTGGAGATTGGCCCTGAGCCTGCCCACTCAGCAGATGGAGGAAACTGGTGCAGAGCACCCCAGCCCGCTCTCCACAGGAGGGGCACAGGAGGGGCACAGGAGGGTCAGTTTTCCAAGAGTATCCTTCCCTGGGGCCCAGCCACTAGGCATTTTCCATAGAAGGGAGGACACTCCTGGGAGGAAGACCCCCGAGGTTCAGCATGGGGAGTGGGAAGCTGAGATGCTGGGAGGTGAGAAGGGTCTGACAATACGGCAGAGGGACTTAGGGGAGGAGAACCTCCGCGGGGAGCAGTGGGGCAAGCGGGACCAAGGTATGGACAAGTGCTCGGAAAGCGGGGAGTTCGCCTGCTAACAGATTTTCAGAGAGCCAAGTCTCAGTAGCAGGGAGAACACACAGGCTAGCAGAGAGCCTGTGCTTTCTCCGCGTCATCAGAATTGAGTCAGTCTTCATACAGCATGTTCTTTTGTGGAGTCTGTCAGAATCTTTGCAGCTAAGCAGTTGGGTCTCCCCCTACCCCACCTCCACCCTCCCTGTTAAAAGAACAGGCTGCTAGAAGGCACCCACAACCACCCCCCCCCACCGCCCCTTGCTCCAACGTGGAAATCGGGGGGTGTAAGGGAATAGACTTTTATGGGTCTTTTAGGCAGAGTACTTTTTGAATTCTGACCACTATGAGATGACATTGTAGGTGACAGGCTCATGAGAGGGAACCAGAAAACAATTAGATTTTCCGGTTCAACACAATCATCTTTGTTACTTTAGATGCTGAATATCATGCGTATATTCATGGACTTTGTTTTGAGAGTTGATTGCTAGCAAGCTGTGATGGATCTGAAGGATGAAGACAGGAAGGCCAGTTGGTGGCTTACTGGCATCATTTAGCTCCTTTCAGAAGAGAAGACGGCCAGCCAGGCAACATGCTTTATGTTCACCTCCTGAGACACCTTTCAACCGTCATGGGAAACACGTGGAAGAAATGGAGGTTCAGAACGTTTATGTAACTTGTGCTAAGTCACGTGGCTGGAAGGTGGGGAGAGTGAGGATTCAACTCGGATGCGTCCACCTCCAACAATTTGCTGAGGGGGCCACGTGGTGTAGAGAAAAGTTTGCCACGAGGAAAGTTGAGGCACGGCAGCCCTGTGTGTGCTGCTTGGGTCTCTGATAGGGTTATTGGTGGCCCTCTCCTGCGAATTTTATCGAGTTCTAGGAACACACAACGTTCAGGGATTGGCCAGTTTTTCAGAAGTGGGAATGTTTATGGATTGGTTGTACTTCAGCCATGAAATTGAGGTCACTGGAATAAGAATATTGCTGATTGGCTAACTCAGAAGTGTGGGGCTGGCTTTCAAAGGCATGGTCTGATGTGTGTGAGTTTTCCAACACCACTAAGCATTTAACTCAATTCTGACACTATCTACCTGGGTAGATCCCACAGCTTAAGGGCTGAGTCCACAAGACCACGCCACATCCCCCTTCACTTCAGACACCAGTAGCAAGAGCATTTGTCACTTGTGCTTCTCACCAACTGCCTGTACGTTGGAGGTTTCCACATCCCGTCCTTGGGTTCAATTAACTTGCTAGAGTGGCTCATAGAACCTAGAGAAATATTTACTTACATATACCAGTTTATTATAAAAGGATGTAACTCAGGAACACCTGGATGGAGAGATGCATAGAGAATGGTATGTGGGAAGGGGCATGGAGCTTTCATGCTCTCCAAGTGTGCCACTTTCCCCCAAATTCCATGAGTTCCCTAACTGGGAAGCTCTCTGGACCCCGTCTCTTGGAGTTTTTATGGAGGCCTCATTACATAGGCACAATTGATTAAATCATTGGTCATTGGTAATTGAACTCAATCTCCAGACCTTCTATGGACGTGGGGGCAAAGGGGTGGGACTGAAGGTTCCAACTCTCTAATCACATGGTTAGTTTCCCTGGAAGCCAGCCCCATCCTTAGGTTACCTAGGGGCTTTCTAAAAGTCACCTCATTAACATTACAAAAGGTATCCTAATCCTCTCATCACTTAGGGAATTTCCAAGGGGTTTAGGAACTATGACAGGATCTGGGATCAAAACCAAATACACATTTCTTACTATCAGTCACAATATCACACATGGGTACTGATGATACAAAGCTGTCATTGATCAGCAGGGACAAGTTTAAAACCAGTTCTAGTAGTTATTACATGTTACTATGGCCAGTGAACCTGCTGCTTTTCCCTCCTTTCTTGAAGTGGAGTATAAGACCTTTTTATTCTCAAGATAAAGGGGAGAAAGGAGATGGTGATGGAATGAGGGACTGGAGATAAGCAGGAGGAAGAACCGACCCTACAGCCAAGTGGAGACTTAGGGCAAGGGACCAGTTTTCCCCTGAGACAAGAGGGGGAAATGTCTATGAGTAGGCGGCAGTTAAATGGTGTCACCTTATGAGACCTGATCGCAGAGACTGATTCAAAGATTTCTACTGAGAGAGGGAAGGGAGAAGTAGGAGGTTCAAGGAGAGAGATAGAGTATGGAAGAGCCCCTGAGGAGAATGAGAAATGATTAAGGAATAGGTCTAATTGCCTCGAGAGAAATAAAAGTAAGGGAAACCCAGTGACGCCATGTCCACTGGTTTGAACTATCATGTATCCTTGAAGGCTTGCATATACTTTGCATTGTTTTCTAGGTAAAGGGGTGGTAAAACAAAGTGGAAGTCTCCATAGTTGAGATGCCATGCCTACTAGTCTTCAAATCCAGACCAGCCCTGTGGTCAATCCCTGTGAAGAGTTAACGCACTTGGGCAGAAAGACCTCATGTGTAAGAAGGTAGCAGAGAAAGACTAAGGCAAGCGTGAGAAACTTCCTAAGTTACTGGAGTGGTGCCATCCAGCCAGTGGCTTTCTGTGGCTTTCAAGCTGCAGGCACAATGGTTGATGACATTTGTGTGATTATTCTGGGATACTGGCATGGATCATCTGGTAGATTAAAAGAAAAAGTGGGATGAGAGGGCACGCTGTGCTCAGAGTTACAATATGAGGAATACCAGACTATCCCTTACTAATGTGGAACAAACATCAGAGGAGGTCAAATTTTCCCAAGAATACAATAAGCTCTACAGAGAGTGAGATACTAAGGTAGAAAGACAATTTATGACTACTTAGATAAAGAGGACTCACCCAGTGGTGCTCTAGTTTCTTCCTGCGGGTCATCTCCAGGGCTAGAGTCCCACCTGACAAACAGGAGATCCTGAAGGATGTTCTGGAGGATGGAAGTGTAGGAGACCAAGAACCTAACTAGGTAAGAGACAACCACTCCTGTGGGGAGCAATCTAGAAATGGAATGGATGGTAATGGGAGGAAGCTGAAGAATGGATCTGGGTGGGCCTCCCCACCAGGACTGTGACATCATTGGCATGGTAACACACTTAATAGAGAAAAAAGAATCAGAGGTTGACTTTCCCCATCATTATCCAACCCTGTACTCCGCAAACCCAAGCTTTGGAGACTAACTGGAATAATTCCATGGACCAAGGAGTCCTAATATCAGGTCCCTCAGGAGATGAGAGACTGTACCTCAATGTGATAGTCAAGTGGAAGGATTGGAAAACATATTCTGAAGGTTCTCTCAATGTGAGAAATCAAATGATAGCTGGGTAACCCCTGTCACTTTCCAAATGTGTCTCCTGTTTGATGAGAGAGCTGAAAGTCCAGCTCGCATAAGAGCTGGAGAGTTCTTGAGAAGCCTGGCCATTGGTGGTTGTGATTGTGTAAGACCAGCCAGAATGATCTGTGGACATATTAGGAAACAAGGGGAGAGGTGATAGTTTTTTTCTTATGGAAAGTCTCATGTCATGGTGGTAAATAGGGTCCACTCAAATGTCTCACTTTGTCCTAACTATCCCATTAGGTTAACACTTGTCATTACCCATGTGCCAGGCAAAGTGGGAGAAATCACAACCCTCATCCAAAACAAAAAAGTGGGGTGTCTGGGTGGCTTAGTCAGTTGAGTGTCCAACTTCGGTTCAGGTCATGGCCTCACGGTCTCATGGTTTGTGAGTTCGAGCCCCATATTGGGCTCGCTGCTGTCAGTGCAGAGCCCACTTCGGATCCTCTGTCCCTCTCACACACAAACTCTCTTTCAAAAATAAACAAACATTTAAAAAAAGTGATGACTGGAGTAGAGGAGGACATGTATATCCCACTAGATAACCCTTTTCCACCTTCATGAGTTGCTTAGGCCAAACTTGGGGTCTCTCTGAGGCAACGGGGCAAGAAGACAGAATGTGCTATAATAGCCTTGAGAAAAACCACCAGGTGCAACAATTAATGTAGAAGTTAGCTATAAAATCTTTTATAATATGGAAGGACCAAAGGTCCTGGGAAATAAGACCAGTTCTTATTATAAATTGGTGACATTCTTGGGAAGTATGTAGACAGCAGATGAAGTTTGCTTCCTACAGCGGCTGTCTTGACAACTTCCTCATAAGGATAGCTTCAAAAGTTAGGCAAGATATTTTTAGAATCTGTTTGAGGAATTGAAAGGCTACTAAGGAAGTGAACATTTGTTGGGCAAAGATCTAGAAGAAGAAAGAAGCCAAGAGAGATGAGGTAGTATTTGAGGTCACTTTTTTCCCTTCAGAAAATAGTCCATTCTGAAAGTGAAAGCAGAGGCTGAGGGCTCACTGACATGACTCACTGAGTCTTTTGAAGGACTCGTTGATACGGGGTGATAAAATTTGAGTTCAGAATCTGCTGAGGAGGATGGGCTTTGGTAAACCCCCAGACTTACGATTAGGACTCTGAGAAGCTAGAGGGGTTTACAAGTAAGGATGAGCTAGAGATAGACCAGTACTCACAGGACTAGAGCTCAGTTCTGAATCAACTCAATCCCTGACGTGATTGCCCTCAGTCTAACTGCCTGACCGATTCAGATGTAACTTCTCTCTGGAAAAAAAAAAAAAGAAAAATATATATATATATATCTCCCATGGGTTATTCATATGTGAAGTAAAATTCTATTCACTCACGAAAAATGGAATTCAAATTTAAAACAATGAGGTAATTTATCTTCAGGAAAGCTAATAGATGAAGAAAATAACAAAATTTAATGATGCTGTCATCAGTGCTTTCAGACTATACTAGATGTGATGATCCTTGGTTCTGCTGGGACTTCCCTCCAAGCCTGATCTTGCTGCCCTTTTTGAACATGTGAGTTCACACCTATGGTTACAGCTATGACTGACTAGACCAGGAATACACACCATTCCCGACGGGTACCAATCTGTTGGCTGAGCCTCTCATATTCTCTTTTTCAGGAATTTGAACTAAACTGTAGTGAGTCAGTCAGGAGGAAATAGGTGGGTATGAGATCCAGAATGTCTTGAAGATCTGAGGTAGACTGTCATTTGACATGGTTTATATGTCAGTAAGTCAGAAGTAAAAGCTGGTTAACCCAGAGCAGCGGTAAGAAGCAGCTTTGAGATGAGCAGGTCCCTGAGGGAGAGTTGAAGCAGCTCTAGTCCCCAAAGTTCTAAGACCAGAATGCATTTTCCCAGCTGTCTTTGCTCCACTTTTTGAGGTCTACATTTAGGTACCTTTAAGACTCTTGAAACCTTGAAATAATCTTTCTTTTATTAAATATCATACAGGGAGCACCTGGGTGGCTCAGTTGGTTAAGCATCTGACTTCAGCTCAGGTCATGATCTCTCAGTGGTCTTTGAGTTCAAGTCCCACATCGGGGCTTGTCAGCTGTGCTGACAGCTCAGAGCCCGGAGCCTGCTTCACGTTCTGTGTCTCCCTCTCTCCCTGCCCTTCCCCCACTCACGCTCTGTCTCTCGCTGTCTCTGAAAAATGAATAAATGTTAAAAATAATTTTAAAAAGAAATATCATACAGAACTTTATGTCTACAACTTCATTGTCTATACACAATGTTCGTTAAATGTTAATCAGTCAAAAATAACAAAAAGGCCAAGACTTTTTAATGTTTGTTATTTTTTTTTAAACGTTTATTCATTTTTGAAAGAGCACAAGTAGGGCAGGGGCAGAGAGGAAGAGAGAGACACAGGTTCTGTGGAGAGCAGGCTTCAGGTTCTGAGCTGTCAGTGCAGAGCCCCATGAGGGGCTTTGAACCCACAAATGATGAGATCATGACCTGAGGCAAAGTCAGCCCTACTGACTGAGCCACCCAGGTGCCCCATATTGATTATTTTTGAGAGAGAGAGAGAGAGAGAGAGAGAGAGAGAGAGAGAGAGAAAGCACAAGTGTAGCAGGGGCAGGGAGAGAGGGGGAGAGAGAATCCCAAGCAGCCTCTGCACTGGCAGTGCAGAGCCCAATGCAGGGCCCAACCAATCCCATGCACCTCGAGATCATGATCTAAGCTGAAATCAAGAGTCAGACACTTGGGGCGCCTGGGTGGCTCAGTCGGTTGAGCGTCCGACTTCGGCTCAGGTCGTCACGATCTCGCGGTCCGTGAGTTCGAGCCCCGCGTCAGGCTCTGGGCTGATGGCTCAGAGCCTGGAGCCTGCTTCTGATTCTGTGTCTCCCTCTCTCTCTGCCCCTTCCCCGTTCATGCTCTGTCTCTCTCTGTCTCAAAAATAACTAAAACGTTAAAAAAAAAATTTAAAAAAGAGTCAGACACTTAACCCACTGAGCCACTCAGGTGCCCCAAGGACAAGACTTTTTTTTTTAAGAAAGGAGAAAAACCAATAGATAAGAGGCTCATAGGAAATTGAGATACTAGTGTTATCTAACATGGACTTTAAATAACTATGAATTATATCTATAAGACAGACTTTCAGCAGAGAACTGGAAACTATAAAAAAGAATCAAATGGAAATTCTAGAACTGAAAAATTTAATAGATGCAATAAATAACTCAGTGGATTGGATTTAATAGAAGATTAAACCCAACAAAGACAGAATTAATGAATAAAAGATATGTCAGAAAAAATCCAAACTGAAGCCCAAAGAAATTTAAAAAAAAAAAAAAAGTGGAAAATATAGAGACAAGTCAGAGATTTATGGCACAGGGAAGAGGTCTAAAATACAAATAATTTTAGTCCTGGAGAAAGAGGACAGAGAAAGTGGCAGAAGCAATATTTTAAAACATTGTTCAAGAATTTTCCTAAACTAATGAAAGACAAGAAATCCCAATTCAGGAATGCTGCAAATACCTGAAGAGGACAAATAGAAAGCAACATACGAGTAAAACTTCTAGAAAAACAAGGACAGAAAATCTTAAAAAGCAGCCACATGTACGAGTAGAAACTATAAAGTGCTGTAAATAAATTAAAAACAACCTGAAGGCACTGGAGAGTAAGCAAAAACAGGCAGAATCTGAAGGTAAGTTGACACCTGGATTAAGAGAATGGCACAAAAAAACGTTTTCCATTTTTTATAGCTTTTAGTTTAGTTTAGCTTTTTAGCTTTTAGTTATGCCATAGTCTGCACCACATGGGGAGAGTAAAACTTTCATAGAAACCCTGCAGTCTTTCAAATAACCAGAAGACAGATTTCAGGACAACCACAGCCTCTAGAAAGTGAGAAGGAATCCCAGAAACAGAGCCAGAAGGGAGAAGTCCCAAATTCTGAGTATTAACTCTGCCCAAATCTTCAACTAATCCCTAAATCTTGCATATGCAGGACAGTTTGCAAGTGGCACAGCTAAAGATAAAAATACTGAAATGCATTTTGAGGTGCCACACAATAGGCAGAGTTTGCTATTTGAATCTAAGTGAATTAACCAACACTCTTTGGAGGAGTTTAACAGAACCCAGAGTTTCCACAACAAAACAATCACAATATCCAGGATACAACCCCAACTTACTTATCATAATGAAGACCCAAGAAATATAACCAAATCTCAAAAGATAAAACTATCAGCAGAGACTGGTCCTGAGGTGATCCAGATATTAGGCTTTGTAGATAAGAAGTTTAAAGTGGACATTATAACTGGCTCAAAAATCAGAAGGGAAAACAGTTGTTATAAGGAAAAAGATGGGAGATCTCAAGAGAGAAATAAGAACTATAAAACACAACCAAATGGGAATTCTAGGAGTAAAAAATACAATACCTGAATACTAAAAATTCATGGGGAAAGATTCAATATAAATGAAGATAGATTAATGGATATTAATCCGATATGAAGAAGAGGGGGACATTTTAAAAAAATGAATAGAAGCTCATGCATCTATGGGACAACAGCAAAGATCTAACCAAAGACTAGAATTTCCCCCAAATTTATTGCGACACATATGTTTACAGATTTAAGAAGTTCAGGAGACCCAAAACAAAATAATTATGAATAAAACCGTGCGTAGGCACATAATAGTCAAACTGCTGAAAACTAAAGAAAAAGAGAAAATCACAAAAGTAGCAGGGTATAAACAAAAACACTGTATATAGGAGGACAGCCATTTCAGTAACCATCACTCCTCATCAAACACAATGAAATTGAGAAGACCTTGGACCAACACCTTGTGGGCTATAAATTTATAATGTTGTTAACCCAGAATTTCTACACCCAGTGAAAATATCCTTCAAAAATAAAGGCAGAGATCATTTCAGATAACTCAAAATCAAGAGAATGTGTTCCCAGCAGTTTTGCAGTCTGAGAAATAATAAACGAAATTGTTCAGGCTAAATTGAAATCCTATCCGATATAAATGGTAAAGAATGTAGGACAAGTTAATAAAAGGGAAGCCATGGAGTAATCTAATTAATTAAAATAAGAGATAAACAAACACAGTATATATAATATAAATATAAATATTAAGATGGTACATGTAAACCCACATATATCAGTAATTTAGATTCATTGTAAATGCATGAATTACACTACTTAAAAGTCAAAGATGTTCAGAATAACACCACCACTCTAACTGCCCTACAAGAGGCCACCCTACATGCTGCCTACAAGAGGCAAATCTTAAATACCAAAATATTTAAATAATAAGGTAGATAAAGATAGGTCATTGCAAACATTAACAAAGAGAAGGCTGGTAAGCAATTCTAACATCAGACAAAGTGGATTTCAAGGCAATCCATGTTACTGAAGATAAAGTGGGATCTCTCATACCTATAAAATGTTCAATCCATCAAGAAAATATAACAATTCTAAATCTTATGAACTTGATAAGATGACTTCAAAATATAAGAAGCCAAAAGTGACAGAACCAAATTTGTAATTGACAAATCTACACGGTTGGAGATTTTATCACACCTCTGTCACTAACTGAACAAAGCTCACAGACAGACATTAAAGATATTCAACATTTGAACAACACAGTTATCAAACTTGACCTAATTGACTTCTATAGCACACTGCTTTCAACAACTTCAAAATAGGCAATTTTTTAAGTGTACACAAAACAATACCAAAAATAACCATATACTTGTTAAAAAAGTAAGTCCTAATAGATTTCCAATAAAGTACCAAAACAGCAAAACTAAATATGAGTATAATTTGTTCCAGAAACATGCTTGTAATCCAAAGCACTTGTATATCAAAGCGAATTTCCCCATAAGAAATAATGGACACTAAGATGATTCATTCCACAACCCAAAAATATTCATATAAAAATGATTATAATACTGTAATATAATACAAAATAATCAAGAAAATACAAAATATAAAGAAAATAAACAAATTAGCCTGCACTTACCTTTGAAACCCTTAGTGGCTGATGTGAGGGCGACAAGAGAGAGGAGGGTTATTTTGTAGGACGACTTTCACTATCACTAACAGAATCACTGCTCTCTATTGGCTCAATGGAATCTTTTTGTACATGGGTGCCATTGTATATGCTCGCACACGGATGTTGACTACAGTAAAGTATTAATAAACTCTTGTCATATTGTATTTAATGTAACTGGCAATAAGGCAGCAGAGGAAAGGCAGGCAGCATGACCTGGAAGGAAGCAAAGCATTCCTACGCTTACTTTTGTATGGAAAAGCAAAGGACTTTCCATAGGTGCTTTGAAGTGACAAAAAATACCCTAGTGCCAGTTGTGGTCACCTTCCAACATTCTGAAATGTCACTGATTTCTGCCAAACACTGCAGCCTGAGGCCAAGCATCTGAACATGGGAGACAATCACGCACAATCCCGCAGAAAGAGAGAGGGAGAGCGAGAGACGGAGAAGAATCATTGGCTCGGTTGTGGTCATGTGACATTCGGCATCATGTACTATTCATACTGCAAGACATTGCTCATTTATCAAGTTAAAATTTATGAGAAATCTTTGCTCGTCTTGCAGAACACTCAGAACGAGTTACTCATGATCCAAGGTTTTACTGTAATGGTCTCAGAATTCAGGATAGCAGTTACCCTTGGGAAGGGGATAAATGGCTGGAAGTAGACAAGAAACGGGCATCTGGAATGCTAATTATGTGCTGATTATGTGCTGATTATGTTTCTCAATCTGGGTGCTGGCCACATGGCCATTACTCGCTTTGTGAAAATGTACTGCAGTATACTTACGTGCACTTTCCTAAGGTTCTGCTTAAGAAGTGAACAACAACGGCCTTCCTGTAAAGCAAAATAAAGCAAAACTTCAAGCCTGGATTTAAGGAAAAGATAACACTAACACTTTGAATCTTGTTTTATAATATCAGCATAACCTAGGAACTTTACGAGAAAAAGTATTGTAGGTTAGTTTCTTTTGTGACATAGGTGCAAAAATCCTAAATTGTCAAATTGAATTGAGCAAAAATATGAAGACCATCAAACTGGGTTTATTCCAGGAGTGAAAGGTTATTTTCACTTTTGAAAATCAATCCATGCAATCTACCATATTTATAAAATAAGAAAAAATTATATAATACATCTAATAATCTTAATGGATAAAAAATTGCATACAACAAAGCATCCGAGATTCATTAATGGAGCATCTGATGATTCACACCATGAATCATCTGGGAAGTGCCAATTGGAATCCCAGTGTGACACTTCCACTCTCACCCGAAAATGGCCAACGTGAAAAATCACACGACTGACAATAGCCAGTTTTGGTGAGGATATGGAACAACCGAAACTCACACGTGGCTAACACGAGTGCACTTTGGTACAAATACTGTGGAAAATTGTTTGGCGTTATCTACTAAAGCTGAACATACACATACCAAGTGATGGATCATTTCCCACTAGGTATACACTCATCAGAAATGCTTGCATAAGGGCACCAAATGACATAGAAATCAATGTTCAGAGCAAACTACGTGCAACAGCTTACGTGATTTTATAATTCTAATATAAAATGAAAGAAATGGGTGGCAATACATTCTCTGTTATTCTATTTATATACGTTTCAAAAACAGAAAAGCTAGGGGCGCCTGGGTGGCGCAGTCGGTTAAGCGTCCGACTTCAGCCAGGTCACGATCTCGCGGTCCGGGAGTTCGAGCCCCGCGTCGGGCTCTGGGCTGATGGCTCGGAGCCTGGAGCCTGTTTCAGATTCTGTGTCTCCTTCTCTCTCTGCCCCTCCCCCGTTCATGCTCTGTCTCTCTCTGTCCCAAAAATAAATAAACGTTGAAAAAAAAAACAAAAACAAAAACAAAAAACAGAAAAGCTAATGTATAATGTTAGAAGCCAGGACAGTGGTTACTTCTGAGTAAGAGGGAAGGAATGATCATTTGGAGAGAGAATGGGTGGGGTGGTGAAGTTCTAAGGTTCTGGCAGTGACTTGTCTTAGGATGATGATTATACAGGTTTCTACACCCTGTGATAACTTATGGAGCAGTACACTTAATATTTGTACCCTTTTTTGTATATGTATTCTACTTCAATAAAAGAACTTATATTAACATTATAACATAGGCAACCATCTATTTTGCTGAAGTTCTAAAATCTTCGAATTGACACACAAATAGCATCCTGGTTCTTGTTCTGAAAGACAACAATAATTTGTCCTATGAGTGCACAAACCCTAACGTAACCCAAGAATCGGGCCAGTGGGCCCAATATAAGCTATAGATGTGATCTGTAAAGTATCCATATAAATTCCTCAGTTGGCATAATGGAACCACCAAGCTGCCAGTGACCTCAAGGACCAGAAGATGATTGAGGAAAATGCTTTATGGGGCAGGGCTTTAGGAGAAGGCTCAGTTAACAAATACCCAGTGGGAATTCTCATGTTTCTCCTCCGCTGGCCGGTAGAGGATGCTTTGTGCCTCGCAAGCAATTGAGACGTGAAAAGTTTGCCACTAAAGTAATCGTAGGTAACATCTGCTGAGTGCTTTCTGTGACCCAGGCTCTGTCCTAAGCCTTTTGTAGGCAATAACTCAGCCCTCACTACAGCCTTATTATTCTCATTACACAGATGAAAATATCAGAGCCACAGACAGGTGTAACAGTTTCTCCAAGGTCACAGAGAAGGGAAGAGACAGGACTTGAACCAAGCAGTCTGGCCTCAGAGCCCATACTCTTCGCTTCTAACCACACAGCTCCTCCAGGCTAATTAGCAGCTTCACAAACTGCTCTTGCATATATGCTCAGTAACGATACAGAAGGAATACAACTTTTTATTCACTGGAAGAATGTTCTTCCCACCCAAAGAAAATATATTTTTTTTCCTCCGCTGGCTGTGGTTAGAAACTCATCTGTGTGAAAAGCCCTTGCATTGGCAGCTTTGCAATAAAAAACCTCCTCCTTCTGCCTAGTAAAGTGGGAGGCTTGGAATTAGGGGAGGCTGCTGACCAACTAGAAGCTTCTGACCTCAGGAAAACTTGGCCGTGACTATGAGTAACACTATCCATTTTTGGAAGCAGTAGGAATCCTCTCTTTGCAAAGCTCTGTTCTGCTCAAGACCCTGTCTGTTTCAAACACCCTAATTCCCCAGGAAGAAGGGAGATTATAGACTGCCTATCATTTGGTAACATCAGACTTTTCTCAGATTCCATTCAGTATATTTTTTGTTAGAGCTTCTTGGTTTTTATTTATCTGTTCATGTGAAGATACATGAGATTATAGGAATTTGTTTTTTGTTTTTCTGAAGAGCAGCTGGGCCACTGCGGGAACCAGCAATCCAAATTTTGATGCCTTCCCCCTTCCTTTAAGCTGTTAAGATTGTTCGACATTTCCAAAGTTTCAAAGGTCTGCTTGATCTGATTCATCTCATAGTAAGTGAAAGCTACTTAACTTCTTCAAACTAAGTTCTAAGCAACCAAATGGAAAGTGTCCAAGGAATTCACTAACGGCTAAAATATTACATATCATATCATTATGACTCATGCCTTCCTGTAAACGTGTTTCTGGAAATGCTTGCCTAAAGAAAGTGATTTGAGACAAGTAGCACCCTAACACGGCTTGGATAGTTTAGGGGTGCCAGGCTGTCTGGGAACTCGGATTCCAACCCAGGTAACTGTCGGGTGTCAGCAGATGGCAAAGCGTTTCTTTGCTGGAATGAAACTTGAATGAAGCCAACATGAACTGTTGTAACCACTGCAGTGTTTCTGCTTGTCCGGACAGTAATCCCAGCGTGTGAAGCCTGCAACTTAATTATATGAATACAAATTTTAAGGATACTCTTAGATGCTGACTTTGTGCCACTGAAACTCCATTTTGTTTTTAATATGAGTCATTGAATAGGTAAAGGGGAGGCATAGATATGCCAAGTTTATGATGGCCAGCACTTCCTGGATTTCTAGTTTCTGTTTCTTGGAGAGAAGCTGGTTCAGATTCTCTCAGTGAGACAGATTTGGGTTCTGTTGTTCTGCTGTTATATTCCCACACTGAGGCACCCACCAACAACATATGACTGGAATGCTTTGATTATTTTTCTGACTTTGTGATTAATAAGATTTTGTGTCCTTCCATAACTTTAAAACCCTTTTATCAGAGGAATATATGAACATGGGTGTGGATTGCATAATTCAGAAAGGATTCCAGTGAAAACCAAGTCATCTGTACCACTCACTTTCAGCTCAGTTCACTCCTTGTTATGTTTTTGATACCCAGGCGACTTCTCTTCTTGCTCACTGGTTTGTTCTCTAATTTGTCTATTTACTGCTGAATCATTTCATTCAGTTGGTTTATCATGATCTTTCTCTTCGGGGTTTTAGGCCTTAATCGATTCAGTGACGGTCTGCCAAAAAATCTGCAAATTCACAACTTTTCCTGAACCTGTCAGAGAGCTGAGGTTGTAGGTCAACCCATGAACTTGAAATCTAAGGGAAGACAGGCACCTCCAAGGAGAAATGGGCCATGAGCACGTGTTTGGCCAGAACAGATGCTGCTGGATGGGTCGAAGTTGGTAACAAGGATTTAACTAAGATTCTTAATGAGTTGCTAAAGGCTGAATGTGACTAATGTAAGAATATAGAGCCCTTTGGAGCAAACAATATTTGTTCCCATTTGCACGTTCTTCACTGGACTCCCATGTGCTCGCGAGAAAGGCTGGGGACACGGTGGTGAGGCTGGTGTGTGCCATAACCACGGAACACTGAGTTTAGGGAAGCACCTCTTACAGAGCAAGCCCGCTCTTTGGGGAAGAGGCTACCTCATCCCTCGGGCTGCTCCCTACACACTCAACCCTGAGAAGTGGCCAGGAGGAGGCGAGAGAGCCTCGCTTGCATTCTTGGCACACCCAGTAGGAACTTGCAGGCACCCACATGGCGGATCGCCTCTCCCAACAAGGTCGAGAGCCAGTCTCAGAGGACCCGGCCCGGGGAGTTCTTCCATTGAATGGGGAAGATCCTTCTTCTGCCCATTCTGCCTCAGCCATGGGCTTGCCGTTTGGGACGGGAGGGTATGACATAGTGGAAGTGAAACCTGGGAACCTGCCTCTTCTGTTCTGAGGGACCAGAGGAGGCGATGAGAGAGGAGCAGGAGGGCAGAAGGGAGACGTGCCACCTCCATGTGGGGGGTGTCGAGACCAGGGTCCCTCGGGACGGGTGAGAGGCGACCGGGGAAATGCTGAGGGCATCAGTCAGGACTCTGAGCGGGGGTCACCTCAGACACCACCCCTTCCCCCACAGACCTGGGGCCACCACGGCCAAGAAGCAGACTCAGCCAGGCAGCACGGTCAGGAGATGGGGGCTGGACGGTAGCTTTCCAGAGCTGCTCTTTGTACCATTGCGGTGTGGCTCAGACCCAGACAGTCCCGCAGGGACCCAGAAGGGGGTGTGCTGGACCTAACTTGTGTGCCTCCCCAGACTCCCCTGGGCACGTGCTCCTGGGCCCAGTCATGTGGACCCTTCCCATCCTCTGCCACCAGCACATCACCACCTGTAAGCCTTACTTTCTTCATCCACATAATAGGGATGAGAACGGCACCTACCCCATTATATAACCACTTTGTGCCTCTGTTGCCTCATCTGCAAAATGAAAATAATATTACCCATTTTCCCCCATCCCAGGTTTATAGTTATAACTGATACACAGACTGTTTAAGGTATACAGCATAATGGCTTGACATACATATTGCGAAATGATTGTCACAGTAACTTTGGTTAACATCTATCATCTCATATATCACCTATTCCAAATGATTGCTGTAAGGATTAAATGATTTAACATGAATAAAGCACTTAAAACAATGCCTGGTGCAAATAGGTACCATATAAGTGTTTGCGTTATTGTTACTGTATATTCGAGTTAGATTTGCTTCATCAGAGTCCCTTTGTGAAGCATAGGACTTAGCAAATGAATATATTTAAGTGTCACGGTATTGTAGGCTTTTAGAGCTGAAATGGATTAAAAAAAAATTAGTCTAGTCCAAACCTTTTGTGTTGTAAGTGGCAAAAACAGGCCCTGGGGGGCATACCCAAGATCGTCCAGGCCATAATGGCAGGACTGGGACTAGAATCCAGTGCAGAGCACTTTCCACTTTCCCACACTGTACTCCATACTTATCGAATACAGCACCAATGTGCCATTGGCCCTGATTAAGCCATGGTCTTTACCACAACAGTCAAGCTTGGGTCCAGAAGGCGACACAGAAGCTTCCAGGCAGAATTTGGAAATTACCCCCAACACCACCACCCTCTGTCTTTGGCTTTGGAATACCTATTGAAAGCTGGTTCTTTAATGTCATAAGATGACATCAAGAGATGTTATGGAGCTCCCCCTCTGTGCTGCACCCCTCGGCCAGAATTGGAGGGATTGTATAGGAAAGTTCCTTTAATTCTTCCCAAATGAACTCTCTCTGTACCGCCTCTTAATTCTCCCTAAGAAGTCTCTCGTCCAGGGAGAGTTTACGTAATTTTCTGCTAAGGTCAAAGCACAGTTCTCTTTTGGCACCTGATATTGGGCATCGATCTTTGAACTCTGCCTTTTCAGACTACTGGGCTAAAACAGTGAAAAATGTTGGTCTTTTAGAGCGCTTTTTGCAAAACCTCTCTTCCATTCTTTCCTCTCTTTTGCCTCTGTCACCTCCCCAATGCAGACCCTTTTCACAACCTGGTGATTGAGGAGGGGTCCTATAGCGCGTTGGGTAGAAGGGTGGTCTAGAGCGAGACCAGGGTTTGAGCCCTGACTCTGCCACTGATGTGTAGGGAAGCGCTTCTAGGGAAGTTGCTTAACCCCTAAGCAGACCCGTGCCAGAGCTGGCCCAAGGTGGCACAGGGGAACAGAGTTTGTGCATCTTTTCCCAAGTCTATGTCCAGTGACTTCCTGTTGGCAGGTTGAAATTCGCCTTGGGGATGTTTTACGCCGTGAACGCTGGCAAATGCTGCAAATTAGCATCCTCCTCCCTCCAGCATTTGCCTGCACACCTGTGCCTCTACGCCTTGGTTTCTTCATCCATGTAGTGGGGATGACAATAGTATTTACCCCGAAAGAGCTTCTGTGAGAGTTAAATGAGAGAACGTATAGGCGCACCTCAGAGACCTTGAAGGTATGGTTCCAGATTGCCTCAATAGAGCAAACATCACAATAAAGCAAGTCAAATGAACTTACTGGTTTTCCAGTGCCCACAACAGTTGTGTTTACACTATACTGTAGTCTACTAAGTGTGCAATAGCATTACGTCTAAAATCAACGTACATACCTGAATTTTAAAACCTTGCTAGAAAATGGTAGCCCTATCTTAGCTTTCAGCAAATCATAATCTTTTCGCTGATCTTGGGGTCTTGCCTAGATGTTGAAGGCTGCTGCCTGATCAGGGTGGTGGTGGCTGAAGGTTGTGGTGGCTGTGGCAATT